>NW_006921709.1:6888453-6898020 GCF_000298275.1 Orycteropus afer afer
GTATGGATATTATCCTATCACTGACAGCATTGTACTTCAGGACAGATCTTGAAACATCCTTTGTGATGATGAATGCCACACCATTCCTCTTCAAACTGTCATTCCCAGCATAGTAGATCACATTGTTGTCTGATTCAAAATGGCCAAAACCAGTCCATTTCAGCTCACTAATGCCAAGAATATCAATCTTTATGTGTTCCATTTCATTTTTGATGAATTCATCAAAAATTTGTACATTCCATGTTCCTATGATTAATGGATGTCTGCAGCTGTTTCTGTTCAATTTGAGTGGTGCCACATCAGCAAATGGAGATCTCGAAAGCTTTACCTTATCCATATGAGTAAGGCTGGGTTTACTCAGATGATGCAGCTCTTTCCAGTCCTATTTTGAGAGCCTTCTAACCTAACCGGACTATTCATAAAGTTGCACAGTAATGTGTCAAACAATGTTTCTTTGCTATTCATAAGGTTTTCCCTGGCCAATTATTTGAGAAGTGGATGGCTTCTTCCTTCTTCCTAGTCTGCCTCAGTCTGTAAGCTGGGCTGATACCTGTGGACCATGTGCATCCCACTGGGTTTGAAACACAAATGGCTCACCCTCAAAACTCACATCAACACGTCACCACGGTAGGACAACCGACAGACAAGTTTGTCTCCCTGTTGGAAACCTCTCCTCCCACCCTTACCTAGGTCCCTGCGGCTAATTCCTCCTCTGTCCGGGTTCCTGGGCCTTTTAATCCCCTTTCTCCTGCCCTCCTGCTCTGCTGCTTTGGGCATGCCTGGGTTCCCTCTCCTCACCTGGATCCCTGTGGCTGACTGCTCCTCTGTCCGGGTTCCTGGCTTTTAATGCCCTTTCTCCTGCTCTCTCATCCTGCTGCTTTGGGCATCCCTGGGTTCTCTCTCCTCACCTGGATCCCTGTGGCTGACTTGAATATGAAAGATGGCTGGGGTTAGGTGCACCTTAGTCTTCAAAGAGACATCTTTGCTCTTCAGCACTTGAAAGAGGTCTTTTGCAGCAGATTTTCCCAGTGTAGTACATCATCCAATGTCTTGATTACTGCTTCCATTGTTATTGATTGTTGTTGTTAGGTTCCATTGAATTGTCTCTGACTCATCATGACCCTATGCACAGAAGAACAAAACACCACCCAGTCCTGAGCCAACTCTGTGATTCTTGCTATACTTGAACCCATCACCGCTGCCACCATGTCACTCCATCTCGTTGAGGGCCTTCCCCTCTTCGTCAACCCTCCAATTTACCAAGCATAACATTCTTCTCCAGGAATTCCAGAACACTTCACTGTGCTCGTGAGGAAACTATAAAGAGACCCAGAGGCAGCCATTCAAACAGAATAAGGGGATACTGCATTGTTCAAAATCATGAAAGGTGTGCATCAGGATTGCATTCTTTAATTATACTTAGTCAACTTTACACTGAGCAAATAATCTGAGAAGTGGGACTATATGAAGAAGAATTCAGCAGCAGGAGTGGAGGAGGACTCATTAACAACCTTCAATATGCTGGTAGCATAGTGTCTAAGGCACTTGACTGCTAACCAGAAGGCTGGCAGTTCAAACCTACCAGCCACTCCTTGGAAGGAAGATAGGGCAATCTACTTTCATAGTGATACTGCCTCAGAAGCCCAAGGAGGGGTCGCTATGAGTCGGATCCGACTCGATGGCACTTAACAACAACAACAACCTTACGTGCTCAACATGAAGTACTGATGAAGATCAAAGACTACATAGACTACACTGTAAGAAAAAGAAAACAAAAATCTTGACAACTGGACCAATAAGTAACACCATGATAAATGAAGAAAATATTCAAATTTTCAAAGATTTCATTTTACTTGATCAATGCCCATGGAAGAAGCAGTCAAGAAATCACATGACATATTGTATTGGGCAAATGTGCTGCAAAAGACCACTTTAAAGTGTAAAGAGCAAAAATATCACTTTTAAGAATAAAGTATGTCTGACCAAACCATAGTATTTTCAATCACCTCATATGGATACAAAAGCTAGACAATGAATAAAGAAGAATTGATGTCTTTGAATTATGGTGTTGGCAAAGAATATTGAATATACCTTTACTGCCAGAAGAACAAACAAATCTGTCTTGGATGAAGTATAGCCAGAATGCTTACAAAAGAGGATGGTAAGACTTTGTCTCTCATACTTTGATGATGTTATTAGGAGGGATCAGTCCTTACAGAAGAATATCATTCTTGGTAAAGTAGAGGGTTGGCATAAATGAGGAAGATCCTCAATGAAATGGATTGACACAGTGGTTGCAACAAATGGGCTCAAGTATAGCAACAATTGTGGGGGTAGCACAGGACCAGGCAGTGTTTCATCTATTGTACATAGGGTTGCTATGGGTGGGAACCAACTCAATGGCACCTAACAACAACAATGTAGTTTTCACCAATCAAATAATTTTACTATTTCATCATGGGAAGATGCATTATTGCCTTTCTTTATGTGAAGAAAATATAGCATTTTTCATATGTAAATATGATATGGGTCTCATACATGATTTTTACAATAGCAACAAATGTGTAAGAGTTTTGTTTTGTTTTCTTATAGGTAACATCTGCTTCTTCTAGAAGACTAACCAATCCTTCAAACGTGTGATAGCCAAGAATAAGTTTGAAACTAAAAATGTGTCTCTCTTTCTCTCTTCAGTCAGTCCAGGCAGCTGCAATGGTAAGTAAATAATAGCCTTTCTGGCTGAACCTCAGCTGACCTGCCTCCTGGAAGCTTGCTTATCAGAGTTCCAGGAATGTTCATTTTGTTTCCTAAGAACAAGACATTGAAAGATTATGTGGTATCCTTCTGATTGCTTTGCACAAGTCTGGCATTTCTGACAGTATAGCTTAAGAATCATAATTACTCTTTTCCTTACCATGTCACACTTCACCCCAGCCATTAGAATCCAGAAGTCCAAGCTTCCGCCTTAATATCTTCTTAGAAATTCATAATAGTCTTGTGCAAATTTATGTTGACTAGACAGTTACTTATCTCCTTTCCTTTGTTTATATGCAAGTTCATAAAAGGACAGATTCAGTTAATACCTGATGCTTTTCTTTTTTCTCCATTCTGAGACTGTGTGGTTAGATATTGTTGTTTCTTCAAATAATAGGCAGGATAAAGAATCAATTCTACATCAATCTTTTCATTTTATAGATGAGACAATTAAAACCTAAACTAACCAAATTTATTTGTACAAAGTCAGACAGTTCAGTAGGTGAAGATCAGTTTCCCTCTGATTTTATTTCAATATCAAAATACATTGATAGTTCCTCAACAGAATGGATTCACTTATATTCCCAATAATTATTTCAAGTCTAGCATAGTGGGTAAGACTCTTGCCTGCTAACCAGACGGCTGGCGGTTCAAACCCACCAGCCACCCCTCGGAAGGAAGGTTGGGCAATCCTACTTCCATAGTGATACTGCCTCGGAAACTCAAGGAGGGGTCGCTATGAGTTGGGGCCGACTCGACGGCACATAACAACAACAACAACATCATGAATTTGCAAAGCAACTTGCAACATATGAATATAAGCACATATACATCACCCACAGGACAAAACTGTAGTAATGGGAGATGGCAGAATAGGCAGATAAGCTACCCTGACCCTCTTCAATAAAGAAAAGAAGAACCAGATACAGAAGATAATCCTGGAGCCCTGAGCTTTGAAAGGAAGGACACAGAAGTGGATTAAACACCAACTAGTAAAAGAACCTGAATGAAAATAGTGAGTAAGAAGACAAATGAAGTTGTGAACAATCAGCTATCCTCACAGCATGGACAGCTTGAATATTTCGAAGGTGTTAGGACCTGATAATTAACCTAAAATTTGGCCCTGCTCACCAAGAACTGCAAGGATGACTGTGCTGGTGGCTGATGACTGAAAAGGGAACAAGCAAAGAAGGAGACAAACAGCTGTGGACCTTCAGTTGTCCAGAGGGAGCAGTCATTTTGAAGGTCTACAAGCAGTGGCCATTTTGGATATTTAAAGTGACAGCATCAGATCCCAGGGACTAAGAACAGGCTCCACTTGCCAAAGACAGCATGGACATACAGGAGGCTGATGACTGGAAAGGAGACAGGTGGTGAGTGTGTAAGTGCTGCCAACTAACAAATCAAAAACCAACCAAACTTTGAGTCAGATCCGACTCAAAGTGACCCTTCCGTGGGTTTCCAAGGTGATATCACTACAGAAGTGATTGCCCAATCTTCTTTCCAAGGAGTGGCTGATGGGTTGAACCAGCAACTTTCTGGTTAGCAGTCAAATGCCTTAGGCACAATACCACCAGAGCTCCCAACTAGCACACAGAGGAGCAAAATACCTTGCTTACTCACATACATCCAAACAAAAGAAAGAAAACAAAAATCTTGAGCAAATGATTCCAACATACAATCACCAATTAAATATAAACACAAAAACATCACAATGTCCCAGAGACAACAGGCCATCACAGTTCACACAAAGAAGCAAGACAGAGCAATAGAAACAAGGACCAGGATACAGACCCAGAACACATCCCTGAGGAAGAAGGAGCATTAGAACTCCCTGATTAAGAATTCAAAAGAATTATATTTAAGTACCTTCAATGGATTGAGAGACAGATCAAGGAAAACACTAATAAAATTAAGGAAAACACATAGAAAACCCTAGAACAATTTCAGAAGACAACAGAAGAACAAAATGACAAAATGAATGAGAATTTTATATTGATCTTCTATATTTCTATTTGTAGATTTTGTATCATTTATAAATTCTCAGAAATAGATAACACATTGAATGCGTAAAGGAGTAGAATTGAATCAATGGAAGACAGAATTAGTGAGACTGAAGTAACCTCAATATTTTTTTGGAAAGGGATCAATAAGAAAAAGATCAAAGCAAAATGAAGAAAGCCTAAGGTTCGTGTGGGATACCATCAAAAGGAATAACCTACATGTAATCGGAATTCCAGAACAGGAAGAGACAAATAAAACCACAGAGAAAATTGTCAAAGATTTGTTGGAAAAGAATTTTCCTAGTATGATGAAAGATGAGAATATATCCATTCAGAAAGTCCAACAAACCCCAAACAGGATGACTCTAAAAGGAAATCAGCAAGACATATGAATCCTGAAAGCAGCATGGGAAAAATGAGAAGTTATCTACAAAGGGCAACCCATAAGACTTAGCTCTGATTTCTCTGCAGAAACCATGCATGTGAAATGGTAAGAGGATGGTATATATAAAACTCTGAAAGAAAAACATTTCCAACTAAGAATTATATAGCTGGCAAATTTGTCCCCCAAATATGATGGTGAAATTAGGACATTTCCAGATAAGCAGAAATTAAGGGAATTAGTTAAAACTAGACCAACCTTCCAAGAGATGCAGAATGACTCCTTTGGAAAGGGAACCAACAACAGCAAACAACAACCGACCATTAATACACATGATGACATAACCCAGAAACCAACACAGTTACGGAAATATCCAAAGTAAATAAGCCTACAAGACTGTAAACAGGGAACCAGAGACATCAACTGGCAAATGAGGACAACTACAAATCAAACAGAGGGGAAAAAATTGTGTAGTTACAGAACTTCTAAATAGTGAGTAAATCAAGACAAGTGCAAGATAGAATGGACTGTTCTAAACTTGGTAACAAAATTATAAATTACAGGGTGTTGTTGTTGTTGTTATGTGCTGTTAAGTGGGACCCAACTCACAGCAACCTCTCCTTGATTTTCCGAGGCAGTATCACTATGGAAGTAGATTGCCCAACCTGCCTTCTGAGGAGTGGCTGGTGGATTTGAACCACCAGCCTTCTGGTTAGCAGATAAGTGCCTTAGTCACTACACTACCAGAGCTCTGAATCACAGGGTAACCTCAAAGAAAAATGATAAACGTTCACATCAAAATTAAAAAGAGAACAAGCACAAATATTTAGCAATTTCTAAAAAAATAGCAATGAAGGAAGTGATAATGCAACTCATAAACAAAACTAGCTCAGCACAGAAAATTATATGGAACAAAGAAATCATAACACCATGAAAAAACACATAATAAAATGACAGCAACAAATTCATACTTGTCAATTATTACACTGACTGTCAATGGACTGGGAGTTCTGGTGGCATAGTGCCTAAGGCATTTGACTGCTGACCAGAAGGTTGGTGTTCAAACCCACCAGCCGGTCCTCAGAAGGAAGGTTGGGCAATCTACTTCCACAGAGATATGGCCTCGGAAACCCAAGGAGGGATCACTGTGGGTGGAATCAATCTGACACCAGTGAGTTTTGGTCAGTGGATTAAAGGCACCACTCAAGAGAGGGAATTTTGCTGTCTGGATAAGAAAACATAACCCATCAATATGCTGTCTACAAGAAACACACCTTAGAGAGAAAGACACTAACAGACTGAAAATCAAAGGTTGGGAAAAGATATAGCAAGCAAATGGTAACCACAAAAGAGCAGGAGTAGAAATATTAATTTCTGATACAAATAACTTTAAGACAAAAACCACCGTAAGAGACAAGGAAGGGCATTATATAATGATTAAAGAATTGATTGAACAAGAGGAGGTAACAATAATAAATATCTATGCACCCAATGAAAGAGCCCCAAAATACATAAACCAGACTCTGACAGAACTGAAAAGACAAATAGATGACTCCACAGTCATAGTAGCAGATTTTAATGCATCACTTTCCATCACAGATAGAACTGGAAAGAAACTCAACAAGACACAGAAGAATTAAACAATGCAATCCACCACTTGACCTTATAGACATCTACAGAGCACTTCACCCAACAATAGCACAATATATGTTCTTTACCAGAGCACATAGAATGTTCTGCAGAATAGACCATATGTTAGGCCATAAAGCAAGCCTCAATTAAGTAAAAAATATTGAAGTATTGCAAAGCATCTTCTCAGATCACAATGCCATAGAATTAGAAATCAACAATAGAAAGATGAATGGAAAAAGAGCAAACACATGGAAACTGAATAACACCATCCTTGAAAAGGATTGGGTAATAGAAGAAATTAAAAATGAAGTTAAAAAATTCCTTGAATCAAACGAGAATGAAAACACAACACTCCAAAATCTTTGGGCCACAGCAAAAGCAGTGATCAGAGGCCAATTTATAGCAATAAATCCACACACCAAAAAAGAAGAAAGAGCCAAAATCAACACCTTAACCCAACATCTCCAATAATTAGAAAAAGAACAGCAAAAGAGCCCACAGGCACCAGAAGCAAAGACATAATAAAGATTTGAGCAAAAATCAATGAAACAGAAAATAGCCAATAGAAAAAATCAACAAGACTAGAAGTTGATTTCTGAAAAGATTAATAAAATTGACAAACCACTGGCAAATTTAACAAAGGAAAAGAGGGAGAGAATACAAACAACACAAATAAGAAATGAATGGGGCAACATCAAAACAGAAACCAACAGAAATTAAAAGGATAATATCAGGCTACTATGAAGAACTGTACTCTAACAAATTAAAAAACCTAGAAGAAATGGACAGATTTCTAAAAACATACTACATATCTAAACTAATAGACTGAGGTGGAAAAGTTGAAGAGACCCATAACAAAAGAAATTGAACAGGTCATAGAAATATTACCAACAAAATAAAAACCCTCGCCCAGATGTTTTTACTGAAGAATTCTACTGAACGTTCAGAGAAGAACTAAAAAAAAATCCTACTCAAACTATTCTAGAACATAGAAAGGGATGGAATACTCTCAAATTCATTTTATGAAGCAAGAATAACCTTGATACCAAAACCTGGCAAAGCACCAAAACAGAAAACTACAGACCAAAATCCCTCATGAACATACATACAAAAATCTTCAACAAAATCCTAGCCAATTGACTCCAACAACATAACAAAAAAATAATAATTATTATGATCAAGTAGGATTGATACCAGGTATGCAAGATGGCTCCACATTAGAAAAACAATCAATGTCATCCATCACAAAAATAAAATAAAGGAAAAGAACCACATGATCATATCAATCGATGCAGGAAAGGCATGGGATAAAATATAACACCCATTCCTGATTAAAAAAAAAAAAAAAAATCTCAGAAAAATATGAATAGAAGGGAAATTCCTCAACATAATAAAGGGCATATACGCAAAACCAACAGCTGTTCTGACTACCTAGTGCCATTCTGGCAAGAATATACCACAAATGGGATGGCCTTAACAAACAGGAGTTTATTCTTCAATTTGGAGGCTTTAAGTCCAAGTTCAAAGTGCCAGGCTCTAGGGGCTGGGTGAAAGCCACTCAATCTTGGGGTCCAGCTCTGCCTTCTGCTCCGGCCCACTGGGGCAAGAGGTGTTTCTTCACTCAGACAGCTGCTGGCTGCTGAGGCTGAGAAGCTCCAAGGTTGACAAGTAAAAAGGCACAGTCCTGATGATACCAGACCACATGGCAGGCCATTAACTTAAGCCAATTATAAGTCCCAAGGTTGGCAGAGCATAGCAGGCTGCTGAGCAATGACTCAGCTACATACAGGGTCCAAGCGTGCCATAGGCTAGAGACCATTCCCAAGGCTTCTCCTTATACAAAGGAAGCAGACCACATCCCAAAGGCAGCTACTCAGCTGTTTGTGGTAGATCCCACCATGGAGTTGATTACCAGTCTCCTCATGGGGAATAACTACCACCAGCTGCCCAACCACTCAACCAGGCCCAGCCAAGTTGATCCACAACACAACCACCACAACAGCCAACATTATTCTCATGGAGAGAGACTGAAACCATTCCCCTTGTGAACAGGAACCAGACAAGGATGCCCTCTATCACCACTTCTATTCAACACTGTATTGGAAGCCCTAGTTATGGCAATAAGGCAAGAAAGGGAAATCAAAGGCATCTAAATTGGTAAGGAAGAAGTCAAAACTATCCTTATTTGCTGATGATATGATCCTGTACACAGAAAACCCAAGAGACTCAGCAAAAAAACTACTGGAACTAATTGAGAGATTTAGCATAGTGGTGGGATACTACATCAACATCCAAAAATCAATTGGATTCCTTCACACCAGCAAAGAGATTGCTGAAAAGGAAATAAAGAAATCAATACCATTTACAACAGCTACCCCAAAAGATAAAATACTTGGAAATAAATCTCACCAGAGACACAAAAGATCTGTACAAGGAAAACTATAAATCACTACTCCCAGAAACCATAAGAGATCTACATAAATGGAAGAACATACCATGCTTGTGCATAGGAAGATTAAACATGTGAACATATCAATACTACCCAAAGCAATCTATACACTCAATGCAATCACAATCCAGATCCCATCAGCATTCTTTGTTGTTGTTCGGTGCCATCGAGTCATTTCTGACTCATAGTGACCCCATGCACAGCAGAACGAAACAATGCCTGATCCCGTGCCATCTCCATGATCCCTGCTATATATATGTCCATCATCACAGCCACTGTGTCAATCCAACTCGTTGAAGGCCTCCCCCTCTTTCATCGACCCTCCACCCTACCAACCATGACATCCTTCT
>NW_006921709.1:6899875-6901224 GCF_000298275.1 Orycteropus afer afer
TGGTGGGTTTGAACCGCCAGCCGTCTGGTTAGCAGGCAAGTGTCTTAGCCACTATGCTACCAGAGCTCCCTCAAAAATGAGCAGAAGACATGAATAGACACTTTACCAAAGAGGATATTCAGGTGGCCAACAAACACATGAAGAAATTTTCAGGATCATTAGCCATTAAACCAAAACCAAACCAAACTCACTGCCATGGAGTCAGATCCGACTCATAGCGACCCCTCCTTGTGTTTCTGCAGCAGTATCACTACAGAAGTAGATTGCCCAACCTTCCTTCTAAGAAGTGGCTGGTGGGTTTGAACCACCAGCCTTCTGGTTAGTAGTCAAATGCCTTAAGCACTATGCCACCAGAGCTCGGAGACGCAAATCAAAACAACAATGAGATACCATCTCACCCCAGCACTAATAGCAAAGTTCAGCAAGACAGAAAACAACAAATGCTGCCAAGGATGTGGATAGATTGGATGTTTGGGTGACACAAGCCATTTGTGATAGACTACTAATTCAAAGCATGGTGGTTCAAACCCATCCAGTGGCCTGGCAGAAAAAAGGCCTGGGGTATAGCTTACAGTCCAGAAAACCCTACGGAGCCGTTCTACTCTGTAGCATAGGGGGTTCCCATGAGTTGGGGGCCTGACTCAATGGCAATTAACAACACAGACTATTACACACAATTGCATCTCATTCTGGAATCTTCTTTCTTACCTGGTGAGCACTTTTCATCTGTCAATACCCAATTCAAAGGCCAATTTCTCCCTGTAACCATTCTTGTCTCTCTCAGTCACACATATTTTTCTGTGTTGCTTGCCTCTTCATACTAAGTTTAATTAGACCACAAAGATGAACACATTCAGGTCAGGACATTGATGTCTCTGTACCTCCTCTATCATTTAGGATTGATCTTTGTACTTGTTGTTATGTTGTTGTTAGATGTCATGGAGTAGGCCCCTAACTCATGGCAACCCCATGCCCAATGGGTCAGACCACTGTGAGCCTATGATTTTCAAAAGTAGATCACTAGGCCTTTCTTCCTAGTCTGTCTTAGGCTGGAAGCTTCACTGAAGCCTGTCCAGCATCATAGTAATACACAGGCCTCCATGGACAGATGGTAGGTGGCTGTGCACGAGGTACATTAGGCCAAAATTGAAATGAGATCTCCTGCATGGAAGGCAAGGATTCTACCACTGAACCACCAATGTCTCCTCTTTGCACTTAAACCACCAAATCCATTGCTGTAGAGTCTATTTCAACTTATAGCAACCCTAAAGACCTACCCCCATAGGGTTTCCACTGCACCACCAGGGCTCCTCCTCTCTTTGCACTTGGGAGCTCTTGTGGCATAGTGT
>NW_006921709.1:6906274-6920759 GCF_000298275.1 Orycteropus afer afer
TTGGTGGAGAAGGAGGTCAGTAAGTGAAGTTGCAGGAGGTGTGGGTGTAGTTGTGTCTTATGAGGACTGTTGTTGTCTCCCACTCAGTTAGACAAAAATGACAATTGAATAACCTTCAAAAAATTTGTCAGTCTTGCAGTTTCCGAGTGTCCTTGGGGTTGCTGGAAAGCAGAACATGTTCTTAAGCCCCAGGAATATGCGAGAGTGCTGTCTCTTTAAATATCCAAAATAGTCAAGCCACTTTTTAAACCTCCAAAATGGCGGCACCCTGTGGACTGGCAAAAGTCCACAGCTCAGCCCACCTTTCTCTTCATCTTCTCTGTTTGTTCCCAGCCACTGTGCACAGTCCTCCATGCAGTCCCTGGCTAGCAGGGTGATTTTTAGGTTAATTCTTAAGTCCTGCCACCATTCGGGAGTCTCCAAGCTGTCTGTGCCATCAGGAAAGCTCAGGATCACTGCCAGACCACAGCTCCGTATGTCTCCTTTTTTGGTATTTTCACGGAAATTCTTCTGCTAGTTGGGGTTTAGTCTACTTCTATATCCTTCCCTTCAAGGCTCAGGGGTCCAGGATTATCTTCTGTGTCTGTGTTAATTGGTTTCCCTTTTCTTTGTTGAATAGGGTCTGTGCAGTCTTTCTGCCTAGTCCACCATCTTGCCGGCACTCTGTCATTTGATTTCTTGACTGCTGACTTCATTGGCATTGATTGTGAATCCAAGTCAAATGAAATCCTTGACTTCAATCTTTTCTCCATCTATTGTGATGGTGCTTATTGGTCCAGCTGTGAGAATTTTTTTTTCTTTTTAATATTGAAGCGTAATCTTTACTGAAGGCTGTAGCCTTTAATCTTCATCAGTAAGTGCTTCAAGTCCTCTTCACTGTCCACAAGCAAAATTGTGTCATCTGCATACCAAAGTTTGTTAATGAGTATTCCTCCAATCCTGATGCTGTGTCCTTCTTCATATAGTCTAGATTTTCAGATTATTTCAGATTATTTGCTCAGTAATTAAGATGACCCAGACCCTACCCCCACAAGCAAGGAAAGTGGAGGAAAGAGAAGCTAGAGGAGATGACAGAACAAAGCAGCACCAGGGATCCAGGTAAGGGGAGGTGGAGAGTTTTTGAACAGCTAAGCAAGACAAACTTTTCTATCAGTTTGTCATATTATTGTGGCTTGTGTGTTGTGAGGCTTGCAGCTGTGCCATCTCTCTTTCAAGTGCTGGCAGGGTTGCACATGGTGCACAGGCTTCAATGAAGCTTACAGACTATGAGAAGGAAGCAAAATCCACTTCTCAAAGAATTGGCCAAGGAAAACCTTATGAATAGCAGAGAAATACTGTCTGGTACATTACTGCTCAACTTTATGAATAGCCTGGAAACATTATCTGATACAGTTCAGGAGGACAAACCCATTAGGTCAAAAGGCTTTCAAAATCTGACTAGGAAAGAGCTGCATCATCAGAGTACTGATGATGATATGAATAGAGTAAAGCTTTTGAGACCTCCATTTGATGATGTGGCATGACTCAAGATGAGGAGAAATAGCTGCTAACATCCATTAATAATAGGAACATGGAATGTACGAAGTATGAATCTAGCAAAATTGGAAGTTGTCAAAAATGGAATGAAACACATAAAGATTGATATCCTAGGCATTAGTGAGCTAAAATGGACTGGTTTTGGCCATTTTGAATCAGACAACCATACGATCTACTATGCTGGGAATGACAATTTGAAGAGGAATGGCATGGCATTCATCATCACAAAGAATGCTTCAAGATCTGTCCTGAAGTATAATACTGTCAGTGATAGGATAATACCCACATGTCTACAAGGAAGACCAGTTAATACGACTATTATTCAAATTTATGCACCAACCACCAAAGCCAGATAGGAAATTGAAGATTTTTATCAAATTCTGCAGTCTGAAATTGACCAAATACAGCGTCAAGATGTGTTAATTATCACAGGTGACTGGAATGCAAAAGTTGGAAGCAAAGAAGAATCATCAATAGTTGGAAAATTTGGTCTTGGTGACAGAAATAATGCTAGAGATCACATGACAGAATTTTGCAAGACCAACAACTTATTCATTGAAAATACCTCTTTACAACAACACAAACAGTGGCTATACACATGGACTTTGCCAGATGGAATACTCAGGAATCAGACTGACTACATCTGTGGCAAGAGGTGATGGACAAGCTCAGTATCTTCAGCTCAAACAAGGCCAGGAACTGATTGTGGAACAGACCATCAACTGCACATATGCAAGCTCAACTTGAAGTTGAAGACAATTAAAACAAGTCCAGAAGAGCCAAAATATTATCTTGAATTTATCCCTCCTGAATTTAGAGACCATCTAAAGAATAGATTTGATACATTGAACACCAATGCCTGAAAACCAGAAAAATTGTGGGATGGCATCAAGAACATCATCCATGAAGAAAGCAAGAGATCACTAAAAAGACAAGAAAAAAAGACCAGAATGGATGTCAGAAGAGACTCTGAAACTTACTCTTGAATAGAGAGTAGCTAAAGCAAATGAAAGAAATGAGAAGATAAAAGAGCTGAATGGAAGATTCCCAAGAACACCTCAAGCAACCAAAGCCAAATACTATAATGAAATGTGCAAAAACCTGGAGTTAGAAAACCAAAAGGGAAGAACATGTTTGGCACTTCTCAAGCTGAAAGAACTGAGGAAAAAATTTAAGCCTCGAGTTGCAATATTGAAAGATTCTATGAGCAAAATATTGAATCATGCAAGAAACACCAAAAGAAGATGGAAGGAATACACAGTCACTGTCCTGAAAAGAACTGGTCGATGTTCATCCATTTCAGGAGATGGCATATGATCAAGAACCAATGCTATTGAACAAAGAAGTCAAAGCTTCCCTGAAGGAATTGGTGAATAACACGGCTCCAGGAATTGACAGAATACCCATTGAGATCTTTCAACAAAAGAATGCCCTGCTGGAGGCACTCACTTGACCATGCCAAGAGATTTGAAAGACAGCTATCTGACCAACTGACTGGAAGAGATCCATATCTGTACCCCTTCCGAAGAAAGGTGATCTCAGAGAATGTTGCAGCAGTATATATTGACAGAGAACTTCCAGAGGTGCAGGCTGGATTCAGAAGAGGACGTGGAACAAGCGATATCATTGCTGATGTTAGATGGATCTTGGCTCAAAGCAAAGAATACCAGAAAGATGTTTTCTTGTATTTTATTGACTGACTATGCAAAAACATTTGAGTGTGTGAATCATAACAAATTGTGTATAACATTGAGAAGAAAGGGAATTTCACAACACTTGATTGTACTCACAAGGAACCTGTACATAGACCAGGAGGCTGTCATTCAAACAGAACAAGGGGACATTCCATGGTTTAATATCAAGAAGGGAGTGCATCATGGTTGTATCCTTTCCCCATACTTATTCAATCTATATGCTGAGCAAATAATCCAAGAAGCTGGACTATATGAAGAAGAACATGGCATCAGGATTGGAGGAAGGCTCGTTAACAATCTGTGATACACTGAAGACACAACTTTGCTTGCTGAAAATGAGGATGACTTGAAGTACTTACTTACTGATGAAGATTGAAGAATACAGTCTACAGTATGGATTACATCTCAATATAAAGAAAAAAAAATTCTCACAACTGGACCTGTAAGTAGCATCATGATAAATGGAGAAAAGTTTCAAGTTGTCAAAGACTTCACATTTCTTGGTTCTACAATCGACGCCAATGGAAGCAGTAGTCAGGACATCAGAAGACATATAGCATTGGGCAAGTTGGCTGCAAGGGACCTCTTTCAAGTGCTGAGGAGCAAGGATGTCTTCTTGATGACTAAGGTATGCCTCACACAAGCCATGATATTTTCAATTGCCTTGTATGCATGTGAGAGCTGGACAATGAATAAAGAAGACCGAAGAAGAGTTAATGCTTTTGAGTTGTTGTGCTGGCTAAGAATGCTGCAAGTACCATGGACTGCTGAAAGAACTAACAAATCTGTCCTGGAGGAAGTGCAGCCTGAATGCTTCTTGGAAGCAGGAATGTCTAGACTTCATCTCACCTACTTTGGTCATGTTATCAGAAGGGACCATTCCCTGGAGAAGGATGTGATGCTTGGTAAGGTGGAGGGTTGATGAAGGAGGGGAAGGCCCTCAATGAGATGGATTGACACAGTGGCTGACGTGATGGGCTCAAATTAGCAGGGATTATGGAGCTGGTGTGGAATCAGGTGGTGTTTCGTTCTGCTGTGCATAAGGTCGCTATGAGTTGGAGACAACTCGACAGCACCTAACAACAACAACAACGACATATAAAATGAGTAGTGAAAGAATGCAACCCTGACTTACACCTTTCCTGATTTTTACACCATGCAGTATATCCTTGTTCAATTTGAATGACTGTCTCTTGTTCTATATATAAATTCCTCATGAGCACAATGAAGTGTTCTAGAGTTCTCATTATCTGCAATGTTATCCATAATTTGCTATGATCCACGTAGTTGATGCCTTTGTATAGTGAATAAAATGCAGATAAATGTCTTTCTGGTTTCTCTGCTTTCAGCCAACCTCCATCTGACATCAGCAATGATATCGCTCATTCCATGTCCTCTTCTGAATCTGAATTAAACACCCCAAAAGCAGCTATTTGCTTCTTTTACAGAAGAGGAGAGAATTTAAGATGCTTTATTTATTCTACATAGCTCTTCTAGCTGGTAACTGATATAACATATCTAAAGCATCCAGCATAGTGCTGACAGAAACACTTAGTAACCATTCCTTTTCTTTTCTTCCCCATTCCCAGTCTCCATTATGTAGAAATAGTTTTTGTAGTGAAATAAAGATCAGAAGATTAATATTTGAACTTTTGTCAAATATTGTGAGGAAAGAAATGAGCTTTTTTGTCCTCTGACTGGATTGACTGAACTGTCCTGTGGACGTGACTGAGTATGTCAATGTTTAACCAAGATGGAAGATGACCTCTGTTACTGACACAAAGAAGATGCAGATCTGTGTGGTTGGTGTAACCAGGACTTAATTCTGTAGTGACCTTCATTAAAGTGCTTGGCACATAGCGAGCCTTCAATGCTATTTACTCTACTCAGTTGGTAGCAGCTTTCCTAAGCCTTACAGTGAGAAAAGGTTACAAAATTTCTTCTAAGGACAGAGAAAATAAAACTATTATGATCAATTAGTCATGTCTGCCTTGCACACAGATAGGGAAATGGAACTTCTTGTTCTGGATCTAGAATCTATTGCATTAAACTAACTCACTAACTCACTGCCTTCAAGTCGAATGCGACTCATAGAGACCCCTTCTTGGGTTTCCGAGGTGGTATCACTATGGAACTAGACTGCCCAACATTCCTTCTGAGGAGTGGCTGGTGGGTTTGAACTACCAACCTTCTGGTTAGCAGTCAAGTGCCTTAGGCACTATGCTACCAGATCTCCTGTCTTAAACTAAAGCAATCTTGAAATAATGTAATGAGTTAGTGAAGTTTACAAAGATATGAACAGAAGTCAAGATGACTGATAAATTTCAACATTTACAGAGGGTTCAAACACCACATACTATTGATATCTGCTGTGTGTAATACATTAACCAATAGTCACATATAGCAATTTGATTTAATTAAATTTTAAAATATAATTCCTCATATTTCAAGTGCTCAATAGCCATATGTGCATAGTGGCTACTGGACACAGGTCAGGGCTACTCTATTGAATGCATTAGAAAATTGTGCTAATAATGCTTAGTTAAACTGATAAGTAACCCACAGTACCAGCATTAAAAAGAAGCTCCAGGAAGTTTATTGAATCTCACTCAGCTTTGCCTGACATGACTACTTCACTTGCCTTAAAAAAAAACAAACAACTAAACCCATTGCCATCGAGTCGGATCTGACTCATAATGACCCCTCCTTGGGTTTCTGGGGTGGTATCACTATAGAAGTAGATTGTCCAACCTTCCTTCCGAGGAGTGGCTGGTGGGTTTGAACCACCAGCCTTCTCATTAGTAGTCAAATGCCTTAGGCACTACAAAGAAAAAGTAAGTCTATATTAATAGGAGAAATTATGTGCAAGGAGGAAGCAGAATATAAGAACTCTGTCCTTTGTGTACAATTTTTCTGTAAACTTAAAACTGCTCTAAAAAATAAAGTCTATTAAAAAAAAAAAGGAAAGTGTGAGAAACCATCACAGCCAAGAGGAGCCTAAGGAGTCACAACTAGTATATGTAATGTGGTACCCTGGTTGGGATTCTGGGACAGAAAAAGGACATTAGGTGAAACTGAGGAAGTCTGAATGGTATAGACTTTTACTTAAATTGTGGTTTGAAACCCACCAGACACTCCTCGGAAGGAAGATTGGGCAATCTACTTCCATAGAGAAACCACCTTGAAAACCCAAGGAGGGGTTGCTGGGAGTTGAATCAACTCAATGGCAGTGAGTTTAGTTTTTGGTTTTTTATTTTGTGGTTCTTGTTGTTGTTGAGAATATATACAACAAAATGTACACTAATTCAACAATTTCTACCTGTACAATTCAGTGACATTGATTACATTCTTCAAGTTGTGCAACTATTCTCACCTTCCTTTTCTGAGTTGTTTGTTGCTCATTAACATAAACCCACTATCCCTTAAGGTACTATCTCAACTGTTAAGTTGCTAGTGACAATTTGATCCCATATAGATAGTGCTTAAAAGAGCATAATGCTCAAGGCAGACATTTTTTACTAGCTAAGCAAACCATTTTTTGGGTTTAAGAAGAACTCAGGGGGTACTGAATTGTATAGATTTTTTTTTTTTTAATTTTAAAAAAGGCAAGTCTAAGACAAAAATAAATAAATAAAATGACAGCAATACAGTACTGTGTTAGTTAAGTTGTGTGTCAACTTGACTGGGCCTGGTTCTGAGTGACTGAGCAGGTGGATAGAGTTATTCCCCATGGTGAAACTGGTAATCAACTCCATGATGGAATCTACCAGAGCAGCTGAGTAGCTGCCTTAGGGATGTGGTCTGCTTCCAGTATATAAGAAGAACCACTGAGAAAGGTCTCTGCAGCTTTCTGGTACACTTGGACCATGCATGTGGCCAGGCCTTCATTCAGCAGTCTGCCACGTAGACTGCCAATCTTAGGATTATTCGTGGACTTGAACCAGTGGACTACCATGTTGTAATAATCTTGGGACTGTGCCATTTTACTTGTTGACTTTGGGCTTGTTAGCCTCAGAAGCCAGCAGCTGCCTGAGTAAAGAGATGACTCTGGCTTCAGTGGGCCGGGAGCAAGAGCCAGAGCTGAAGCCCAAGGTTGAGGGGCTTCACCCAGCCACTAGAGCTGGCATTTTGAACACAGACTTCTAGCCTCCTAACCTGTAAGAGAATAAATCCCTGATTGTTTAAAACCAGCCATTTGTGGTAGGTCTGTTAAAGCAGCACAAGGTAATCTAAAACAAGTACCAATATTTTATGTCACAATTTTGGCTAGTGTGTACACTTTTTTAATCCTTAAAGACTACTTGTCAAACTACCCTGTGCTGCCCAATGATACTCAAAGTAGATTTGATGACACATTAGGGCTGCTTTCACTTACTGGAAAACAGAGCAGAGAAGGATGAAACGCAAAGATTAAATCTTTTATCTCATCATCAAGAAAAAGAAGCAGTTATCTGAGTTAGGTTTTTGAGGCTGAGTGGGTGTTTGGGTTTGAGGGCTAGTCACAGCATATGAGAACACTTAAATAATGACACTGCTTTAAGTCACATAAAACGTTTCCCACTTACAATACAAAAATATCAAGAGCATGGGTAGCAAAAGCAGTTTGCAATCAACTGCTAACCTAAAGTTTGGCAGTTTGAACTCACCCAGCAGCTCCATAAAAGAAAGACTCGATGAACTGCTTCTATAGAGATTACAGCCAAAAAAACCCATTGGACAAGTTCTATGTCCATGTTACACATGGCACCTCCATGAGTGGGGGGCCAATTTCATAACTGTTAACAACATTAAATAGTCATACTACAGAGAACTCTTTCTAAAGATTGGGTAGCCTCTCAATTGCATCAAAGTGCATTAACTGGAATCATTAATTAATAGCCCTTCTTCCCTATAGCGTATGTATTAATGAATTAAGTCCATAAGCAAATACTTACTGAGCATTGTCTTAGTTACCGAATGCTGCTGTAACGGAAGGATACTACAGGTGGATGGCTTTAAAGAACAGAAACATATTTTTCACAGTCCTGGAGGCTAAATGGCCAAATCAGGGTCTCTTAATTGTAGCTTCTTCCTATAGGCCTCACTCTTCGTTTCTGGTGACTACAGGCAATCTTCGGTAATCCTTTGCTTGTTGATGAGCCTAATACAGCATTTATCTTCATCCTACATGAGTCTTTTTGTTTATTCTGCTCTTGTTGTAACTCAGAAGTGATTAGGTTTAGGATCTACCATACTCTTGTGTGATCTCAGCAACATAAGAAAACTCCTATTTCCAATCAGGATCATATCCACAGGTACAAGAGCCAGGAATTCAATAATTTTTTTTTTTTTTTTTAGAGGGAGCACAATTCACTCAATAACAAATGGATTGGAAGGGACTCATTTAGAAAGCTACTGCAGAAATCAAGATGAGTGTTCCCATGGCTCAGAGAAAGGTGGGAGCAGGCAAGATGGAGAGAAAAGAGAAATTGCACTGAGGGGCACTTGCAGTCAATCCAAGGGCTGATTTCTGGCCAAAGAGGAACAAGCTCCCACTGGAGCTAGAAGTAAGCTGGGAGGAGCATCAGTCCTCTGTCCTCAAATAAGCACCCTCCCTGCTCCACTCTTCCTGCCCTTTCCCCCAGACCCTCACCCTCAGTTAGATCTTTTTTGTTGTTAAGGGTGGACAGAGCAGAAAAGGAGAAATGCCTTCAGACTTTTTGCATCATGGGCCATTTCAGCACTGATAAAACAGAAATAAGAGGTACAATTATTCAAAAAAGATTAGTGTCACTTCAGATGATGTGGTTACATACTTAGAAAACCCAACTGCTTCAATGGTAAACCTTTAAGAATTCCAATGATAGTTTGAAAGAAGTGCTAAATACAAAATATCCAGAAATCTGTAAATGTTCCGCTACCAGGAATAACAAGTTAGGGAATGATGAAGAAAGTAAATCCACTTACAGGACACAATTATTAAAACTATAGAAATTATCCTAACCAGAAATGTATGGGCCCATGTGAAAACAACAATTACAAACTTACAAACCTTTAAAAATAAAAATTTAACAAATGAAGAATCATGCCGTGTTCCTAGAACAGAATGTTTTAAAGATGTTACAGTTTTCCCAATTAATTTATAGATTTAAATCAAGTTAAATAGACTTTTTTGTGTGTGGAAACATAACAACATGATGTTAAAATATTAAGTAACCTCCACACACATACCATAAAATATATGAAAATTCAATTTATGAATGATAAATTTTGTTTTACAAACTAAGGAGGGAGGCAGGCTGAATTTCTAAGCATAAAAGCAATAAAAGAAAACTATGAAAGAAAACACCACATTTTATTTTTCACCACATAGTTCTTTAATCATTTGTTGTTGTTGTTGCTGTTAGGTGCCACTGAATCGGCTCTGAATCATAGCAACCCTACTACATACAACAGAATGAAACACTGTCCAGTCCTGTGCCAGCCTCACAATCCTGGCTACACCTGAGCCCATCGTTGTAGCCACTGTGTCAATCTATCTCATTGAGGACCTTCCCCTTTTCCATTGACTCTCCATTTTACCAAGCATGATTCCTTCTGATAATATGACCAAAGTAGGTGAGACAAAGTCTGGTCATTCTTGCTTCCAAGGAGCATTCTGGCTGCCCTTCTTCCAGGACAGATCTGTTAGTGCTTCTGGCAGTCCATAAAGCCAAATCCAAACTCACTGCCGTGGAGTTGGGTCTGACTCATAGCGACCCCTCCTTGGGTTTCTGAGGCGGTATCACTACTGAAGTAGATTGCCCAACTTTCCTTCCAAGGAGTGGCTGATGGGTTTGAATCGCCAGCCTTTTGGTTAGCATTTAAATGCCTTAGGCACTACACCACCAGAGCAGTCCGTTGTTGTTGTTGTTGTTATGTGCCGTCAAGTCAGCCCTGACTCATAGCAACCCCTCCTTGGGTTTCCGAGGCAGTATCACTACGGAAGTAGGATTGCCCAACCTTCCTTCTGAGGAGTGGCTGGTGGGTTTGAACTGCCAGCCTTCTGGTGAGCAGGCAAGTGTCTTAGCCACTATGCTACCAGAACACCACCAGAGTAGTCCGTAGTACTTTTAATATTCTTTGCCAATACCACAACTCAAAAGTATCAACTCTTCTTCGGTCTTCCTTACTCATTGTCTAGCTTTCACATGCATAATAAATAGGCTATTGAAAATACACTTGGGTTAGGCAAACCTTAGTCTTCAAAGAGACACCTTTGCTCTTCAGCACTTTAAAAAGTTCTTTTGCACCAGATTTGCCCAGTGCAATACAGCATCTGATTTCTTGACTGGTGCTTCCACTGATGTTGATTGTGGAACCACATAACATAAAATCTTTGACAACTCCATTTATCGTGATGCTGCTTATTTGTCCAGTTGTGAAGATTTTAATTTTCTTTATGTTGAGGTGTAATCCATACTGCAGACAGTATTCTTTAATCTTCTTCAGAAAGTGGTTCAAGTCGATTCATTTTCAACAAGCAAGGTTGTGTCATCTGCATATCTTGTTAAGGAGTCTTCCTTCAATCTGATGCCACATTCTTTTTCATATAGTCCAGTTTCTCAGATTATTTGCTCAGCATACAGATTGAATAAGTATGGTGAAAGGACACAACCCTGATGAACACCCTTCCTGATTTTAAACCATGCAATTATCCCCTTGTTCTGTTTGAATTACAGCCTCCTGGTCTATGTACAGGTTCCTCATGAGCACAGTTAAGTGTTCTGAAATTCCCATTCTTCTCAATGTTATCCATAATTTATTATGACCCACACAATTGAATGCTTTTGCATAGTCAACAAAACACAAACATCTTTCTGGTATTCTTTGCTTTGAGCCAAGATCCATCTGACATCAGCAATGATATCTCTCATTCCATGTTGTCTTCTGAATCCAGCTCATTCCATGTCGTCTTTTGAATCCAGAGAACTTCTGGAAGTTCTCTGTCAATATACTGCTGCAACCTTTTTTGAATTATCTTCAGTAAGATTTTACTTGCATGTGATATTAATGATATTGTTCAATAATTTCCACATTCTATGGGATCACCTTTCTTTGGAATGGGTACAAATATGGATCTCTTCCAGTTAGTTGGCCAGGTAGCTGTCTTCCAAATCTCTTGGCATAGACAAGTGAGTGTCTCCAGCAGCTGTTTGTTGAACAACAACAGTATTCTACCAATTCCTGGAGCCTTGTTCTTTGCCAATTCCTTCAATGCAGCTTCAATTTCTTTCTTCAGTCCTGTTGGTTCTTGATCATATGTCACCTCTTGAAATGGATGAACATAAACCAATTCTCTTTGGTACTGTGATTCTGTGATTCTGTGTATTCCTTCCATCTTCTTTTGATGTTTCCTGCATCATTCCATATTTTGCCCATAGAATCCTTCAATATTGCAACTCGAGGCTAGAATTTTTTCTTCAGTTCTTTCAGCTTAAGAAATGCTTAGGGTATTCTTCCCTTTTGGTTTTCTAACTCCAGGTCTTTGCACATTTCATTATAATAATTGACTTTGTCTTCTTGAGCTGCTCTTCGAAATCTTCTGTTCAGCTCTTTCTTGTCATTTCTTCCATTTGCTTTAGTTACTCTCCTTTCAAGAGCAAGTTTCAGAGTCTCTTCTGACATCCATTTTGATCTTTTCTTTCTTTTTAATGACCTTTTACTTTCTTCATGGATGATGTTCTTCATGTCATCTCCCAATTCCTCTGGTTTTCGGTTAGTGGTGTTCAGTGCATCAACTCTATTCTTTAGATGGTCTCTAAATTCAGGAGGGATATAATCAAGGTCATATTTTAGATCTTATGGATTTGTGTTAATTGTCTTCAGCTTCAACTTGAAGTTGCATTTGAGCAGTTGATGGTCTGTCCCACAGTCATCTTCTGGCCTTGTTTTAGCTAAATATATTGAGCTTCTCCATTGCCTCTTGCCACAGATGTAGTTGATCTAATTCCTGTGTGCTCCATCTGGTGAAGTCCACCTGTATAGCTGCCATTTATGTTGCTGAAAAAAGATACTTGCAATAAATAAGTTGTAGATCTTGCAAAATTCCATCATCTGGATCTCCAGCATCTTTTCTGTCACCAAGGCCACACTTTCCAACTACCAGTGATTCTTCTTTGTTTCCAATGTTTGCATTTCAATCACCAGTAATAATCAACACATGTTTGGTCAATTTCAGACTGCAGAATTCGGTAACAATCTTCAATTTCCTCATCTTTGCCTTTGGCGGTTGGTGCGCAAATTTGAATAATAGTAGTACTAACTGGTCTTTCTTGTAGGTGTATGGATATTATCCTTCATAGACAGCATTGTACTTCAGGATAGATCTTGAAACATTCTTTGTGACAATAAATGCCACACCATTCCTCTTCAATTTGTCATTCCCAGCATAGTAGACCATGTGATTGTCTGATTCAAATGGCCTATACCAGTCCATTTTGGCTCACTAATGCCTAGCATATTGATCTTTATGCAACCCATTTTATTTTTGACAACTTTCAATTTTATTAGATTCACACTTCATACATCCCATGTTCTAATTATTAATATATGTTTGCAGTATCTTCCCATTTTGAGTCATGCCACATCCACAAATGGAGGTCCTGAAAGCTTTACTCCATCCACATCGCTAAGGTCAACTCTACTCTGAGGAGGCAGCTCTTCTCCAGTCATATTTTGAGTGTCTTCTGAGCTGACAGGCTCATCTTCCAGCACTATGTTGGATAATGTTTCAGGGCTATTCATAATGTTTTCCAGTAATATATCAGACAGTGTTTCACTGTTATTCATAAGGTTTTCACTGGCCAATTCTCTAGTGCCTAAGGCACTTGACTGCTAACCAGAAGGCTGGTGGTTCAAACCCACCAGCCACTCCTTGGAAGGAAGATGGGACAATCTACTTCCATAGTGATACTGCCTCGGAAACCCAGGGAGGGGTCACTATGAGTCGGGTCCAACTCGACGGCACATAACAACAACAACAACAACAACAACATTCTTTGAGAAGTGGATGGCTCCTTCCTTCTTCCAAGTCTTTATTAGTCTGGAAGTTCTGTTGAAATCTGTCCACCATGGGTGACCCTGCTGGTATTTTATACAGTGGCATAGCTTCAACCCTCACAGCAACATGCAAGCCACCACAGTAAGAAAAAATGACAGACAGGTGGTGGTTTAATCATTTACATAATAAAAATCATAATCAATGACTAAAAGCAAATTATAGACTACAAAAAATATTTGCAGTATATATGACATGCATAAGATTGATATTCTTAATATACAAAGATTGCTAACAGATCTATAACAAGAAAATACTAACCCTACTTGAAAGTAATCAATGGACATTAATGGATAAATCATACACACATAATAATTGTCCAAAACACATAAAAATGTTCATCAGGTCTAGTAATCAAAGAATGCAATTTAATGCAACAATAAGAAACAAATGTTTGTTGTCACCTAACAAATTTTGAGACTATTTTATTAATGATAATTTTATTAACAATAATAAGTTAGCATTTTTTTTGCACTTACTATGTGCTAAGTGTAGGAGCTCTGGTGGCATAGTGCCTAAGGAATTTGCCTGCTAACCAGAAAGTTAGTGGTTCAAACCCACCAGCCACTCCACAGAAGGAAGACTGAGCAATTTACTTCCATAAAGATTTACTGCTTCAGAAACCCAAAGGGGGTCACTGTGAGTCAGAATCAACTTGATGGCAGTGAGTTTGGTTTTTTGGTTATGTGTTAAGTGTTTTTCTAAGTATTTAATTGTAATATGGCAATTAAATTGCATAATAACTCTATGAAGTAGGCACTATTGCTATGTCCATGGAACACAGAGAAACTGAGACACAGAGCATCTAAGCAGTGCTTCCTAATCCAGTTAGGAAGCATTAGAATTTGGACTCTGTTCTAGACAGCTTGATTCAGAAGCCAGGCCCCTGTGATAAACCATTAGTCAATATTCAGTGTCAGAGAAGATGTAGTATAACAGACACTATCCTATGACACTGATTGGGGAATAAATAGGTAATGTCTCTCTGAAAAGCAATTTGACTCTCATTGCTCAAGGGGCACCAAGTTTCTGTTAATGGTGGAAAAGGACAATGGTAATGACTGCGTAATGTGATGAACATAATCAATGTCACTGAATTACGCATGTAAAAGTTGTTGAATTGACAAATATTTCATCATATATATATGTATATGTTCATATATATATATATATATAT
>NW_006921709.1:6920879-6943694 GCF_000298275.1 Orycteropus afer afer
TATATATATATATGTATACACACACACACACACACACATACTTGTACATACAGTAGCTGCAACAATGGGCTCAGGTATAGCTAGGATTTTGAGGCTGGCACAGGACCAGGCAGTATTTTATTCTGTTGTACATAGGGTTGTTATGACTTGGAGCTAACTCGATGGCACCTAACAACAACAATATATAGATATATACAACTCACTGCCATCGAGTCAATCAATGACTCATAGTGACCCCCATTGGTTTACAAATGGGGGTCCAAAACCATTGAGTTTCCAAAGCAGTAAATCTTTATGGAAGTAGATTGCCCCATTCACGGATACACACACACACACACACACACATATTACCACAGTTTTTAAAAAACACAATTTTACTCTAAGTATTTAAAAAAAAACTCACTGCCGTCGAGTTGGTTCGACTCATAGTGACCCCTCCTTGGGTTTCTGAGGCAGTATCTTTACAGAAATGGATTGCCCAATCTTAAAAGGATTTTCAGTCCTTGATTCAATAACTCCAATTCTAAGAATCAATCCTAAGTATTTTAGAGATAGAAATAGAAAATCATGTTAAGGATATTTACTATAAAATTATTTATAAAACTGAAAAATTAGATGCAAACAAGTGTTCAAAATAGGAAAGCATTTAAATAAATTGACATATATCCATAAAGTAAGACTATATCTTTCAAAAAATATTTAACGACATGGACAAATATGTTAATATATAGTGCTAAAAGAAAGAAGCAAGATAAAAAACATGTATACAGTATGGTTTCAATATTCTAAATACAGAACAAAAGACTTGAGGCAACATGTCAGGTTGTTCAAAGTGATTTTCTCAGGTGGAATTACAGGTAAACTTTATTTTCTCTTAATACTTTCCTGTATTTTCTATATTTTATACAAAGAAATATAAAAGATTTCTTTTATAATCAAGAAAACAGTAATGAGCATCACATTATATTTTAGTGGAATTATCAGGAGCAGTATTTTGAATGACTTTTCCTCCTTTCAGGAGGAAAATATGCCTGAGCCACGTTAAGTCAACCTTCTTTACAGTGATCTGTCCCACACCGTAAAAGCCTGAAAGCAAGTCTATCTTTCATATACAATCTCAACCCCTCAAAGCTAAAAGCTGTGGCAGTAACCCAGTATTTCTGTCTGAGGCAGAGCTACAAATAGAGGGAAAGGGGTCACACTAGACTACTCTGTCCTGGAAACAGGAGAGGCCTGGAGACCACCTGGACTGCCCAAGCTGTGAGCAAAGAACATCTGCAAACTCAGATCCTATTGGGAGAAGATGAAATATATACCAGCTTTCCTTCTTAAAATAATTTGATTGCATTTGATAAGCACAGCCAAGGTCTGCGTAAGGGATGTTCATACTCTGGCTGTTTTATCACTACAGCATATTACAGTGGAATTGAAGCCAGAAGACACAGACTCCTAGTTTATCAGCTGTATGGCTTTGGGCCAGCCACTTTATCTTTCTGAATCTCGATAGTGTCACTTCTCAAATTGAAATAATAATAGTGCACAGCCAACCAACTCTAATGTGCTAAAACGTGTGGAAGTCATTTGAAAAGGAAAATACCTTACATAAATGCAAATTATTATTGTCATCATTATTAGACCCTTCTCCTGCCTGGAAAGGAGTCCCTGAGTTGCTCAAACAGTTAAGCACTCACTACTAACCAAAGGGTTGGTGATTCAAATCCATCAAGAGGCACTTTAGCATTTGATAAAATCCAACACCTGTTCCTGTTCAGAACTCTTAGCAAAATAGGGATAGAAGAGAAATTCCCCAACATAATAAAGGGCATGTAAGCCAATGGACAACCTTATTGCTAACAAAGTCTCAAAGCATTCCCCTTGCAAACAGGAACCAGACAAGAAAGCCCTCTATCACCTCTTCTATTTAATATTGTATTGGAAGTCCTAGCCAGGGCAATAAGGCAAGAAAGAGAAATAAAAGGTATATAAATTGGCAAAGAGGAAGTAAAGCTATCTCTATGTGCAGATGACATGATCCTATACATAGAAAACCCAAGAGACTCAGCAAAAAAACTACTGGAACTAATAGAGAGGTTCAGCAAAGTGGTAGGATATGAGATCAATATACAGAAATCCATTGAATTCCTCTGCAACAACAAAGAGACCTCTGAAAAGGAAATAAGGAAAACAACACCATTTATAATAGCTATCAAAAAGATAAAATATTTTACTAGAGACACAAAAGACTTATACAAAGTAAACTATAGAAACACTATACAAGAAACTATAAGGGATCTACATAAGTGGCAGAACCTGCCTTGTTCATGGATAAGAAGAATGAATATTGTGAAAATGTCAATACTACCCAAAACAATCTACGTATTTAATGCAATCCCAATCCAGATACTATCAACATTTTTTAAGGATATGGAAAAACCAATTATTAACTTCATATGGAAAGGAAAGAGGCCTCAGATAAGCAAAGCACTGCTGAAGAAGAAAAACAAAGTGGGAGGTCTCACACTCCTGGATCTCAAAACCTACTATACAACCACAGAAGTTAAAACAGCATGGTATTGGTATAATGATAGACCAATGGAACAAAATTGAAAATCCAGAAATAGACCCATCCATCTATGGACAGCAGATCTTTGACAAAAGACCAAAACCCAATAAATGGAGAAGATTTTTGTTGTTAGGTGCCGTCGAGTCGTCTCCAACTCATAGTGACCCCATGCACAGCAGAACGAAAGACTGCCCGATCCTGCACCAGCTTCAAGATCCCTGCTATATTTGAGCCCATCATCGTAGCCACTGTATCAATCCATCTCATTGAAGGCCTTCCCCTTTAACAAATGGTGGTGGCTAAACTGGATATCCACCTACAGAAAAATGAAACAAGACCCATACCTCACTCCATACACAAAAATAAACTCAAGTTGGATCAAAGATTTAAATGTAAAACTCAAAACTATAAAGCTCATCAAAGATAAAATAGGAGCAAATCTGGGGGCCCTAATTTATGGCATAAATAAATTATCAAGCATAATCCAGAATGCACAGGAGGTGGAAGAAAACCTGGGACCTGTAAAAAATTAATTGTTATGTGCATTGAAAGACTTCTCCAAAAGGGTAAAAAGAGAACCTATAGATTTGGAGAAAATATTTGCCTATGACATAACTGACAAAGGACTTATCTCCAAAATTTACAGAAAACTTTAACACCTCCATGCCAAAAAGACAAACAATCCAATTCAAAATTGGGCAAAGGACATGAACAGACACTTCACTAAAGATGATATGCTGGCAACCAACAAACACATAAGGAAATGGTCATGATCATTAGCCATGAAAGAAATGCAAATCAAAACAACAATGAGATACTGTCTCACCCCAGAAATAATAGCAAAGTTCAACAAGACAGAAAATAACAAATGCTAGGGACGTTGTGGAGAGATTGGAACTCTCATACATTGCTGGTGGGACTGTAAAATGGTACAGCCATTGTGCAAAATGGTATGGCGTTTCCTTAAAAAACTGAAAATAGAAATGCCATTTAAACCAGCAATTCCATTACTAGGAATAATTCCTAAAAAGGTGAGAGACAGGACATGAACAGACATATACACAACCATGTTCATCGTCGCACAACTCACTATAGAAAAGAGATGGAAACAAGCTAAATGCCCATTAACAGATGAAGGTATAATCAAATTATGGTACATTCACACAATGCTACATCACACAATGCAACTGTTGAATGTAAAACAGAATAATGAAGAATATGAGAATCATCTCACAACGTGGATGAATCTGGAGGACATTTTGCTGAGTAAAATAAGTAAATTGCAGAAGGACAAATATTGTATGAGCCCATTACTGTAAAAAGTCAAGGAAGAGTTTGCTTTGGGAAGGGGACTCACTTTGTACATTACTGGGGATGGGAGGGAAAATTTCGGACTAGTTGGGGGTTACACACTGAGGTGGGTAAGTGAAGGGACAGTATAGAAAGAGTCTGCAATCAGCATGATAACATTGGGGAAAGGGAGGATGCCAAATTGTGCACATAAGATATAGACGACAGAGGCTAATACTGCATTACCCCTAACACCAAACATCAAGCTACAGATAAATGTATAGACAACTGAGATCAGATGGGGGTCCACGAACAGGAATGTACTCTAAACCAATGATAGATTTAGCTGAAGATAATCTTGCACAGATACATAATTATAATACAAAATAACCACAATCATTACAGAAACAACAGAATTGGAGTAATCCCTCAGAGACAGCCAAACACCTTGAGAGAGAGAACCACTGGGCCTGCTGACTCAGAACCATGGTATTGGGGGACACCAGGCTCAATTGGCACAACATAATATATAAAAATCTTGTTCCACAACCTACTTTGGTGAGTAGCGACTGGAGTCTTAAAAGCTTTCAAGCGTCCATCTAAGTCGCAGCTAATGGTCTCTCGTCTGAAGCAAAGAACAGTGAAGAAAATCAAGGGCATTTGGAAACAATCAGCCCTAGGACATGATGGATCTTGAGACCAGAAGAACTATGTGGTGCCCAGCTACCAATGCCAACCACTCAGGAAGGAAACAAAACTGGAGATCCTGGATAGAGTGGGAGGGAAAATGTGGAACAAAATTCAAAAACACAAAAATGACCAGAATTACTGGTTAGAGGGAATCTGGTGGAACCCCCAAGATACACTTTGGGCGTGGGATAGGACTCATTCCTAAGGACTGGCTCTTAACCCAACAGTACAAAGACTTACATAAGGAACACCCAACCCAAGGTGACGCACCTACCTACTCTATGGAGATACACCCCTTGGAGCAATTGGCTATGGTGCAGCATTCACATGGAGGGAAAGCTGGACAGACAGGAGTATATTACTAAGAAGGGCACAGGGAGGGGGGCGGTCACAGGAAAGGGAGAGGAGCAGAGTGGGGTAGCATTGGGGATGGTGATCAGGAAATGAAACCAAATGTACACGAACTGTTGAATGTAAAACAAATTCTGCTCTTTAAATTTGCACCCAAAGTACAAAAAAGAGAGAGAGAGAGAGAGAGAAGAAATTCCTGGTGCTCTGCTTTCAGAAGGTCACAGCCTTGAAAAATCTATGGGGCATAGTTCTACTCAATAGCATGGTTCTACTGTGTTACCACATGGGTTCTCCATGAGTTGTAATGAAACTGACACAACTGCTTTGGTTTATTTGGTTTCTGGCTGAAAGGTCTGTCGATGTCATTGGTGCAATAGGTAGCCTGTACTCAAGGGAAGGGCAGAGGCTACATCGAACTGTAGGTATGCCGGACACTAACCCTGGTTCTCTGAAGCTCCAGCTGTCTCCATCCGATTCACTAGGTCCTTAGGGCTGTGAAGGGCTCTGAGCACCTTACTGACCTATCTATCCCTTAGCCACCTCTTGCCCCTTTCAAAAACTACCTCCTTCATGTGACTCGAATAGATTTATAATGTAAACAAACATTGCCTTTGAAACTCATACAGCTATATTTGTTCTTTCAGTCATGTGTTTGTCTGGTCAGAGTGAATAACAGTGTGTGAATATCCAAAGCCTCACCTCTGAAATGTTATTATGCACATTTTCTTTGATTAACAAGTAAAAAGAGAAACACTAGTAAATAATTACACCATTGACTGTGTATGTTATTTAACCAAATGGTCTTGCCTCACCAAATCCAGGTCAACCAGACAGGAATAGTTTTGGTTAGCAAATAAGGCAAAAACTTGTAAAGCATTCTCCAAGTTTCTCCTAGCCAATTCAGCAGGCCTTTGAAAGTTGACACACAAAGTGGGAAACTTTTATAACCTAATCAACAAAAGGGTATAGCCTGAAAAGTCAAAATGCCAAGGTCTCATGAAAGTTTTATGAACCTTGGGAAAGTCCCTGGCTGTTCTTTTTCTCCAGCTGTACAATGATGGCTAGATGATGCCTGAGATAATTATCTAGCTGAATAGCCCATGACCGTAGCTGGCAATGTCCACTTAGTTCTTGTTCTAACTTGCCAAGGGGAGTCTCTCCATTTAGACCAGATGCACATGAAATTAAATCAGTTTCTCCACTTCTCCACGAGCATCTTTGGGGAGAGGTGGTTCAGTGGTAGAATCCTTGCCTTCCACGTGGGAGACGGGATTTGATTCCTAGTCAATGCACCCCACGCACAATCACCACCCATTTGTCAGTGAAGGCTTGCACGTTGTTAGGATGTTGAACAGATGTCAACAGACTTTCCAGACTAAGATGGACTGGGAATAAAGGCCTGGAACCTATTTCCAAAAATTAGCCTATGAAAAACCTTATGATTTTATCCACAAGTGATCATGGGACGGTGTAGGAGCAGGTAGCATTTCATTGTGCTGTCATGTGGTTGCCATGAATCAGGGGCTGATTCAACAGCAGCTAACAACTGCTTTAGACAGGGCTTACGAGGATCCCCACCCTGAGTCCTGCTCTTCTGGGGGTTCTCTAGCTTTTCTCTGTTGACTTCCCTCCACACAGAGATCAAGGAGTCTACAAAACTGTAGTGGATGATGTGTCCACTAGAAGCCTACCCCACACTATGCCTTCAAACTGTGCTCCTGATACCCAAGACTCTGGAAATCCCTTCCCAAAGAGCCCAGGCCAGCTTCTAGGGCATCTCTGGGAGACTGCCAGGTAGCAGTTGCCACTGCTGGTATGTGTACTGGGTGCAGGGTGGGGTGGAAGACTAGGGCTTGGTCATTGGGTTCAGTATAGGAAACAGCTGGACAATAGAAAGGCCTGTTGTTGTTGTTGCTGTTATGTGCCATCGAGTTATCTCCGACTCATAGCGACCCCTCCTTGGGTTTCTGAGGTGGTATCACTACAGAAGTAGATTGCCCAACCTTCCTTCCAAGGAGCGGCTGGTGGGTTTGAACTGCCAGCCTCCTGATTAAAAGTCAAATGCCTTAGGCACTGTGCTACCAGAGCTCCCATAGAAGGGCCTGGGGGCCAGAAATTGGACACTGGTTCTCTCTGTACCTCCAACTTCTGGCGTGGAACCCTGAGAATCTACATTTGAACCTGAACTTGCAGGTTGTTATGAAGTTATGTTTGTCAAGGTAGAAGGATAGAAATAGGTTTAGTTAACAAATTGTTAACCTGATGTATAACATTTCGGTATTTAAACTATTGTAGGTAGGCCTTCATTACTCTCTTCAGGCACCCTGCAACATTAGGAGCAGACCTGGTGGTGGGTTGTTCCAGTTCCAGTTCCCTTTAGATTTCTTTTTCAGCTTTATCATTGATGAATTAGTCAATGTTAACCATGTAATTAGGAAGCCTGTTGACACAATGGTTAAGTGCTCAGCTGCTAACTGAAAGGTTGGTGATTTGAACCTACAAGGAAAAGACATGATGATCTGCTCCAGAAACCCTATGGGGCAGTTATACCCTGTCTTGTATGGTCGCTATGAGTTAGAATCCACTTGAAGACACACACAAAACAACAACTAGGTAATTAAGTTACTGGGTGATGCAAACAATGAATGCACCACTGAAAGAAGTTGGGGGTTCAAGTCCACCCAGAGCCTTCTTGGCAGAAAGGCCTGGTATGATCTGCTTCTTAAAAAATAGCCACTGGAAACCCCATGTGGAATTGACTTGATTGAGAGTGTTGTTTTTGTTGCTTTGCTGATGTTGTTTTTAAGCAGGTACTGAAGCTAAGGAAAGATCAGTAATACTAGTCTGATTCTACCGGACATTAGATTCCTGACCTTTCACTGCACCTTGACAGGAATCCTGTATAATAGTATTAGGAAATATTTAGTCTGGGACTGTTATATACCAATTGCTGTTCAAAGCACTTTATATATATTAACTTTTGATCTTTCCAGCAACTGTTCTTGTTTTTAGGTACCGTTGAGTCAGTGCTGACTCATAGAGCCCTATGTACAATAGAACAAAACACTGCCCAGTCCTGTGCCAGCCTCACAATCCTTGCTGTACCTGATCCCATCATTGCAGCCACTGTGTCAATCCATCTTGTTGAGGGCCTTCCCCTTTTTTTGCTGACTCTCCACTTCACCAAGCATAATATCCTTCTCCAAGGAATGGTCCCTTCTGATATGATCAAAGTAGGTGAGATGAAGTCTGGCCATTCTCACCTCCAAGGAGCATTCTGGCTGCACTTCGTCCAGGACAGATTTGTTCATTCTTCTGGCAGTCCATTGTACTTCAGTATTCTTCACCAGGACCACAACTCAAAAGCATCAACTCTTCTTCAGAGTCTTCCTTATTCATTGTTCAGCTTTCATACGCATATGAGGCAATTGCAAATACCATGGCTTGGGTTAGACACACCTTAGTCTTCAAAGAGACTTCTTTGCACTTCAGCACTAGTAAAATAATGTCATTACCATCCTCATTTCACAGACAAGGAAGCCCAAAACACAGAGAGGGCAGATAACTTGTCAAACTACTAAATGGCAAAGCTGGAATTCAAATCAGACAGTGTGACACTAAAACCCTGCTCTCAAATATGCTGTAACCTTTTTAAATAAGAACTAATAACTTACTAACACTTCCTATATGTCAAGTCCTATGTTAAATGCTTTACCGCATTTAATTCTTACAGCAACCATCTGAGGTCAGTCCTATGATTTCCCCATTTTACAGATAGAGAAATGGTACTTTAGGAAGGTTAAACAATCCATCCAAGTTACACCCTGACAAACCATGTTGGTGGATTTGAACACAAAGCACATGCTCTTGACTAGCATGGTAACCAGTTATGCTTTGTTGATATCAGTTTTCTTGAAGAGGAAGGGTCAGATCATGACAGCACAGAGGAAATTCATCTGTGCTCAATGAAGAAATAAGCAGTTTTGAGTAATATGGCAATTTGAGGAAGTTAAATGGATTAAGATTGCAGGTGGTGTTTCACATTGGGAACTGTACTTGCATTTTTAGTTCCTGTGGCTTGATACGAAACCTCAGAGTGAATCACTACCATCACATTCTGACTTTAAACATGTCTTCAGTCCCAGGAACTGTAATGTACTCCTCAGAAATTTATGAGCTATTTGAACAGGTGAACACCAAAGTGACCTAACCCCTTGGAGAAGTTTCAGTATAATCCAACATTATCTGAGGTCTCTGGTAATAGATCCTGCCATGAGAAAGAAGTTTGATCCTATGAAAGTTTGTCAACTTGGAGGCTTTTCCCATACCACAATTCTCTTGCTTTGGAGTATTGCTCAAATTCTCAACGAATACAACTGAAAGCTAAAAATACAATGAAATGCAGGATGTCTGAAAACACACAAGTCATCCTACCTCCAAAAAACTTGTATCAAAATGTTCTATCAGAGCTGACAAAACAGCTTAGGGAACTGACTTCATTTCTTGCTCCAATTCTGATGAACTGTCACAGTCTGATATGAATTCATAAGTACTAATATTGTCCTAGAAGGAGCACTGGTGGCACAATAGTTAAGCTCTTGCTGCTAACCAAAAGGTCGATGGTTTGAACCCAGGAGTTGCTCCATGGGAGAAAGATGTGGCAATCTACTTCCATAATTTACAGCCTTAGAAAATATATAGGGCCATTCTACTCTGTTCTATGGGGTTACTATGACTCAGAACCAACTCCACAGTAATTAATGAGTTTTAATATTATAGGAGTATGGAAATAAGGAGCTCTGGTGGTGCAGTGGTTAAACCATTTGACTGTTAACCCAAATGCTTGTTCAAACCCACCACCTCCTTCCTATAAGAAAGATGAGGCAGTCTGCTTCCATAAAGATTGATAGCCTTGGAAACCCCGTGAGGCATGTCTACTTGGTCCTATAGGATTGCTATGAGTCAGAATCAACTCCATGGTGGGGGATTTTGGGGTTTGGTATGGAAGGAGCCCTGGTGACACAATGGTTAAGCACTCAGATGCTAAGCAAAAGGTCACCTATTTGATCCCACCAGCAGCTCTGCAGAAGAAAAAAACCTGTTGATCTGCTCCAATAAAGATTAAAGCCTAGGAAACTCTATGAGGCAGTTCTACTCAGTAACACATGGGATCACTATGAGTTGGAATTGACTCCACTGGCATTGGGTTGTTTTTTTTTGTTGTTGTTGTTTTTTTAATATTGTATGTAGGACCCAAAGAATTCCCAGGGAAAGGGCTTGAAGACTTGGCTCAGGATGGCATTAGTGTTTTCCAGCCCTTTTGTCTGGTGCTTGGCTTTGTTTGCTTATCTTCACCGCCTTGGACAACATTGTTTGATTATGGGAAGAGCCTGCCTAGAGTAGGTTAAAATGTAAACACATAGCCAGTGAGGGGAAAAAAAAAAAAAAAAAGCTTTAACGTAAGGAGAGAAGACAACTGCATGACACGGTGTGATTTCCTGGTAAAGACCTTCTGGCTCCAAACAAAAATACACAACCCCAACCCCGGACTCCTCCCTAGTAAATGGCTAACATTTCTATCTCCACCCTTTAAATTCTTTACCTAAACACAAGCTTATGCTTGCATTTGTAACAAGAGCATTCTCTTCATCAGAAAGGACGTACATCAAACTCAATTATATTTAAATTACCAGTTCAAACTACTACAGATTAGGTTAGGACAATGGTTCTCTCTCTTTAAAGTGCAACAGAATCACCTGGAGAAGATTTTAAAACAAAGATTGCTGGGACACGCCCTGAGAATTTCTGATTTAGAAGATTTGTAGTGAGGCCTGAGAATTCACAATTCTTATCAATTTTCAGGGAGCTCTGGAGGCGTAGTGCCTAAGGCACTTGACTGCTAACCAGAGGGCTGACTGTTCAAACCCAGCCACTCCTCAGAAGGTGTCGTTCTTGTTATGTGCCATTGAGTCGGACCCAACTCATAGCGACCCTCCTTGGATTTCCGAGGCAATATCACTACAGAAGTAGATTGCCCCATCTTCCTTCCAAGGAGTGGCTGACTAGGCAATCTACTTCCATAGTGATTCCACCTTAGAAGCCCAAGGAGGGGTCACTATGAGTAGGAGATGACTCGACGGCACATAACAACAACTATCAATTTTCAGGGGATGGTAATGCTAGGATCTAGATTAATGGTTCTCAAGCTTTTCTCTCACATTCGCATACACCTGGGAGTATAATACTAGGGACAGGACACACTACCCTATGTAATAAGGGTTCACCAGGGCATAATCTAGCTGCACATTCTAAGTATCTATATGGCCTTAAAGGTCCTGGACGGCACAAAGGGTTTACAATCCTCTACTAACCAAAAGGTTGGCAGTTCGAACTCATCCAGCAGCATCACAGAAGGCCTGGTGATCTGCTCCAGTGAAGATTACAGCCAAGACGCTATGGAGCACTTTTCTCATGAGTTGGAATTGATTGCACAGCAGTAGGGTTTTTTGGCTTATGGGGCTTCACAGCCAGGATTCTACTTTAGACCTCAGTATCTCTGAAGGTGAGTGAGTTCCAGGCATGGGGAGTTTTGAAAGTTAACCTCTTAGTTTTAAAGTATAGCCAGTGTTCAGAACCAATATCAGATTGTCTTGGGGTGGAGGGAAAAGTCATAGTTTGACAACCCTTTCCCAGATGTTTTTGATGTATCTTCCTGGAGTAATATTCCTTCTGGCATGGATTGGAACCATACATGGTAATTTGGGCACAAGAAGAAAAATAGTAAAAACTTAAAATAATAATTTTGGATTAGCTAATTTCACAAGTTTTTGGTTTGTAGAGAACAATGAGATGTCTATGATTCCTGTGCCCATTTTATAAACAGGTTGAAAGCCATGGCTATCATCCAGCTAAGAAAGTCCAAATTGAGGCCTGGACAAAACATCCCTAAAAGTTAAAAGGCCAGGTCATACATAGGTAGAGTTCCTTTGTGATTACCGTTTTCCTTTCTGTGTCACCCAATACAGGCAGAATAGATAGCAAGTTAAGTGTTGTTGTTGTGTGCTGTCAAGTCGGCCAGGTTAAGTAAGACAGTAAAATAATGCAGTAAGGTTAAGGAGCTGGAATAAAGACTGGCTCTCTCTTCAGGCCTTTTCTTCTAACCCCATTCTCATCCCTGCACCCTCCCATATTTGCTGATACCTGGACCAGAGTGCTAGGTCTATGGTTTATGCTTAACTGCTAACCTATTAAGGCGCTCTGGTGATATAGTGGTTAAGGCGTTTGGCTGCTAACCAAAAGGTTCTTGGTTCAAACCAACCAGCTGCTCCACAGAAGAACAATGAGGTAGTCTGCTTCCGTAAAGATTTACAGTCTTAGAAACCCAGTGGGGGTTGCTATGAGTCAGAAACTACTTGATAGCAGTGAATTTGGTTTTGGTTTTATTTTCTGACCTACTTGGGTACCCTAGTGGTTCAGTGGTAAAGTGCTGGGCTGCTAGTCAGAAGGTTGGCAATTCAAATCTACTAACTGCTCCATAGGAGAAAGATGTGGCAGTCTGCTTCCTTAAAGATTACAGCCAAGAAGACCTTATGGATCACTTCCACTCTGTGACGTATAGGGTTGTCAATTGACAAGGTAGCAATGGGTTTGGGGTTTTTTTGTTTTGGTCAGAGGGAAGGCTGAAGAGCTTTGGCTAAGTCAGAAGACCTGTAACACCCTGAGAACTTTTGACACCTGAGGCTTTTTGACACCAATGTGACCTCAAGAATGAGGAGTCTGGGAACAGATGTCTACATAGGAGAGTGGAGTCTGGGTGGGTGTTACAGTGAAGATTCATTGGCTCAAGACATGCCACTAGACAATGACCCCTAAACCCAAAGTCTCCCTTGCAACATAAACTCCTGAAGTGACTAGCAATAAAGCATCCAACTTCCTGGAATCTCAAGTTTCTCATGTACAATGAGGAAAACAAGCTAACCTAGCTACCAGAGGTATTGTGAGAACAACCCACATGTTCTTACATAATTGCAAAAAAAAATAGCAAAAAATGCTTCACACTGCAGCTACATTCTTTGGGTTAGCCATACTGCCATTGTTAATGTCATCATATTTCTGGATACTTAATTTCTCCTTTAGAAACATCCAGGAAATCTAGAGCTCATAATTCTCTAACTCTAACTTTAACATATATAATTCACCTTCTGCATAACAAGTAGGCTATAAATATTTGATGACTAATCAATTGATTAAAATAAGGCATTTTCAATATCAGATATATACCACTAATAAATAAAATCACAAGCTGTTACTCTAAATAAATAACTCAGTGACTATTTCCTAAATTGAATTAATTATCATCATCTGCCACAGTCCTGCATTAGAGATATTAAATATGTGAAATACGTGATAAATTTTTAAATCAATCAATTTATTCATTGCTGGGTTTGAGGCAGCAAAAGCAGAAAGGGTGAATATCATGTTAATGAGACCCAGGGTTCCTGCTGTACCGTGACCACAAAAGTAGTTTCCAAACCTCTACCCTGCTTTACCTTTTCCTGTTTTCCATGGCATTTACCATTTCCTAACACAGTATACAATTTACTTATGTATTACTTATATTATTCTTTTTGTGTGTCTCCCTCCCCCTCTAAAATAGAAGTACCACTAAAACAGGGATTTTGTCCACTCTATTCATTGGTGTAGCACAGCTTTTAAATGTCTAGCAGGTGCTCAATCAATAGTCATTGGATTAATAAATAAATGGATTAATTAATGACTTTATACTCCCTGATGTCATACATCCCACACTTAATTTGAGAAGCTCTCCAATCCCATGAAAGGTAGGCCTGGAGCAGGTCTCAGAGATCTAGTTCAGTGATTCCCAAAGGTCAGCCAATAAATGACAGAGTTTTCACCAATCCTTAGAGAAAATGTGAATTTTCCAACTGACATTCTGGGATTATGTTGTTCTTCCTCTTTGGTGTTAAAATGCTCTTTTGTGATATGGTGGGGACAGCAGAGATATTGAGTGTGGTGTGTATGTGTGTGTGTTTAACATGGTGACTTAGCAAAATAAAAAGTTGGTAATTTTGAAATTAGCTACAAAGCACCCTTGATTTAGTTCGAGGTAAAGAAATCAAGGCATAGAAAGAGGAAATGACTTGCCCTATGGCCACACAGCTAACCATTTATAAAGCTAAGATTTAAATTCACCTCTTCACAGGCTCAGTCTGGAGTTCTTTGTGTTGTTGTTGTTGTTATGTGCCATCGAGTTGAACCCGACTATAGCGACCCCTCCTTGGGTTTCTGAGGCAGTATAACTATGGAAGTATATTGCCCCATCTTCCTTCCGAGGAGTTAGCAGTCAAGTGCCTTAGCCACTATGCTACCACTACATCAATTTTTAGAGAGGTGATTCTTGGCAGTAGTCCAGTTTTTCAGTGCAGATTCTTTCTTACCACTAAACCAATAGGTCTTGGAGTTTGAGTCTGTATAGTAAAATACCAGTTTTCTTTAGTTTTACTCTTAGTAATCTAAGAGTCTACTGGATTACAAGGCCCAGGAAGAAGCTTATATGTATGAAAAATATGCATAATTTAGGTAACTACATGTTTAACCTGTGTATAATGTGTTTTCTGAGAAAGCAAAACCAACACAATTATGTATAGACATCAGAGGACATAGAATCTAGCTTATAAAAAGTAATGTCTTAAATGCACTCTGCATTAGTCAGAATGAATTCAGAATGTTTTGCTCAAATCTGCTGTTGAAAGCTGTCATCAAAGTTGGCCCCCTGACTCATGGCAACCCCATACACAATGTAACAAAACACTGCCTGATCCTGTACCATCCCTGCGTTCAGTTGCAGGTCAGACCATTGTGATCCGTAGGGTTTTCATGGCTGATTTTTGGAAGTAGATCATTGGCCCTTTCTTCCTAGTCTGTCTTAGTCTGAAGCCTGATCAACATCATAGAAACAAACACACAGGCCTCCAATGACAGACAGGTGGTGGGTTGGCCAGTAATCAAACTCAGGTCTGTGTAGAAGGTGAGCATTCCACCAATGCACCATCAATGCTTCATACGCTCAGTAATTCGGTGTCACCGATTGCCCACCCCCTGAGACTGTGGCCTCTCTAGCCCTAGAAGTAGGAACTCAGTTTAAATAGCCATTTCTCAGGGATGTTGTAGAGGGGATCCCCACTATAAATGAAAGCACAGAACAGAAAACTGCTGTGTCTCTCCAACCCAAAAATTATACCATATTTGAACCATGTTTGAAATGTTGCTGTTCTACTAGATTGACTCCAAATTGTTCTTATCCCAAAGGACTGGAACCATATGTGGTCATTTTGGCATGAGAAGAAAAGTTTAGTAAAAGCCTTAAAACAACAAGGTTCAAACAATTTTGGATTAATTAAAATTTCACAATTCTTGGTTTTGCAAAAAGCAGAGATATCTATGATTCTCATCTGGATTTTTGCTTTGGTTTTTAAGTTTTTGTGGGGTTGGGAGGAGGTGGTTTAAGTAAATTTTTAAACTGCATCCCAAACACTGTTTCATAAGAAACATCAGTTTCTTAAGAAAGAAACCACAGAGAGGTTCAATCTGATTCCATGAATTAGTTTGTAAGATCATTTCAAACCTAGTCTTTGGTAACCTTTAGGTAGAAAAAGCCAAGAAAAAGAAACTAGATTAAGAAAGAAAAACAGGAATATTCCTTTACTATTTTCCTTCCAGAAACTACATGTCCATCTATTATGACTGCCAGATGTAGCTAACTTTCAGTAAAAACTTTTAGTTCAGGATAAGCCAGAAATTCTTGGCAACCAACACTATTTTTTAATTCTGAACTCTGTTTAACTGTGAGCTACTTTATGACCAAAATATATATATTTCAGCCAAGTACAAAATACATTTCATATTTTCATAAAATTGTCAGCCAATTGGCATAAAATATAAAAATAAGTTACTTACAATTTATGCCTTACTATTTAGTACAAATGAATTATGCTGTTAAGAATATTAAACAAAAGGGATACCAAAAGCTATAGTTATGATGAATGGAGAATAGTTTCCATCAAAATTAAGAGCAATGCCCCTAAAACATGTCAGTCAGAATCCAGAGCAGTAAAATATGGTTGATAATGATAGCTCCTCCCTCCACCCTCCATCTTGGATTCTCAGACACAGGACAAAGAAGAAATCTCTCAATTGGATCCATACATTTTACTGATGAATCCTGCTTCACAAGTCCAGTTCAGTTACAGAGAACAGACCTGGATTTGACCTCAAAGTATATAGTAGTAAAATGACCAAGCAATTAATATGTCAAATGTCCAAGACACTTTTAAGAGTGAAAGGAGGGTATAATTGCACCGGCATAATAGACATAAGGAGCTCTTGTGGCACAGTGGTTAAAGTGTTTGACTGCTAACCAAAAGGTTGATGGTTCAAACCTACCAGCCACTCCCTGGGAGAAAGATGAGGCAGTTTGCTTCCAAAAGAATTTACAGCCCTGAAAACTGTACAGGGCAGTTCCACTCTGTCCTATAGGGTTGCTTTGAGTCGATGGAAATAGGTTTTAATAGGTATAAACAGAAACTTCCCAAGGAAAACCAGGACAATTGGTTGCCATATCTGTACAAGGCATGTGGTTGAGACCCCAACATAGAGTCAATCCAATTAATTAGTCTAAGACAATCAACCTTCTGGTTAGCAGTCAAATGCTTTAGGCACTGCGCCACCAGAGTTCCTTTAGTCTAAGACAGTGGTTCTTAAAGTTTGGTCTTGGACCAGCAGCACCAGCACCACATGGGAACTTGTTGGAAACACAAATTCCCAGGCTGGTCCCAAACCTACTGAATCAGAAACTTGGGATGAATCAGCAATCTATTTTTAAAATCCCTTTAGGTAATTCTGATACATGATTATGTTTGATATTCACTGGTCTAAACCATTCATAGTATTCCATTTCCTTTATTAGTGATCAGTTTAGGAACAGGCAGGTCTAAAGACAATTTGGGCCAATGAAACACAAAAAAAGACTAGGTTGAGATTTCTGGGAAAGACAAAACTCTCTCCTGTGTGATATGAAAAAGAGAGTGCACTGCCTGACGTTGGAGTCCCTGGATGGTTCAGTTAACATACTTCTTGCTAACAAAAAGTTTAGTGGTTCAAGTTTACCCAGAGGTGCCTCAGAAGAAATACCTGGCTATCTATTTCTGAAAAACCAGCCACTGAAAGCCCTATGGAACACAGTTTTACTCTGACACACATGGGCTTGCCATTAGTCAGAATCAATATGATGGTAACGGTTTGGTTTTGGGTGAGGTTGAAGCTGACTCTATGGACTACAGAGCAGAGACATGGAAAGAACCTCGGTCTCTAATGACACTATTTGGCCTCTGAATCAAGCAGCCCAGAAGCCCTCCCCTCCTCTGGACTATATGGAAGAATAAATTTGCTTAAGTCACTTCTGTTTCAAGTAGCTGAAAGTATCATAACACACCAGTGCTCATTGCCAATTCTTTTGAATCTTCCTTTGCACTTTTTCCTCTCCCACAATGTCTTCCTCTCACATTTCCCCTTTTAATCCCCATCTCCCTTTATTTAGTCAAATCCCATTCATGCCTTGAAATCCAACTGACTCTCTCCTTCATAAAAGCCAACCTGACCACCCTACCCTGAAGTGCATCCCCCTCTCCAGAACTCAGTTTCAATTACTTTTTGAGCCACCAATCTGCTTTCATTATATACTGCCTTCTATTGCCTTCTCTCATGTCTAAGTGCCTTACCTGTATAAGTACCCAGTTCCTAGAATAAGTATGGCACACCATGGATGCTTAGCAAACACTAGCTAGAGATGGTGATTCCATTGGAGACAAGGAAATGGGGGGGGGGGTTTGCTGGTAATCAGTTGCTGCACTGTTAGCAACATCCTCACTTCCCAGATCACAGTGGTTGCTTGGCAATGACTATCACACCAAACTCTGCTTTAATTACAACTGTAATTCTCCTGTGGCCTAACTAGAGTTAGACAATGTATGACCTCTGTTAGGCAGAATCTCTAGAAACAGAAAACTTCTTTCTCCCCCTTTCTTTCCCCAGGGAAAAAAAAAAAAAAAAACTCTCTCTCTCTCTCTCTCTCTCTCTATATATATACATACACACACACATATACACACACATTTCCAGATAAATGTTTGCACATCCCCACAGAAAAGGACATTACTGCACTCCAAGAGCTCTGTGTGGTGAGTGTTATTAGATGCTGTCAAGTTAGTTTCAACTCATAGCGACCCTACATACAACAGAACAAAACACTGCCAGGTCCCATACTAGCCCCACAATCCTTGCTATGCCTGAGTCCATGGCTGCAACCACTGTGTCAATCCATCTTGTTGAGGGCCTTCCCCCAGTGCAATATGACATCTGATTTGTCGACTGCTGCTTCCATTGGTGTTGATTGTGAAACCAAGTATTATGAAATCTTTGACAACTTCAATCTTGTCTCCATTTATTGTGATGCTGCTTATTGGTCCAGTTGTGTGGTGAGTAGGAAATGGAATTGCCAGACCACCATCAGTATTCAACATCCCTTCTTTGCTTCTGTTCTCTTTGGAAATGATACCACCAAGGGGTTGTCCTGTGGCAGGAGGCTGAGAATGTGAGGATGTACAGGAGTCAGAAGGTGGCTCTGGCTTCTAAGAATGCAGTATAGCTTAGTGTTTATGGTTGCGGGTTTTAGAATCAGACCATCTGAATTTGACTCTTGGCTCTAATGCTTAACAACTGGGCAAATTATTGACTTCTCTGATCCTCAGTTTCCTGATCTGTAAAATGGAGATAATAATCATAGCTACCTCATATGCTAACATGAATAAATAAGATCAAATGTGTAAAACACTTTGTGCTGTGCCTGGCATGTTGTAAGAGGTGACCCAGCTTCTTACAGCTCTGCACTGACTTCCTCTTCCCTGTGGTTGTGGAAAGAAGCTTGGGGGTATACTGGGTAAGGCATTTGGCTGCTAACCAGAATGTTCACAGTTCAAACGCAATAGCTGCTCTGTGGGAGGAAGATGAGACAATGCTGGAATAAAACTCACTCCCAGGGGCTGGTTCTCAGCCCAATAGTAAACAAGATGTACATGCAGACCACGCAACCCAGGGTGACGCACCCACATACTCTATAGAGATGCATCCCTTGGAAACAGTATCCTAACTGCAAAAAAAAAAAAAAAAAAAAAAATTACAGATTTGGAAACCCAATGGAGGTCACTGTGAGTCAGAATTGACTCACTGGCAATGGGTTTGGTATTTTTTTTTTTTTTAATTGTGATTTGGGTAAAGATTTACAGAGCAAATTCACTTTCCATACAGCAGTTCATGTACACTTATAACATTGACCACAGTTTACCACAATGCAACAGCTCCCCTCCCACCTCCTCCCCACAGTTACCTCTTCCCAGTGTCCATCCCTCCATGGGCTCCTGTCCCCTGAGCTGTCTCCCTGTGCATAAGCAGCCCTTCTTTCTCCCATGATTGCTCTCTCCAAGGAGTGTATCTACTTGAGGTAAATGTTCAACTCATATGCCTGTATTTTGTTTGGCTGGAAACCACAGATGTGGGTTCGATTCCAGACCCAAAGGGCAGCTAGGGGCCATAGTCTCAGTGGTTCCACCCGGCTCTATCGGACAAGCAAACCTGGTCCCCCCCTTTTTTTCCTCCAATGATTTTGAGTTTTGTTCCACATTGTTCTCCCTCTCTATCAAGGATCTCCTACATAGATCCCCTTTCAAGTGGATGACAGTGGTAGCTGGGCACCATCTAGTTCTTCTGGTCTCATAGTCATATAGGCTGCAGATCAGATGGTGTACCAGTCACTAGGACTAATTGTTTCCATGAATTTTGGTTTTCTTCATTCTTCTTTGTTCTGGATGAGGAGAGATCCATAGTTGCATCTAGATGACAGCTTGCTAGCTTTTAAGATCCCAGTCGCTACTTGCCAAGGTAGGAGGTGGAACAATGTTTTGTGTATTATGTTATGGCAATTGAGCTTGATGACCCCTGCGACTATGGTCCCAAGCTCACAGGTTCAACTACTCAGTCTCTCTGGGTAGCTGGCTGTGACCAAACAGTGACCACAACCTTGCCCCTTGTCAGTTCTACTATACACCTGGGAATTCTGATCATTCACGTAAACTTGTAGGACCATTGTCTGCCAACCCTATATATGTACTTGAATACACTCCCCATTTCATAGACATACCTAATCGTATAGCCTGTCAACCCCTCTATCCATCCATATGCCCATGTTTGCCTTCATTGACAACACAGTACTATATGTGCAAAAGGGTTCATATTTGTTGTCTGTACCTCCCATGTACCTCTCTATGTCTTTCTCATCCTCAATGCTGTCATATTGGTCATGTTTTTTTCTTTTTTTTTCAGTGGTTTTGGAAAGTGAAGGGTCTCACCTTCATAGGGCAAGCAGTGGATAAATAGTGAAGAGAAGAAATGGGAGTCTCCAGCTGCACTAGAGAGAGCAGGCTTTTCCCTGTCTGACTGCCTGCCAGCGCCTCTGGTTTAGCATCTGAATGTGAAAACTGCCAATACCCTCCATAACACAATACCTCACCTTCACCTCCACCCTGCTTCCATGTTATGGATTGCTATTTTTGTTGTCCATGCTTTGGACCATAATGACCCTACATAACAGAGCAGAACTGCCCCATAGGATCTTCTAGGCTGTAATCTTTTGAGGAGCAGATCATCTGGTCTTTCTCCCACAGGGTCGCTAGGTGTGTTCAAACCACCAGTTTTTTGGTTAGCAGCCGAGTGCTTAACCATTGCACCACTAGGAGTCCTTCTACCACATGTACTACTCACTGCCGTCAAATCGGATCTGACCCATTGCGACCCCTCCTTGGTTTCTGAGGCCGTATCACTATGCAAGTAGACAAAGCTACGTGTTCTGTGGTTGATATTAACTCTACATTTGCCCAGCACTTCACAGTTCACAAAGACCTTTTCCATCTATTCTCTCATTTGACCCTCATACTGTCCTTGCACAGTAGCCAAAGATAGGCTTTCTCATTTCTGTTTGACCAATTCCAGAAAAAAAAAAAAAAAAGGGAAAGTGAAATTCAGTGTAATTGTGTGATTTGCCAAAGGCTGACAGGAAGTTACAGAGCCAGAGCTCAAATAAGAACATTTGGACTGCAACTTAGTCAGATTTTCCAGAGAAAAGCATAATGCATATAAACTAATATTATCCACATGCCCAAAGTAATAGTGAAACACTTCTCACCTCCCTCTCCAGGATCCTTTGTTTAATGTTCAAGTGTGTATTTATAAAATTCCCAAGAAAAAAGAGGGGACAAGTGTGTCTTTCAGGTAGCCATCCCAAAAACATTTATTGTCATGCCTTAACCCTACACAGGGTTAAAATTCTATTTAACTCGAATATTTGTCCATTTTATTCAAACCAAAGCTTCCATATTTGACTATCTCTAGTGATAATTTTTCCTCCTTTCACATTCAAGGAAGGACCCTGAAGTAGTTACAAAATTTGTGAAAGGAGGACAATATTAAATGAGAAGATTTTGTGAGCTTGAGTTAAAGCTGAATGTGAACTCACTCTTAAAGACAAAGATCTTAAAAAATGCTTGCTTAAAGTAGAAAAATATTGACAGTGGAATTGCATTAGGCAATCCTTGCAGAAGTTTTGTTTTCAAACTGGCCAGGAACTTAAGATGTGCTCATCAGTGACACAATCACTCTTATTCTTATACTCACTAACAACTGTAAGTGGTGGAAAGAGCTGTGGCTTCATTGTTTTAGAGACTTGGCTCTGACCCTTGTTTACCAGCTCTGTAACCTTAAGCAGTTTCCCTAGCCTCCCAGAGCTTTGATTTTTTTAGTTGTAAAATGCAAGAGTAGTTGTAACTTCCCAGATTGGTGAGAGGATTAAGTTAGCTAATTTAAACAGAATATCTAGCACATATTGATGGATTGATGAATGGCAGATATTGTCTCCATTCAAAGCAATTGAAAAAAATCATACCACCGTAATGTTTTCGAACCAATAACCTTAAAACCCACTGACACCAAGTTGATTCCGATTCATAGAGAGCCCCATTGGGTTTCCAAGGCTGTAAATCTTAACGGAAGTAGATTGCCTAATCTTCCTCCCGCAAAGCAGCTGGTGGATTTGAACTGCCGACCTTCTGGTTAGCAGCCAAATGCCTTATCCACTACGCCACCAGAGCTCTTTAATCAATACCCTTAAACCAAACCAAATGCACTGCCATTGAGTCCGATCTGACTCATAAGGACCCTGCTTGGGTTTCCAAGGCACTATCATTATGGAAGTAGATTGGCCACCTTCCTTCTGAGGAGTGGCTGGTGGGTTTGAACCTCCAGCCTTCTGGTTAGCAGTTAAATGCCTTAGGTACTATGCCACCAGAGCTCCCAATAGGAATAGTATCATGTAATGGTGTCAGATAAGTGACAAAATCCATTGGTGACTGTGATAGTTGGAGCTGTGTGTCAACTTGACTGGACCACAATTCTGTGTGGTTTAAACTATTGTGATGTGGTTATTCCCATGATGGGATCAGATGATTATGTTTTGAGCAGCCAATCTGTTGAAAGGGAGTTTCCCTAGGGGTGTGGCCTGCTTCCAGTATATCTATGAACATCCTGGGAAAAGAGACATTCTTCTGTGGATCAGGATTCTGTTGTGTTGCTTACAATTATCTGTGAGCAAACAATCCACCATTCGGCCTGGAGATCTTGGATTCATCATTCGTTGCAGTCAACAGCCAGTACACTGTGTGCCAACCTTGAGCTCCTCAGCCCCTGTAGCTGCAAGAGTCGGGAAAAGCCTCCAGCTTGATGTTTGATCCAAGAACTTT
>NW_006921709.1:6946339-6952903 GCF_000298275.1 Orycteropus afer afer
GGAGAGAAGATTGAGGTTGTCAAAGAATTCACGTTGCTTGGTTCTACAATCGATGCCAACGGAAGCAGCAGTCAGGACATTAGATGACATGTAGCACTGGGAAGGTCAACCGTGAAGGAACTGTTTCAAGTGCTGAGGAACAAAGATGTCTCCTTGAGGACTAAGGTGCGCCTGACACAAGCCACGATATTTCCAATCACTTCGTATGCATGTGAGAGCTGGACAATGAATAAGGAAGACCGAAGAAGAGTTGATGCTTTTGAGTTGTGGTGCTGGCGAAGAAGGCTGAAAGCACCAGGGACTGCTAAAGGAACTAACAGATCTGTCCTGGAGGAAGTGCACCCAAGATGCTCCTTGAAAGCGAGAATGGCCAGACTTCGTCTCACCTACTTTGGTCATGTTGTCAGAGGGGACCATTCCCCGGAGAAGGACGTCATACGTGGTAGGGTGAAGGGTTGGCGAAAGAGGGAGAGGCCTTCAATGAGATCGATTGACAAGGTGGCTGCGATGATGGGCTCAAATATAGCAGGGATCATGGAGCTGTCGCGGGATTGGGCACTGTTTCGTTCTGCTGTGCCTGGGGTCGCTATGAGTCAGAAACGACTCAACAGCACCTAACAACAGAGAACCCAGTCTAACACAATGATTATCAACTTGAACAATCTTTCTCTGGCCTCCATCAGATTCAGACAGTTACTCAAGAATGTGTTATTTGCAAATAAAAAATTCTGGATTTCCATGTGACAGGAACATGTAGGAATGAGCATCAGACTCAGGCTGTTCCAGTTCACTCAGTCCTGTTTGTTGTTGTTGTTAGGTGCCTATGCACAGCAGAACCAAACACTACCCAGTCCTGCACCAGCCTCACAATCCTTGCTATATCTGAGCCCATTGTTGCAGCCACTGTGTCAATCCATCTCATTGAGGGCCCTCCCCTTCTTCATTGACCCTCCACTTTACCAAGCATGATATCCTTCTCTAAGGAATGGTTCCTCCTGACAACATGACCAAAGTAGGTGAGATGAAGTCTGTCCATTTTCTCTTCCAAAGAGCATTCCAGCTGCACTTCTTCCTGGACAGATTTGTTACTTCTTTTAACAGACCATGGTACTCTTAGCATTCTTCTCCAACACCACAACTCAAAAGCATCATCTCTTCTTCAGTCTTCCTTATTCATTGTCCAGCCCTCACATGCATAAGAGGTGATTGAAAATACCATGGCTTGGGTATTTTCATACCTATATATCACATTAACTTAGGACAGTGGAAAGAGTCTAGGATTGTGGATTGTCCTCTCAATTCTACTATTAACTGTTTAACTCGGGAGCCAGGGTAAGTCCTAATTTCCTCATCTGTAAAATAAGAAGTTGGAATATATAGTCATATTTCCAAGGTGTCTACCAATTCTCAGAAACTATGAATCTGGAAACTAGAAACCGTCTAAGAATCCTACCTTGACTATTGGTATGGGGAGCAAGAACTAGAAAGGTGAAAAAGTCTATCCCATCATTACCAAGGGAACCAACTGAAAATATTGCAGTGTGTGTTTGTGTGTGTAAAATAAGGATCTGACGTTTATATTTTCATTGTTATTCTGAGACTCTCAACATCAGATTACTAAACTATTTACTAGTCAATCTGTAGGAGCCCTTGTGGCGTAATTGTTAAAGGCTTGACTGGTAACCAAAACGTTGGCAGTTCAAATCACCAGCAATCCATAGGAGAAAAGTCTTGGCAAATTGCTTCCTTAAGGTTACATGCAGCCTAGGAAACCTATGGGGCAGTTCTACTCTGTCCTACAGCATCACTATGAGCTGGAATTAATTTGATGACACACAATGACAGTCAATTGGTAAACCTTCCAAAAACAATTTAATAGTAATAGTAAAAATATGCCTTAGCATTTATAAAGTATTTTTCTAGTGAAGCACGTTTACATATGTTATCTTAGATAGATTTCATAATAATTTGCTGAATGAAAGTGAATTTCCAGTTTACAAATAAGGAAATGAAGGTTCAGAGGAGACAAGTGATGTCTACATTATAAAGCTAGGAAGTGGTACAGCCACCTAGTCTTCGTCTCCATGTGAAGTGATTTCTCTCAAACCCATTATCATAAATAAGAAATACTTACCAGTTGTATAATATGTAAAAGGTGCTGTTCCTGGCTCTATTTGCCTAATGGTTCCTTCCACCAAGACCCAGGAGAACAGAGCTAGCTGTCACACATGTCTCGATCAGTACATTGCACTCTATTCTCAGCACACAATACAATCACTGGGAACTTCATCTAGAGGCTAACACACAAAATGGCAAGCCATCGGAAGGCACAAAATAGCAATTAATAACTTTCTGTGTGAGTAACATTCTCTCTTTTAGAATGCCAGTTTTCCAAATGCAATCATAGAATTTCCTTCAAGGCAATTTTAATGGTGTGAACTGTTTCCTTATGTGAGAGAGGCTTAAGAAGCATATTGGAACCCACTACCTGTCTCAAAGAAGAGAAATATTTTGTTTGGCGCAACATCAGCTGTTAATCCACGAGTTGAACCTGACTATTCTACTTAGAATAAGCACAAATGAGTTCAGATTCACAGATTCAGAATCTGAAACATTCTGGCCCAAGCCTAAAGAAATTGGCCTTCTTACAAGTGAAAAGTCCAACCAAAATGAAAAACATTTTGCACAGAGGCAATACTGTATTTCTTCAATGAACCAATGCCAGGACTGTGCTGAGGGTTTTCAGGGTCATGCGATGGTACCTATGAAGGGTCACACAATGGTAGTTCCTTCCAGTCATGATTGCCCATAATTCTGATTAACTTTTACCCATTTTTTCTTTATTTTCACCCAAGCTAGAACGTTTCTTAGGTCACAACAGAGTACGTGTTGGTGTCCAAAATCTTTCTACTGGGCAATGGTGATGACAGAGCAAAGTAGGCACAATGCTGCCATGAAGTTTGAGCTGACCTCTTCTATCTCAAGACAAACCCTGGAAGCCATGAAGACAAGGGACTTAAGGTGTGCTTACAGGAGAGACAAGAATAGAGGAGACCAGAGAAGCAGCCAGGCAGCTGCCTTCTTCCAGGAGGATACTCAAAAGTATACCCAACTCAAACCAAAACCAAACTCACTTTCATCGAGTCAGTTCCAACCCCCAGTGACCCTCTTTGGGTTTCTGAGGCAGTAAATATTTACAGAAGTAGACTGCCCAGTCTTCCTCCCATGGAGTGGTTGGTAGGTTTGAACCTCCAGCCCTCTGGTTAGCAGTCAAATGCCTTAGGCATTATACCATCAAAGCTCCTTAGAGTTGTTGTGGTGTTGTTGTTGTTATTATGTGCCGTCGAGTCATACCCAACTCATAGCAACCCCTCCTTGGGTTTCCAAGGCAGTATCACTACAGAAGTAGATTGCCCCATCTTCCTTCCTTAGAGTTACACCCAGGTTAATTTAAAGTTACTGCACCTTCCAGCCATGTCTACTGCCTTTTATCCGTATCTATGGAATCTACTGGAAGACTTCATTGAACTATTAAAAGCATTATGAGTATAGTCATTAAAATGAGCTTTTAACAATATAGGGAAATGCTTAGGCCATAACAGTAACCTGAAAATAAATAAAAAACAAAAAGTATATATAAAATATTCTTAGAAAACAAAATTTAAAGGGAACATACCAAAATTCTAACACTTCTAGGCAGTTTCTACCATTTCCCGCCCAGTGTACATTCCTCCTACAAGAAATAATCCCCTGTATTTACTGTGATATAAGGCATGTGTTCTGCATAAGCTACAAAAGTGGAATCCAATAGGCTGAAGCTAGTCATGTTCTCCCATTTGCTTGGCTACTGTCTGCATAGATATGTTACCTAACTGCAGCCAATGAGACATGAGGTGATGTTTGCTGAAGCTTTGGGGAAAGGCAAGTTTTCACTCTTACCCAAATAGAATGGTTATGTTAAGTTTGAAACTATTGCAGTCATTTTGTCACAGTGAAAACAGGAACAGCCTGATGGCCACTGGGTACAGCCACACTGTGAACACAGAGTGGAGAGAAGAAGCCAAGTTCTTGGTGGCATCATTTGAGCCATTGGGCCAAAGCTTACTTGACAGTCTCTGGACTTCTCAGAAATGATATTGAGTTATTTTGTTATATGCAGTATAAGGAACCATAACTGATAAAGAAATTGGTAACAAGGCTGCATTTTGAATTATAAAAATAACATTATACTCTGTAATTGTGAATAGCATTTTCCATAGTGTTTGAGAGCACAGTTTTAAGGATCAAACAGCTGGGTTCCAATTCCAGTGCCTCTTGGTCGTCAGAGACTCAATTTTCCAGTCTCGAAAAAGAATACTACTACTACTGCCTACTTCATTGAGTACAACCTGGCACAGGACCGGGCAGTATTTTGTTCTGTTGTGCATAGGGTCACTATGAGTCAGAGGCAACTCTATGGCACCTAACAAAAACAAAGAACACTTTATTGAGTTGTTGTGGAAATTAAATAAATTAAGATGTAAAACACTTATAAAAACGCCTGTTGTTCTTGCTTTTAGGTGCTGCTGAGTTGGTCCTGACTCACAACAACCCTACTGCAAAATGGACATGGAGGTAGCATCCTGTGACCTCCTCCAACTTCACAAGGAAGAGACACAATCACCATCAGCAACATCAGCCTATGATTTATTCCTATGAGGCCAGACATGCCACGACCCTCCAACTTTTTTTTTTTTTTTTTTTTTTTTTTTACCAATTCTGACACCAACCATCCTCCCACGGCACTCTCTACTTCTCGGCTGGGTTCAGTATTTTGTTGCAGTGGCCACACAGAACTGAAAGACAATATTCACTATTATGGGGTTTATTAGGGAAGTAAGGAAATGAAACTTGCTACCATTGAGTGGATTCCAACTCATAGCAACCTCCTTTGGGTTTCCAAGGCAGTAAATCTTTACAGAAGTAGATTGTCCAATCTTCCTTCTGAGGAGTGGCTGGTGGGTTGGAACTGCCAACCTTCTGGTAAGCAGTCAAATGCCTTAGGCACTAGGCCAGGTTCAGATACATTTCTTTGATCAGGACTGTCTCCACTCTACTATATCTTCAGGCACACCTCTCCGGCCCTTGGCCTTTTGGCCTGGCCTCTTCCCTGCTTGGACAAGTGTTACAAAGCTGTTTTAGCTCTGCTGATAGGTCCACCTAGGTGTACATCACTCCACCAGCAAGCCTCTGCCCAAAAGGCATTCAGCTTTCTCACTCTATGGGCCAGCAAGCTTGCCACTCTCTCTCATGCTGCTTAGTTCCACTGCTGCTGTCTCTCTGCCAGTCCTCTCTACTGGTCGTCTCTGCTGGTCATCTCTGCTGGTTGTCTCTGCTGGCTCTCTGCCAATGAGGTCCAGCACAGGGATCTCAGGTGTAAGGACATGCTCTACTCCGCTTCCAGTTCTTCTATCAATAGCAGTGAGAACCCCCTTTCTGCCTCTAGGAGGGCTCCTTTTAAGCTAGAGATATAGCAAAACTGACTAATCCCTACTTTGGGGTTCCATACAACTTATTTGCATGGCCCCACCCCCACAAGTGTGCCATGTACTTTACATTACTAACAAGCTATCTAATCCCCTCAGTAGGCCACTAGCACCTCACATTTGCATACAACAATCTGGTGAGAGTCACAAAGACCATGCCCAGGAGAACCATACCAAGTAATTCATCACACCACACCTGTTATACAACAGAATGAAACACTGTCTGGTTCTGTACTACCCTCACAGTCCTTGCTATGCTTGAGCCCAATGGAGCAGCCACTGTGTCAAGCCTTCTCATCAAGGCTCTTCCTCTTTTTTGATAACCCTCTACTTTACCAAGCATGATATCCTTCTCCAAGGACTGGTCCTTCCTGACAACATGACCAAACTATGAGGGGTGAAATCTTCTCATTTCCACGGAGCATTCCAGTTGTACTTCATCTAAGACTTCTTCGGTACATTCAATATTCTTTGTCAATATCACAATTCAAATGCATCAATTCTTCTACCAAACCAAATCAAAGCAAACCAAACTCACTACCTTCAAGTCGGATCTGACTCACAATGACCCCTCCTTGGGTTTCTGAGGCAGTAGGCAGTATCACTAAGGAAGTAGATTGCCCAATCTTCCTTCTGAGGAGTGGCTGGTGAGTTTGAACTGTCAGCCTTCTGGTTAGCAGTGAAATGCCTTAAGCACTACACCACCAGCACTCCTAATTCTTCTACAGTCTTCCTAATTCATTGTCCGACTTTCACATGCATATGAGGCTATTGAAAATATAATGGCTTGGGTAAGGCACACCTTAGTCTTGAAAGTGACATCTTTTTGATCTTTAACACTTTAAAAATGTCTTTTGCAGCAGATTTACCCAATGCAGTACATTGTTGGATTTCTTGACTGCTGCTTCAGTAGGGTTGATTGTTGGGGGGAAAAAGAAAAAGGTATTTGCAATGAACAAGTTACTGGTCTTGCAAAATTTTATCCTGTGATCGCCAGCATAAAAAAAAAAAAAAAAAAAATAATTTCCAACTACTGATG
>NW_006921709.1:6953003-6963821 GCF_000298275.1 Orycteropus afer afer
TGCTGCTTCAGTAGGGTTGATTGTTGGGGGGAAAAAAAAAAAGGTATTTGCAGTGAACAAGTTATTGGTCTTGCAAAGTTCTATCTTGTGATCTCCAGCATCATTTCTATCACCAAAGTCATAATTTCCAACTACTGATGCTTTTCCTTTGTTTCCAACTTTCACATCCCAATCACCAATAATTATTAATCCATCTTGATTCCATGTTTAGTCAATTTCAGACTGCATAAGTTGGTAAAAATCTTCAAATTCTTCATCTTTAGCTTTAGTAGTTGATGTGTAAATTTGAATAATAACAGTATTAACTGGTCTTCCTTGTAAGCATATGAATATTATCCAATCGCTGACATTGTACCTCAAGATAGATCTTGAAATGTTCTTTTGACAATGAATGTGACACCATTCTTCTTCTATTTGTCATTCCCAGTAGAGTTATTGTTATTGTTATTGTTATGTGCCTTGGAGTCAGACCGACTCATAGCGACCCCTCCTTGGGTTTCCAAGGCAGTATCAATACAGAAGTAGAGTGCCCAACCTTCCTTTCGAGGAGTGGCTGGTGGGTTTGAAACACCAGCCTTCTGGTTAGCAGTCAAGTGCCTTAGGCACTACGCTACCAGGGCTCCCAGTAGAGTAGACCATATGATTGTCTGATTCAAAATGGCCAATACCAGTCCATTTTGGATCATTGTTGTTGTTGTTAGGTGCTGTCAAGTCATTTCTGACTCATAGCGACCTTATGTACAACAGAACGAAACACCACCCGGTCCTGTGCCAGCCCCATGATCTTTGCTATACCTGAGCCCATCGTTGCAGCTACTGAGTCAATCCATCTCATTGAGAGCCTTCCCCATTTTTCATTGTCCCTCCACTCCCTCCACTCTGCCAAGCATGATATTCTTCAGGGAATGGTCCCTTCTTACAACATGACCAAAGTTGGTGAGACAAAGTCTGGCCATTCTTGCAGCCAAGGAGCATTTTGGCTGCACTTCTTCCAGGATGGATTTGTTGGTTCTTTTAGCAGTCCATAGTACTTTCATCATTCTTCACCAACATGACAACTCAAAAGCATCTACTCTTCTTTGGTCTTCCTTTTTCATCATCCAGCTCTTGCATGCATATGAGGCAACTGAAAATACCATGGTTTGTGTCAAGTGCATCTTAGTCTTCAAGGGAACATCTTTGCTCTTCAGTATTTGAAAGAGGTCCTTTGCAGCAGATTTGCCCAATGCTATATGATCTCTGGTAGCATAGTGGCTAAGACACTTGCCTGCTAACCAGACGGCTGGTGTTTCAAACCCACCAGCCACTCCTCGGAAGGAAGGTTGGGCAATCCTACTTCCGTAGTGATACTGCCTCGGAAACCCAAGGAGGGGTCGCTATGAGTCGGGGCCGACTCGACGGCACATAACAACAACAACAACATATGATGTCTTATATCTTGACTTCTGCTTACATTGGTGTTGTTTGTAGCACCAAGTAATATGTGGTCTTTGACAGCTTCAGTCTTTTCACTATTTATCATGATGTTGCTCATTGGTCCTGTTGTGAGGATTTTTTTTTTTCTTTATATTGAGGTGTAATCCATACTCCAGACTGTAGTCTTCAGTCTTCACCAGTAAGTGCCTCAAGTCATCCTCACTTTCAGCAAGCAAAGTTGTGTCGTCAGCGTATCGTAGGTTGTTAATGATTCTTCCTCCAATCTTGATGCCTCGTTCTCCTTCATATAGTCCAGCTTTTCAGATTATTTGCTCAGCATACAGATTGAATAAGTATGGTGAAAGGATACAACACTGACACATTCCCTTCTAGATTTTAAATCATGCAGCATCCCCTTGTTCTGTTTGAACGTTTTTTTGATTCACTAGTGCCTAAGATATCGATCTTCATGCAATTCATTTCATTTTTGACAACTTCCAATTTTCCTAGATTCATACTTCACACATTCCTTGCTCTGATTATTACTAGGTATTTGCAGCTGTTTCTTCTCATTTTGAGTCATGCCGCACCATCAAATGCAAGTCCAGAAAACTTTACTCCATCCATGTCAGATGATCAACTCTACTTTGAAGAAGCAGCTCTTCCCCAATTATATTTTGAGTACCTTCCAACCTGAAGGACTTCTGGCACTGTACCTGACAATGTTTCAACATTATTCATAAGGTTTTCAGTGGCTCATTGTTTCAGAAATGGACATGGCCATGTCCTTCTTCCTAGTCTGTTTTAGTCTGGAAGCTCCACTATATCCTATTCACCAAGAGTGTGCCTGCTGGTATTTAAAATGCCAGTGGCATAGCTTCTAGCATCACAGAATCATGCAAGCCCAACACAATATGAAAAACTGACAGAGCAGTGGTAGAAAAATGCCTGACACATAACAAATACTAAATACTTGTTATCATCATTCTGGTTTTCACACACAGGAATCCTTATTCATAAAAATCACTGTTATAGTGCCTCTGAATCAGAGAGAGAGATATTACAAAGCATTGTGGGTAGAAAAGGAGGTAGCTCTAATTAACTGAGGATTTTTTCCCAAATCTTTTATCATTTATCCCACTATTTTTTTTTTTTTTTTTACCCAACAGGAGATTTTATTAAAGAGGTGAAAGGGCGCCTGCGCCGAGGAAGGACAGAAGAAGAAGAAGAGAAAGAAGAAAAGAGAGGACGAAGAGAGCGAGCAAGGGAGAGGGTGGTCTTATATAGACCTGGGGTTAGGAGGTTGTACGTCAGAGCTGGGGGAAGGGGTCTTAACCTATCAGAAGCTATGTTGCCTTTTAAAATTCACGCCTTGCAGGAAGCTCAGTTTCGACTTCCTTTAACTGACTTATGACCTTGGGTGGGGCAGCAGAGAATGAAGAAGGACCCGGAAGAGCCACACAAGATGGCGTGGCATATCTCTAACATTCCCCCCTCTTTGGTTTTTTAAAATATCCCACTATTTTTGAGAAACTCAAATTAATGAAAATCTTTAGAAGGCGTTTGTAAAACATGTATTAGGTGGTCACATGGCACCATGAAACAGCACAATTTTGAGAGCAAATCTAATCCCAGCTCAACAAATTTCTAACCATGTGGACTTGGGCAAGTTGTTCAAACTCTCAGATATTTCCTTACCCACATATAAAATGAAAATGACAATACTTTTCATATTGGTTTGTTTTAATTATTAATTGAATATAAAACACCTCAAGGTGAGTTGTTTTCATATAGCTGATACTCAAGAAAAGATTAACACTGATAGTCATTACTCAGGAATTGAAAATTTGTCTTTCATCAACTATAAAAAGATATCATAACTTATTCTTAATTGTGGTAAAAGCACGTTATCTTTTTCAGTTGAATTCAAAATTAGATTTGTGTTGGACCATATGAGTTGGACCAAACAAACCAAACTCATGGCCATAGAGTCTGTTCTGACTCATAGTGACCATTCCTTGGGTTTCCAAGGCAGTATCTCCACGGAAGTAGATTGCCCAGTCTTCCTTCCGAGGAGTGGCTCGTGGGTTTGAACCTTCAGCCTTCTGGTTAGCAGTCAAATGCCTTAGGCACTATGCCACCAGAGTCCATCTGTAGCTAGATGCTATAGGAGATAAAAGACATACTCAGTTCCTTTCTCCCACTTTCTACAATTACATGTAAACACACAAAATTTACCATTTATTCTTTCCTTTCTTTTTCTGCCTTCATGCATGAAGAAAAATGTGGAGAAGAGTATTAAAAAACATTCATGATAATGAAATGAAGAGATAAGAAGGTGAAGGGGAAAGCAACACATGAAGAAACGGCTAAAGGAAGAGAGGGATGCAGTGGCACATCTGGACTTTTGTGACTTTCTCATGTACAACTCCATTAGGCAGAATCAGAGCTGGACATAGAAAGAGGGAAGTTCAGCGGCAGACAGCTCTTTTAGTTTTCCCCCTCACCACAATAGAGAATGTGGCCACCTTGAATGCTGCTGGGAAATTTTCTGCATGACCTCTAATGCTCAATTCCCAAATGAATCAACACTTGGGAAAATACCTAGATTTAGGCTCAGGTACTAAATACTTGCAAGCTAGTTTTTAGCTGTGGTTGATCCTTTTCCTCTTTTCATTATGTTCATAGCAGAAATAAGATGAAAGACCACAACTTTTTTACTCTGATTTGGAGTTTCTTACTTTTGACTATCTTGGCAGAAGAAGAGATAGAATAGATTTTGGAGAGCAAAAATGTTTATTCCAGAATATCAAGATATTTCAGTAAAGTATTTATCCAAGAAAGTATTTTTTTTTCCCTGCACTTTCTACTTACCAACTCTCCCCCATTGCTTTAGAAAAATTAACACAACACTGTTGTTGTTGTTGTTATGTGCCGTCGAGTCAGACCTGACTCATAGCGACCCCTCCTTGGGTTTCCGAGGCAGTATCACTACGGAAGTAGGATTGCCCAACCTTCCTTCCGAGGAGTGGCTAGTGGGTTTGAACCGCCAGCCGTCTGGTTAGCAGTCAAGTGCCTTAGCCACTATGCTACCAGAGCTCCCAACACAACACTACACAGATTTAAAATGTCAAACCAAAGCTTAGGTCCAGATATATAAGGCAGAATGATTTTGGAAAAGGAAAAGGGTTTGCCCCTCTCACTAACATCAACCTCCCACCCACCCTCAACCCTAGGTTAAATAATGTTAGGGAAGGTAAAGGTAGGGAAATAGAGTGTAAGCAAGAGAGTTTGAGCCGGTGAAGATCTATGAAAGGAATGAAAGGACCCTCCACCATGCCCCTTACCTAGGAGTTAACTCCACGGTGGGAAGGGATGATAGACTTGTGATTATGTTGGGAATCTGTTATCATCTGGGATCCCGGGAGGTAACAGCCTAATAAGTATTTCCTCTGGTAGCATAGTGCCTAAGGCACTTGACTGCTATCCCAGAAGGCTGGAGGTTCAAATCCACCAGCCACTCCTCGGAAGGAAGGTTGGGCAATCTACTTCCTTAGTGATTTGTTGTTGTTGTTAAGTGCCGTTGAGTCGCTTCTGACTCATAGCTACCCCATGCACAGCAGAACAAAACACTGCCCGATCCCACGCCAGCCCCACAATCCCTGCTATACTTGAGCCCATCATCGCAGCCACCATGTCAATCCATCTCATTGAAGGCCTCCCCCTCTTTCGTTGACCCTCCACCCTACCAAGCATGACATCCTTCTCCAGGGAATGGTCCCTTCTTACAACATGACCAAAATAGGTGAGACGAAGTCTGGCCATGCTTCCAAGGAGCATTCTAGCTGCACTTCCTCCAGGATAGATCTGTTAGTTCTTTTAGCAGTCCATGGTACTTTCAGCATTCTCTGCCAGCACCACAACACAAAAGCATCAACTCTTCTTTGGTCTTGCTTATTCATTGTCCAGCTCTCACATGCATACGAGTCCTTAGTGATACTGCCTCAGAAAGCCAAGGAGGGGTCGCTATGAGTCTGGTCCGACTCGATGGCACCTAACAACAACAACACAACAGGCTATGTAGTGTGGCAGCATTAAGGTAAAGATGGCCACATAGAGTGCCATAGATAGGGAAAACCTGAGGCAGCCCCTCTGAATCTCTAGAAGTCTTAGGAAACATAGAAGTAGAGCTAAGTTGTCCCTATGCCCCCTAAAAGAGCATAGAATTTAGCTAACATAGAATTCAAGGGACCTTACCATCATGAAAATAATGCAGGAAAGTGGAAAGGGTCATGAATTAGAGTCTAAGTGGGGCAAAGGACATCTCTTCAGGTGCCTAATCTGGAGATGATGGGCCACACGTGTACTGATCATCTCAACAGATGCCAGGGCACATCAAGACAGGGAACAGCACCTCTCTTCTATTCACTCAAAGTTAGCTGGCTCTGGGAAAAAGAAGAGAGAGGAGAAAATCCTGAAATGAATTGGTTTAATTCTGAAATCATCACAAAAATTCAGAATTAACTATTAGTTCATCTTCCATCATCAGATAGACTTGGATCTTTAAATAGAAATCAAGAGTTGTCTTCTCTTCTAAGAGGATATATATATGACATCCCTGAGTATGTTCTAGTTTCATACTACAGCCCCACAGCCCTATTTATATGTGTTAAAAAATAAACAAATAAAACAGGAGAAGGTGATGTTTATTGGGAGAGACAGATATAGAAACCAGTGAACAGGCTTCTCAAGGGATTAAACTGAGACCTGGAGAACCTCCAGGACCACCTGAGACAGCAGTTAAGGTTGTGTGTCAACTTGGCTGGGCCTGGTTGAGTGGCTGGGCAGCTAGTGGTAGTTATTCCCCATAATGAGACTGGCAATCACCTCCATGTGGGATCTACCACAAGCAGTTGAGTAGCTGCTTTAGGGATGTGGTCTGCTTCCTATATAAAAGCAGCAGCTTTGGGAATGGTCTCTAGCTTATGGCATGCTTGGACCCTGCATGTAGCCAAGTTGTCATTCAGCAGCCTGCGATGTTCTGCCAATCTTGGGACTTTTGATGGACTTGAATCAATGTCCTGCTGTGCTGTTTGGTAACACTGGGACTATGCCTTTTTACTTATCAACTTTGGGTTTGTCAGCCTCAGCAGCCAGCAGCTGTCTGAGTGAAGAAAAACCTCCAGCTTCGGTGGGCCAGGAGCAAGAGACAGAGCTGTAGCCTAAGGTTGAGGGGTTTTCACCCAGCCCCTAGAGCCTGGCACTTTGAACTTGGACTTAAAGCCTCCAAACTGTAAGAGAATAAAGTTCTGCTTGTTAAAGCCATCCTATTTGTGGTATATTTTCTGCTAGAGCAGCACAGAGGTAACCAAAACAGCTACTCCGTCTGTCACTTAAGACTGTGATTTCTTATCTCTCCTCTGTCTCTGTCTCTGTCTCTCTCTCTGTCTCTCTCTCTCTCTCTCTCTCTCTCTTATTCTGTCAAGCCCAGCTTTCTCTGATCATTCCAGCCTGGAGCTCCACCACATCCCAGCTGCTCTACACAACCAACTGACCAAACTTCAGTGATTTCTCTGGAAATGCAAGAGAAATATTTCACTTCCCTTTTAATTACTTTTGATAGTTTTAAGTGTACTTTGATTTGAATTGCAGCAAAAAGTGAAGCTGGTTAGTCATGGATCTGGAATTCCTAAGAGCTATAGCCTTATACAGGAGCCCTGATGGTGCAGTGGTTAATTGCTTGGCTGCTAACCAAAAGGTCAGTGGTTTGAACCCACCAACATTTCCATGGGAAAGATGTGCAGTCTGTTTTCATAAAGATTTCTCACTGCCGTCCAGTCAGTCCTGACTCATAGTGACCCCTCCTTGGGTTTTTGAGGCAGTGTCTCTACAGAAGTAGATTGCCCAGTCTTCCTGAGGAGTAGCTGGTGGGTTTGAACTGCCAGCCTTCTGGTTAGCAGTCAAATGCCTTAGGCACTACGCTTAGAAACTCTATGGGCACAGTTCTATTTTGCCCTCCTGGGTTGCTATAGTGCAGAATTGACTCTACAGCAGTGGGTTTTTTATAGCCTTGTACATCAGGATGTTGGGTATTGGCAAGTACAGAAATGAGGAGAAAAAGAGCAAAATTCTCAAATAAAGGAAGGTGACAATGACACTGTCAATTTTTTAATATAGCCTAACGTTCTATACAACCAAGTCCCAAAGTGAATGTAATGTCTTCTTTCTCAGTAAATCTGCTCCACTCTTGTTCACCATCCACCAACTTGTCCAAGCTATAAATATTGCACTCACCCCTAATGTCTCCCTCATCTCACTCCCTATTTCCAGTGATGACCAATGGAGATAAAATTGCATGTAAACATTGAGAATCTACTCTGTACTAGATTTCATGCTAGGTATTTCACATGTTACCTCATTTAAGCCTTCCAGCAACCTGAGATGAAAGTATTAAATTTAATTATTTTTGCAGATGAAGAAACTGAGTCTCACAGATGCTAAGTAAATTGCCTAGGAATACACAACTGGTCAGCAGTGATGATATGAGGCTTTGATCTCAGATCAGTCAAACAGTTCTCACCACATCCTACTGCTATGGATGGAATTATGTAAATCCCAACATCTATGGTTGTCATTATAATCCCATTTGGGAATATGTTGTCTTTGCTATGTTAATGAGACAGGATTAGTGTAGGATGTGTTTTGAGTCAATCTCAGACAAAATATAAAAGAAGCAGTTTAAGGATGAAGAGATTGGAAAAGACACATGCCAAACCACATGAAGATCGTCAAGGAGCAGAAGCTCAGAGGAGACATGACCTTCCAGAGCCCACAAAGACAGAAAGTCTTCCTCTAGAGCTGGTGCCCTGAATTCAGACTTCTAGCATCCTAAACTGTGAGAAAATAAATTTCTGTTTCTTAAAGCCATCCACTTGTGGTATTTCTGTTACAGCAGCACTAGACAGCTCAGACACTTGCTATTATCTTGCCCAGTCTGTCTCCCTGGTATCACTCAGAATAGCACTTTCCTGTCCCTTCTAAAATGAAGAGACATAGAAATCAGTGACCAGCATTCTAGAGGAATCAAACTAGTTCAGACTCAAGTATGACCTATTAAAGTAGCCTATTAGGTGGACTTACTACTTCCAGTCCCTTGCTCCTCCAATTCATCCTCCACAGTGTTGACAGAATTTTCTTTGTGAAATGTAAATCTTATCATAGCAGCTTCTTGCTTAAAAAACTTCAATACTCCCCTACAAAATGAAGACCAAACTTCCTGTACAGTATGGCATCTAAACAAGGCCTCTACCTACTTGTTCAGATTCATCTCTCATCCATGAACTCCTTGCTCTCACCAGACCTCTTGATCATACCCTTTCTTTTCATATTTTTGCTCTGTCTTCCTCTTGCTGTTTCCTCTGCCAAGATCTCTTCCTCCATTTTCTCAATTGATGAGTTCTTATTCACCTTTCAAGAACCTGCTTCAGTGTCATCTCCTTTGGAAGGTATCTTCCAAATTCACCAGGCAAAAGAGCTGTCCCTTCTCTGGAACACCCATGGCACTTTGTTCACACAGTTAATATAGCCTTTATGACATTGTATATATTGAGACACACAAAAAAATGGAATGAGCTGTGCTGATATTTAGTTTAAGGAGCAAGAAATTTTTCAGATCTACCATTTTGCCTGGTTTCCTCCAATCTGTCTCTTGCTCTGTGGACTAGAAACCTTCTTTACCATGATCCTCTGGTAGTATAGTGGCTAGGACACTTGCCTGCTAACCAGACGGCTGGCGGTTCAAACCCACCAGCCACTCCTCGGAAGGAAGGTTGGGCAATCCTACTTCCATAGTGATACTGCCTCAGAAACCCAAGGAGGGGTCGCTATGAGTCGGGGCCAACTCGACGGCACATAACAACAACAACAACAAAGTTAAAGGCCATCAGGAATTATCTGCATTCTTTTTTGTGAGTTTCTCATAGTCTAGAGCAGTGAGAAGTCAGAGAAAACTTTGGGGAGGACATAACTCCTAAAATGAGTCCTGAAAGATGTTGGGCAAGTTAGGGGAAGAGAATGAAGAAGGTAGTAATAGGCCAAAGAACAGCATAAACTGTCTTTTCTTAGCATGGAAGCAGGAAACAGTTTATTGGATACAGGCCCAGAAATCACTAGTAAGTTGGCAATATGTGGGCTAGAGTTGGAGGACTTAAGAAGGTAAGATAGGAGAAGTAGGTAGAGATCAGGTAATGGAAGATTATTTCTGACATATAAAAGGCGCTTGGGTGATGAAAAGGCATTAGAAGAGCTTCAAGGAAAGTGAGGTGGTGGTCACTCTCCTCATGTGATAGATATAAGGAGTTTTTCTGGTTATTGATGTACAAGAAATGAAACTCAGTGACTTAACATAACAAACATTTTATTATATCTCACAGTTTTGTAGGTTATAGCCCAGCTAGTCAATTGGTTGAAGTCACTTAGCAGTATTCACCTGCCTTTCCTTACATGCTATCTTAGTTCTCTAGTGCTGCTATAACAGGAAGACCACAAGTGGATGGCTTTAACAAACAGCAATTTATTCCCTCACGTTTAGGAGGCTAGAAGTCCGATTTCAGAGTGCCAGATCTAGGGGTGGGGTGAAGGCCCTTTGACCTTGGGCTTCAACTCTACCTCTTGTTCCAGGCCCACTTGAGCTAGAGGAGTTTCCTAATTCAGGCAGCTGCTGGCTGCTGAGGCTGCTGAACCCAGCATTAGCAGGTAAAATGGCACAATCCCAAGATTAACAAGCAACATAGCAGTCCACTGGTTCAAGCCTAGAAACTGGAGATTCAAATGCAGGATCCAAATGTGCCAAAAAGTGAGAGACCTTCCTCAAAACTTCTCCATATATACTGGAAGCAGGCCACACCCCAAAGGCAACTACTTAGCTGCTCACAGCAGATTCCACCATGGAGGTGATTATAATCTCATCATGGGGAATAACTATTACCTGCTGCCAAGCATTCAAAACCATGGCCCAGCCAAGCTGACACACAGCCTTAACTACCACACATGCCTTGTGCCTGAGCAGGGACAACTGGAAAACCTGGATCATCTGGGTCATTCTCCCTGTTGTAGTATCAGGGCTTCTACGTATGATCTAACAAGGTAGATGGATGTCTTACTTGGTGGCTCAAAGCTCCCATAGACCAACATGAAAGCTATCAGTCCTCTTTTTTTAAAAAAAAATTATAAGTTTTTCTTTTCTTTTTTTTAATTATTATTGTGATTTGGGTGAAAATTTACAGAGCAAATTCACTTTCCATACAGCAGTTTACATATACTTTGTCTCATGACATTGACCACAGTTTACCACAATGCAACAGCTCCCCTCCCACTTCCTCCCCATAGTTACCTCTTCCCAGT
>NW_006921709.1:6967567-6973052 GCF_000298275.1 Orycteropus afer afer
CCTCAAGGCTCAGGAGTCCAGGATTATCTTCTGTGCCTCTGTTTATTGGTTTCCCTTTTCTTTGTTGAAGAGGGTCTGTGCAGTCTTTCTGCCTAGTCCGCCATCTTGCCGGAACCTCGCTATCAGTTCTCTTAACAGCTAGACCCCAGACTGACATAGAGTATCTTTGGTTGCACTCTGTTGACCAATGCAATACTCAGTCCTGCCCAGTTTTAAGGGGACCCCACATCTCCATAAAGGAGTGTAAAGAAATTGTGGCTATCTTTAACCCACCAAAGGATGTGAAAGTGTGAAACTGGAAATATGTAGAGGTAACGTAGTTCTTATAATCCTCAGTCTCTAAAACATTCATTCACAAGTATACCCAGAATCTCTCATAACACCTTCCTGATAGCACTATGGAACTGTTGTAATTGTTGACTTACTTGTCTATCTGACTTCAAGGACCTCAAGGACAAGATATGTATTTTGCTTAGATCCACATATCAGTACCAGGCTGTTTTGGTTACCTAGTGGAGCTCTGACAGGAATATACCACAAATGGAATGGCTTTAACAAACAATTCATTCTGACAATTTTGGAAGCTAGAAGTCCGAGTTCAAAGTGCCACATTCTAGGGGCTGGGTGAAAGTCCCTCAATCTTGGGCTTCAGCTCTGTCTCCTGCTTCCAGCCCACTATAGCTGGAGGCTTTTCTTCACTCAGCCAACTGCCAGCTACTGAGACTGACAAACCCAAGGTTGACAAATAAAAAGGCACAATTCCAATATTACCAAACAACACAGCAAGCCATCAATGCAAGTCCAGAAAAAGTCTCACGATTGGCAGGGCATGACAGGCTGTTGAACAATAACTTGGCTACATGTAGAGTTCAAGCATGCCAAAAAGCTAGAGACCTTCTTTAAAGCTGCTTCTTATATACTGGAAGCAGCCCACATCCCTAAAGCAGCTATTCAGTGCTCTAGTAGATTCCACCATAGAGTTAATAACCAAACTCACCATGGAGAATAACTACAACCAATTGCCCAGCCACTCAACCAGGCCCAGCCAAGTTTACAACAACCTAACTACCACACTGGCCACAGGCGATGCTCATTAATGTTTATTGAATAAATAAATTGAATAAACTGAAATAATTTGGATCTTAATTTCAAGTTCTTCAGGACATTAGAGCTCCCTTTCTTGATATAATTTGCTTCTCCAGATCTTCATTCCTATTGACTAAAGAAATGCTTGATTTGTTTCAAACTTAATATTCACTATGAACATTTATGTGGATAACTTTCAATTCTTGCCTGCTGTATTAATTTTCTATTGCTGTAGAACAGATTACCAGAAAGTTAGCAACTTAAGACAATGCATATTTATTATCTCAAGTTTTTGTGAGTCAGGCATCTGGACACAACTTAGCTGGGTACTCTGCTTCAGATTTCACAAGGCTGCAGTCAAGATGTCAGTGAGGATGCCATTGCATCTGAGAATTGACTGAAGAAGAATTTTTTTAGTTGGCCAAATTCAGTTCCTTGAGGTAGTAAGAAGAAGGACTTCAGTTTTTTGCTGGATGTTGGCTAGGGTCCATGCTTATTTCCTTGCCATGTGACCTTTACATGTCAGTCCACACATAGTTTTATTATTTAAAGCAACAATGAGGGGGGAAAAATGCCAGTAAGATGGGTGCTACACATGTGACTTGAGTCACAAGTGATTTGATGGTAACTATTGTTTTTATAATTTCACATAACAAAATCACATACATTTCTTCACATTTAAAGGGAAGAAATCACAAAAGGTGTGAACAACCGAGGGGCTGAAGTATGTCGTTTACCTGAAGAATATGTCCAGTATACCTGCTACCAGCAAAATAATTGATTCTCATAATTTGAAATATGTGCTACTTTAACTTTGTGCTTTGGTTACCTACTGTTGCTCTGGCAGAAGATATACCACAAATGAGATGGCTTGAACAAACAGTAATTTATTCTCTTACAATTTTGGAGGCTTTAAGTCCAAGTTCAAAGTGCCAGGCTCTAGGGGCTGGGTGAAAGTTCCTCAATGTTAGGCTTCAGCTCTCCCTCCTGCTCCCTGCCCACTGAAGCTGGAGGATTTTGTTCACTCAGACAATTTCTGGCTGCTGAGGCTGACAAGCCCAAGGCTTACAAGTAAAAAAGTACAGTCTCAATGGTACCAACAACATGGCAGGCCACTAATTCAAGTCCAGATGAAGTGCCAAGATCATCAGAGAATGGCAGGCTGTTGAACAACTTGGCTACATGTAGGATTCAAGCATACCAAAAGGCTAGAGACAATTCCCAAAGCTGTTTCTTATATACAGGAAGCAGACCACATCCCTAAAGTAGCTACTCACCTGCTCCAACAGAGTCCATCATGGAGTTAATCACCAGTCTCACCATGGGGAATAACTACATCCAGCTGCCCAGCCACTCAACCAGGCCCAGTCAAGTTGACACACAAACTTAACTACCACACATTGTTTCAAGGAGCTCTGGTGGCATAGTGGATAAGGCACTTGACTGCTAACTGGAAAGTCAGCAATTCAAACCCACTACCCACTCTCTGGAAGAAAGACCTGGTGATCTAATCCTGTAAAGATTTACAGCCTTGGAAACCCAATGGGGGTTGCTATGACTTGTCAGAAATAACGTGATAGCAGTGAAGTTTTTTTGTTTTGTTTTGTTTTTGTTTTTTTAACTTTGTTTCCAGTTTCACTTGAATCTGGCACTAAATGCCATTTATTATTTGTTGATTATGGAAGATGGTCATCCTATAATTCTAAAAAAAAAAAATTACTGCTGTTGTTGTTAGGTGCCGTCAAGGTGGTTCTGACTCATAGTGACTCTATGGACAATGAATATAATGCTGCCCAGTCCTGCACCATCCTCACAATCTTTGATATGTTTGAGTCCATTGTTGCAGCTGTTGTGTCAATTCATCTTGTGAACGTCTTCCTCTCATCAGCCACTACTCAGAAGGAAGATTGGGCAATCTCCTTCCACAGTGATAGCGCCTTGGAAACTCAAGAAGGATTCTCTGTGAGTTGGATCCGACTTGACAGCACTGAGTTTGGTTTTGTTTTTGTTTTATTTCCCAAGCATGATGTCCTTCTCCATGACTGGTCCCTCCTGGTAACATGTCCAAAGTACCTAAGATGCTGTCTTGCCATCTTGCTTCTAAGGAGTATTCTGGCTGTACTTCCAAGACAGATTTGTTCATTCTTCTGGCAGTCCATAGAATTCAATATACTTCACCAATACTATAATTCAAAGGCATCAATTTCTTCTTCAGTCTTCCATATTCATTGTCAAGCTTTTGCATGTATAAGAGGGAATTGAAAACACCATGGTTTGAATCAGATTCACCTTAGTTCTCAAAGTGACTTCTTCACTTTTTAACACTTCAAGAGGTCTTTTGTAGTAGATTTGCCCAATGCAATATGATGTTGGATTTCTTTACTCTTACTTCCATGGGCATTGATTGTGGATCTAAGTAAAATGAAACTGTTGACAAGTTCAATCTTTTTTTCAGTAATCATGATGCTATGTATTGGTTCAGTTGTGAGGATTTTTGTTTTATGTTGAGGTGTAATTCACATCAAAGTCTTCAGTAAGTAAGTGATTCGAATAAGTGCTTCAAATCTTGCTCACTTTCAGCAAGCAAGGTAGTGTCACCTGCATAGCACAGGTTGTTAATAAATCTTACTACAACCCTGATGTCACATTCTTCTTCACATAGTCCAGCTACTTGGATTATTATTATTATTTTATTTTGATAAATATAATTCAAAAACAGTTGCAGCAGACTTCCGGTAAGATGGCAGAATAGGCAGACAAGCTACACAGATCCTCTTCAACAGAGAAAAGAGTAACCAATTGACTTAGATACAGAAGATAATCCCAGAACCTTGAGCTCTGAAAGGAAGGATACAGAAGTAGATTAAACACCAACTAGTAGAAGAACTTGAATGCAAACAGTGGGTAAGGAGACAAATGGAGCTGTGGACTATCAGTCCAAGTAAAATGGATCCAAGTAAAATGAAACTGTTGACAATTTCAATCTTTTATTCAGTAATTATGATGCTATCTATTGGTTCAGTTGTGAGGATTTTTGTTTTATGTTGAGGCTGCTTAATATTCAGGCTGTCCTGATGGCATGGACAGCCTGAATATTTCCAAGTGGTGTTAAACCCAAAACCCCACTGTTGTTGAGTCAGATCTGACTCATAGGGACCCTTCCTTGGGTTTCTGAGGCAGTATCACTACAGAAGTAGATTCCCCAACCTTCCTTCTGAGGTGTGGCTAATGCGTTTGAACTGCCAGCCTTCTGGTTAACAGTCAAATGCCTTAGGCACTAAAAATCAGTGCTGCTCACCAAAGCCTGCATGGATGACTGCACCAGTGGCTGATGACTAAAAAGGAGAACAGCAAAAAAGAAGACAAACTGAGCTGTGGACTTTCAGCTGTCATGAGGGAGCAGCCATTTTCAATGTTTACAAGCAGTGGCCATTTTGGATATTTAAAGTGACAGCATTCTCATTTGGATTTCAGGGACCTAAAAATAGGCTCTGCTTGCCAAAGATAGCATGGACATATGGGAGGCTGATGACTGGAAAGGAGACAGGTGGTGAATGTGTAAGTGCTGCCAACTAATGAATAGAGGAGCACAGTACCTTGCTTACCCAGATATATCTAAAGAAAACAAAAATCTTGGGTGAATCACTCCAACATACACTCACCAATTAAATATAAACACAAAAACATCACAATGTCTCAGAAACAACAGACCATTACTGTTCACACACAAAGAAGCAAGATAAAGCAGGAGAAACAAGAGACCAGGATACAGACCCAAAACACATCCCTGAGGAAGAACAGCATTGGAACTCCCTGATAAGGAATTAAAAAGAATTATATTTAGGTAACTTCAATGGGTTGAGAGACATATCAAGGAAAACACTGACAAAATTGAGGAAAACACAGAGAAAACCCTAGAGCAATATCAGAAGACAATACAAGAACAAAATGACAAAATAAATAAAAAATTAGAAATGATACAATATCTACACATAGAAATATAGAAGATTAAAACACATTCTCAGAAATAAGTAACACATTAAATGTGCAAAGAAGTAGAATTAAACCAATGGAAGACAGAATTAGTGAGATTGAAGACAAATACCTCAATAAATCTTTGGAAAGGGATCATTCAGAAAAAAGATCAAAATAAAATGAAGAAAGCCTAAGGTTCATGTGGGATGCTATCAAAAGGAATAATGTACATGTAATCAGAATTCCAGAACAAGAAGAGACAAATAAAACCACAGAGAAAATTGTCCAAGATTTGTTGGAAGAGAATTTCCCTGACATGAAGAAAGACAAGAATACATCCATTCAAGAAGTCCAACGAACCCTAAACAGGATAGACCCCAAAGAAAATCACCAAGACATGTCACCATCAAACTCACTGAAACCA
>NW_006921709.1:6973527-6974899 GCF_000298275.1 Orycteropus afer afer
ACCCCTCCTTGGGTTTCCAAGGCAGTATCACTATGGAAGTAGATTGCCCCATCTTCCTTCCGAGGAGTGGCTGGTGGATTTGAACTGCCAGCTTTCTGGTTAGCAGTCAAGTGCATGCACCCAGCAAAACTGTCCCTCAAATATGATGGTGAAATTAGGACATTTCCAGACAAGCAGAAATTCAAGGAATTTGTTAAAACCAGACCAACCTTACAAGAAATGCTAAAGGGAGTGCTTTGGACAGAGAACCAACAACAGCAAACAACAACCAACCATCAACACGTATGATGACATAACCCAGAAACCAACCAACTTATGGAAGTATGCAAAGTAAATCAGCCTACAAGATTGTAAATAGGGAACCAGAGGCATCAATTGACAAATGAGGACAACTACCATACCCAAAGAGGGGGAAAATGGTGTAGTTACAGAACTTTTAAATGGTGAGGAAATCAAGACAACTGCAAGATAGAACAGACTGTTCTAAAGTTGGGAGGAAAATTATAAATCACAGGGTAAACTCAAAGAAAAATAATAAACCTTCCCATCAAAATAAAAAAGAGAACAAGGAAAAATATTTAGTGCATACTAAAATGATAGCAATGAAGGAAGTGATAACACGATTCATAAAGAAAACAAGTTCAGAACAGAAAATTATATGGAACAAAGAAATCAGTAACACCATGAAAAAGCCCATAACAAAATGACAGCAACAAATTCATACTTGTCAATAATTACACTGACTGTTAGTGGATTAAATGCACCACTCAAGAGACAGAGAGTTGCAGACTGGATAAGAAAACATAACTTATCAACATGCTGTCTACAAGAGACACACCTGAGAGAGAAAGACACAAACAGATTAAAATTCAAAAAACAGAAAAAGATATACCAAACAAATGGCAACCATAAAAGAGCTTGTTGTTGTTGTTAAGTGCCATTGAGTCATTTCCGATCTGTAGCCACCCTATGTACAACAGAACGAAACAATGCCCAGTCCCATGCCAGCCTCACAATCCTTGCTTGACCTAAGCCCATCATTGCAGCCACTGTGTCAACCCATCTTGTTGAAGGCCTTCCCCTTTTTATTGACCCTCTCCACTTTACCAAGCAAGATATCCTTCTCCAGAGAATGGTCCCTTCTGACAGCATGTCCAAAATAGGTAAGATGAAGTCTGGCTATTCTTGCTTCCCAGGAGCATTCCAGCTGCACTTCTTCCAGGACAGATTTGTTAGTTCTTTTGGCAGTCCATGGCACTTCCAGTGTTCTTCGCCAACACCACAAATCAAAAGCATCAACTTTTCTTCTGTCTTCCTTATTCACTGTTCAGCTCTCACATGCATATGAGGCGATTGAAAATACCATGGCTTG
>NW_006921709.1:6976064-6978850 GCF_000298275.1 Orycteropus afer afer
ACTTGACTGCTAACCAGAAGGCTGGTGGTTCAAACCCATCAGCCACTCCTCAGAAGGAAGGTTGGGCAATCTACTTCCATAGTGATACTGCCTTGGAAAACCAAGGAGGGGTCACTATGAGTTGAGTCTGACTCCACAGCACATAAGAATAACAACAACAAGCAATGGATGAACGTTGACCAATTCATTTTGGCACAGTGACACCATGTATACCTTACATCTTCTTTTGCTGTTTCCTGCATCATTCAATATTTTGCCCATAAAACCCATGGGGCAAAAAATTCACTGCCGGTGAGTCGATTCAACTCACAGCAACCCCTTCTTGGGTTTCTGAGGCAGTATCTCTATGGAAGTAGATTGTCCAATCTTCCTCCTGAGGAATGGCTGGTGGGTTTGAACCACCAGACTTCTGGTTAACAGTCAAATGCATTTTGCCAATAGAATCTTTCAATAATGCAACTTGAGGCTTGAATATTTTTCTTTAGTTCATTCAGTTTGAGAAATGACAAGCACGTTCTTCCCTTTTGATTATCTAACTCCAGGTCTTTGCACATTTTATTATAATAATTGACTTTGTCTTCTTTTGCTGCTCTTTAAAATATTTTGTTCAGCTCTTTTATCTTGCCATTTCTTCCATTTGCTTTAGCTACTCTCCACACAAGGGCAAGTTTCAGAGTCTCTTCTGACATCCATTTTGGTCTTTTCTTCCTTTCCATTCTTTTTAATGACTTTTTTCTTTCTTCATGGATGATGTTCTTGATGTCATACCACAATTCCTCTGTTTTTGATCATTGGTGTTCAATGCATCAAATCTATTCTTTAGATGGTCTCCAAATTCAGAAAGGATATAATCAAGGTCATATTTTGGCTCTCATGGATTTTTTTTAATTGTCATCAGCTTCAACTTGGACTTGCATATGAGCGGTTGATTGTTTACTCCACAATCAGCTCCTGGCCAGCTTTTGGCTGAAGATATTGAGCTTCTTCATTGCCTCTTTCCACAGATGTAGTTGATCCGATTCCTGTCCATTCCATCTGGTGAAGTCCATGTGTATAGCTGCCATTTGTGTTGTTGAAAAATGGTACTTGCAATGAATAAGTCATTGGTCTTGCAAAATTCTACCATCCAATCTGAAGCACTATTTCTATCACCAAGGCTATACTTTCCAACTACTGGTAACTCTTCTTTGTTTCCAACTTTTGCATTCCATTCACCAGGGATAATCAACACATCTTGGTTGTATGTTTGGTCAATTTCAGACAGCAGAAGTTGGTAAAAGTCTTAAATTTCCTCATCTTTGGCTCTGGTGTTTGGTGCATAAATTTGAATAATAGTAGTATTAATTGGTCTTCCTTGCAGGCATATAGATATTATCCATTCTTTGTGATGATGAATGTCATGCTATTTCTCTTCAATTTGTCATTCTTGGCGTAGTAGATCATATGCTTGTCTGATTCAAAATGTCCCAAACTGGTCCACTTCAGCTCACTAATGCCTAGGATATCGATCTTTATGCATTGCATTTCATTTTTGACCAGTTCAAATTTTCCTAGATTCATAGTTTGTACATTCCATGTTCTGATTATTAACATATATTGGCAGCTGTTTCTTCTCATTTTGAGTCATGTCACATCTGCAAATGGAGGTCCTGAAAGCTTTACTCCAGCCACATCATTAAGGTTGGTTCTACTCTGAGGAAGCAGCTCTTCCCCAATCATATTATCAGTGACTTCTGGCATGAGGGGCTCACTTTCTGGCACTATATTGGACAATGTTTCAGGGATATTCATAAATTTTTCAGTGATATATCAGACAGTCTTTCACTGCTATTCATAAGGTTTTTACTGGCCAATTCTTTGAGAAATAGATAGCCCCTCCTTCTTCCAAGTCTGTCTTAGTCTGTAAGCTCTGGTGAAGATTCCATCATGGGTGACACTACTGGTATTTGAAATACCTGTGGCACAGCCTCCAGCCTCACAGCAACATGCAAGCCACCACAGTATGACAAACTGACAGACATGTGGTGGATAAAAGAGCAGGAGTGGAATTATTAATTTCTCATCAAATTGCCTGACAAAAACCACCATAAGAGACAAGGAAGGACATTATATAATGATTAAAGGATCCATTGAACAAGAGGACATAACCATAGTAAATAGCATGCACCCAATGAAAGAGTCCCAATATACATAAATCAAACTTTAACAGAAAGACAAATAGATGACTCCACAGTCATAGTAGGAAATTTTAATACACCACTTTCAATCACAGATAGAACAATTAGAAAGAAACTCAACAAAGATACAGAAGACTAAATAATACAAACCACCAACTTGACCTCATAGACATCTACAGAGCACTTCACCCAACAAGAGCACAATATACATTCTTTTCCAGTGCACATGGAACTTTTTCCAGGATAGACCATATGTTAGGCCACAAAGCAAACTTTAATAAATTAAAAAACATTGAAATAATGCAAAGGGTCTTCTCAGATCACAATGCTATAGAATTAGAAATTAACAATAGGAACATTAATGGAAAAAGAGCAAACACATAGAAACTGAATAACACCCTCCTTGAAAATGACTGGGTAATAGAAGAAATAAAAAGAGAAATTAAAAAATTCCTTGACTCAAACAAGAATGAAAACACAGCATACCAAAATCTTTGGGACACAGCAAAAGCAGTGATCAGGGGCCAATTTATAGCAATAAATGCACACATCAAAAAAGAAGAAAGAGCCAAAATCAACATTTTAACCCAACATCTCAAACAATTAGAA
>NW_006921709.1:6979085-6996394 GCF_000298275.1 Orycteropus afer afer
ATCAGGATACTATGAAGAACTAAAAAAAAAAAAAAACTCTGTCAGCAGTTCAGATCCAACTCATGGTGACCCCTCCTTGGGTTCCCAAGGTGGTATCCTTACTTAAGTAGATTGCCCAATCTTCCTTCCAAGGAGTTGCTGGTGGGTTTGAAATGCCAGCCTTCTGGTTAGTAGTCAAAGGCCTTAGGCACTATGCCACAAGAGCTCCTAAAAAGGAGAACTATACTCCAACAAATTTGAAAATCTAGAAGAAATAGACAGATTTTTAGAAACATACTGTTTTTGTTGTTGCTGTAATGTGCCATCAATTACCTAAATTAACACAGGCTGAGGTGAAAAATTTGAACAGACCCAAAACAAAGAAGAAATTGAACAGATCATAAAAAAAATTACCAACAAAAAATAGCCCTGGCCCAGATGGTTTCACTGGAGAATTCTACTGAACATTCAGAGAAGAACTGACACCAATCCTACTCAAACTATTCCAGAACACAGAAAAGGATGGAATCTTCCCAAATTCATTTTATGAAGCAAGCATAACCTTGATACCAAAACCAGGCAAAAATATTACTAAAAAGGAAAACTACAGACCAATATCCCTCATGAATATACATGCAGAAATCTTCAACAAAATCCTAGCCAATACACAACATACCAAAAAAATAATACATTATGACCAAGTGGGGTTCATACCAGGTATGCAAGGATTGTTCAACATTAGAAAAACAATCAATGTCATCCATCACATAAATAAAAAAAAAGGAAAAGAACCATATGATCATATCAATCAAAGCAGAAAAGGCATTGGATAAAATCCAACACCCTTTCCTGATAAAAACTCTCAGCAAAATAGGACTATAAGGGAAATTCCTCAACATAATAAAGGGCATATATCCAAAACCAACAGTCAACATTATTCTCAATGGAGAGAGACTGAAACCATTCCCCTTGCGAACAGGAACCAGACAAGGATGCCCTCTATCACCACTTCTATTCAACACTGTATTGGAAGCCCTAGTTATGGTAATAAGGCAAGAAAGGGAAATCAAAGGCATCTAAATTGGTAAGGAAGAAGTAAAACTATCCCTATTTGGTGATGATAGGATGCTATACATAGAAAACCCAAGAGACTCAGCAAAAAACACTACTGGATCTAATTGAGAGATTTAGCATAGTGGTGGGATACTAGAACAACATACAAAAATCAGTTGGATTCCCCTACACCAGCAAAGAGATTGCTGAAAAGGAAATATATCAATACCATTTACAATAGCTACTTAAAAAATAAAATACTTGGGAATAAATCTCAGTGGGGACACAAAAGACCAGTACAAAGAAAACTACATGGCACTACTTCAAGAAACCATAAGAACCAAAAAGCCAAACACACTGCTGTCAAGTGGATCCAACTCATAGTAACCCCTCTTTTGGTTTCCGAGGCGGTATCACTATGGAAATAGATTGCCCAACATTCCTTCCGAGGAATGGCTAGTGGGTTTGAACTGCCAGCCTTCTGGTTAGCAGTCAAAGGCTTTAGGCACTATGCTACCAGACATCCTAGAAACCATAAGAGATCTACATAAATGGAAGAACATACCATGCTCGTGGATAGGAAGATTGAACATTGTGAAAATGTCAAATACTACCCAAACCAATCTATGCATTCAATATAATCCCAATACAGATCCCATCAACATTCTTTAAGGATATGGAAAAACCAGTCACTAATTTTAAATAGGAAGGAAAGAGAACTCGAATAAGCAAAGCACTACCGAAGAAGAAGGACAAAGTAGGAGATCTCACACTCCCAGATCTCAAAATCTACTATGCAGCCCCAGTAGTCAGAACAGCCTGGTATTTGTACAATGACAGACACATAGACCAGTGGAACAAAACTGAGAAGCCAGAAATAGACCTATTGACCTATGGTCATCTTATTTTTCACAAAGGGCTGAAATCCATTACATGGAGAGAAGATGGTCTCTTTAACAAATGGTGCTAGCAAAACTAGATATCCATTTGCAGAAAAATAAGATCCATACATCACACCAAACACAAAAAATAACTCCAGATGGATTAAAGACTTAAATGTCAAACCTAAAACTATCAAGTTCCTCAAAGAAAAAATAGGGGCAACTTTAGGGGCCCTAATTTATGGCATTAATAGACTATCAAGCATAACCCAAAATGCACAAACAGCTGAAGATAGACTAGATGAATGGGACCTTCTAAAAATTAAATTTTTATGTGCTTCCAAAGACTTCTCCAAAAGAGCAAAAAGAGAATCTACAGATCAGGAAAAAATATTTGGTAATGACATATCTGACAAGGGACTTAACTCTAAAATTTATAGAAAACTCCAACACCTCAACAACAAAAAGACAAACAATAAAATTTAAAAATGGGCAGAAGATATGAATAGACACTTCACCAAAGAGGATATTCAGGCATCCAACAAACATGTGAAGCAATGTTCATGATCATTAGCCATTAGAGAAATGCAAATCAAAACAACAATGAGATACCATCTTGCCCCAGCAATAATAGCAAAGTTCAATAAGATAGAAAATAACAAAAGTTGACAAGATTGTGGAGAAATTGGGACTCTCATACACTCCTCACTGCTGGTGGGACTGTCAAATGATACAACCATTGCGGAAAGAATGGTGTAACGCAGTAAGGCGATTCCTTAATAAGTGGAATTAGAAATATCATTTGACCCAGCAATCCCATTTCTATGTATATATCTTAAAGAAGTGAGAGCTAGGACAAGAATAGATATATGTACACCCCTGTTCATCGCAGCACTATTTACAAAAGCAAAAAGATGGAAACAACCTAGATGTCCACCATCAGAAGAATGGATAACCAAACTGTGGTACTACACAAAATGGAATACTATGCAACCTTACAGAATAACGTAGAATCTGCAAAACACTATGTAACGTGAACGAACTTGGAGGACATTATTCTGAGTGAAATAAGTCAATCACAGAAGGACAAATATTGTATTAGTTCATTATTGTAAAAAAGTCAAGGAAAGGTTTGTATATGGAAGGAAATTTTCTTTGTTGGTTACCAGGGATGGAAGAGGAGGGAGGAAATAAATGCTACAAAAAAAAAAGGTAATAAATAAATGTCTTTTGCAGCAGGGGGAAGCAAAAAGTTTGCAGCAGTATATTGACAGGGAATTTTCAGAAATTGAAACTGGATTCAGAAGAGGATGTGGAACAAGAGATATCATTGGTGATGTCGGATGGATCTTGGCTGAAAGCAAAGAATACCAAAACGATGTTTACCTGTGTTTTATTGACTATGCAAAGGCATTCAACTGTGTGAATCACAACAAGTATGGATAATATCAAGAAGAATGGAAATTTCAGAACACTTAATTGTGCTCATGAGGAACCTGTACATAGACCAGGAGGCTGTCATTCGAACAAGGGGATATTGCATGGTTTAAAGTCAGGAAGACTGCATCAATCCATATACTGAGCAAATAATCCAAGAAGCTGGACTATATAAAGAAAAATGCAGCATCAGGAATGGCAGAAAACTCATTAACAACCTATGATATGCAGAAGACACAACCTTGCTTGCTGAAAGTGAGGAAGACTTGAAACACTTACTAATGAAGATCAAAGACTACCATCTTCAGTATGAATTACACTTCAACATAAAGGGGAAAAAAAAAACCTTCATACCTGGACCAATCATCAGCATCATGATAAATGGAGACATGATTGAAGTTGTTGGGGATTTCTTTTTACTTGGAACCACAATCAGCACCCAAGGAAGCAGCAGTCAAGAAAATAGTCATCGTATTGCACTGCATAAATCTGCTGCAAAAGACCTTTTTAAAGTGTTAAGGAGCAAAGATGTTACTTTGAAGACTTTGGTGCACCTGACCCAAGCCATGGTATTTTCAATTGCCTCATATGAAAGCTGGACAAGGAATAGGAAGACCAAAAAAACCTTGATGCCTTTGAATTATGGTGTTGGTGAATACTGAAAATACTGTGGACTTCCAGAAGAATGAACAAATCTGCCCTGAAAGGGCAGGCAGAATCCTCCTTAGAATCAAGAATGGCCAGACTTTATCTCACCTATTTTGGTCAAATAGTCAGAGGGACCAGTCCCTGGAGAAGCTATCATACTTGGTAAAGCAGAGTGTCAGTGAAAAAGGGAAGACCCTCAAGGAGATGGATTGACCCAGTGGCTGGAACAATGAGCGAAAGCACAGCAATGATTGTGAGGATGGTGGAGGACCGGATAGTGCTTTGTTCTTTTGTACATAGAGTAGCTTTGAGTCAGAGCCAACTCTACAGAACCTAACAACAACAAAACAACATACAGATTGAATATGTATGATGAAAGTGAACATGCCTTGCTTTTGTTAGCTCTGATATAACCCTGATGCACACTTTTCCTGATTTTAAGCCACCAGTACCCACTTGTGTTAGAACAATTGCCTCTTGGTCTACACAATGAAATGTTTTGGAATTCCCATTCTTTGCAGTGTTATCTATAAACTGTTATGATCCACAGAGTTAAGTGCCTTTGCATAGCCAATAAAACATAGGTAAACATCTTTCTGATATTCTCTGATTTCAGCCAAGATCTGAAAAAATTAGAGCAGAGAATTTTCAGAAAATTCTGTAGGAACTCTCATCTTCATTTAATGAGAAAGACATCCACATGCCCAAGTCATTATTTGGTATAATTAGTACTTTACTCAAACGCTAGGTACCAAACCAAAAACCAAACTAATTGCCATCAAGTCGATCCAACTCATAGCAACCCCTCCTTGGGTTTCTGAAGTGGTATCACTATAGAAGTAGATTGCCCAATCTTCCTTCTGAGGAGTGACTGGTGGGTTTGAACCACCGTCTTCTGGTTAAGAGTCAAATGTCTTAGGTACTATGCCACCTTCTTGGCCATGTAAGACAACATTTTTTTTTTTTTTTTTACAAAATTAATCTTGATACTTTTTCACTATTTGCTTTGAGAATAAACATTAGACTTGGAGCCTAAAGGCCTGATTTATAACTGAAGAATATTCTCTTCCAGGAAGTCATGGCCAAACAAGAATTCACAAAGAAAAGCCCTTGCTTCTGCACAGGTTATATCAGAGTTAACAAAAGCAAGGTGTGTTCAAACACCCAAGGATGGTATTATATATGGAACAAATCTGGGCAATTCCAAAGATGCAGTCCTAATATATGACTTCTTTATATATGTATGTGTCAGGAATTGGACGTACCTAACTGTGTTTAAACTTCTGCACTCACCTTTACTTCTCTAGAACCAAGTGACTCTATGAGACAGGGTAACAAATGGTCATTGACTAGCACTTGTCCATTTGACAAGGTTTCCCAGAGGTTCAGAGACATGAGAAGCTGGATGCCCTCTTCTTCAATCTGCATCTGTGATTATCACTTATACAGAATAGTAGTTGTTTCATTTTAAACTTTCCTACTCTAATTACTCATTAAAAGGAATAAAATATGCAAATACTAACAGCATTAAGAAGTTTCTGTTAACTTCTCAGTGTTAAAATGATAGTCATAAACTATGCCATTAGAAGTCAGAGGAGTGGTCACCCATAGTGGGAGGAATAACTAGAAGAGAGTAAGAGGGGACTTGTAGAGGGCTGGTCATCTTCTGTTTCTTGATCTAGATACTAGTTATATGGATGTGTTTGTAAAAATGTGTCAAGCTGTATTCTTAAACTATATTCATTTTTCTGAATGGTAATTTAAAAAAAAACTATTGCTCTTTTGTTGCCATGAAATAAATCTTTCCTGCTTTCTAGCTTGGAAATTAGAGCTCCTGGGTGTTGCAAACAGTTAAGCACTTAACTACTAGCGGAAAGGTTGGCAGTTCAAATCCACCCAGAGGCACCTGGAAGACAGGTCTGGTGATATGAAACCCCTATGGAGTAGTTCTGCTTTGCATACATGAGATCATCATGAGTCAGAATTGACTTGATGGCAACTAACAACAACAACAACCTTGGAAATTTAGTTCTGACTAGATTTAATTTCATACTTTATCCCAAACTCATTTTATTAAGTGGAAGACAAGGTAGCTTAACCTGCTTCAGTTTGACTTCTATTTAATTAATTGGCATGCTATTAGGTTACAGAGAATATATACAGAGAAGCTGTCTCTAACTCTCAATTGAGTTAATATTTATTTTTGTAAAATATTTCTAAGGTTTAATGCTGATAATGAGAAATGTAAAACTAGGGGATTGAATTTAGTGGGAATAGAACCAATAACAAGGAGCTCTGGTAGCACACAGTGCCTAAGGCATCTGACTGCTAACCAGAGGTTGGTGGTTCAACCCAATCAGCTTCTCTGTGGAAGCAAGACTGTGCAATCCACTACTTCTATAAAGATTTACCACCTCAGAAACCCAATGAGGGTTGCTATGAGTCAGAATCAACTTGATGGCAGTGGATTTGGTTTTGTTTTTTTTTGGAACCAATAACAGGAGGAGAGGTTAACTTTTTAAAAAAGAGTAAGGACCTTTCTTTCTCTGAAGCAGGGGGAAAAGTGGAAAAGATAAATACATAGTTGTCTCCTAAGTTGAAGAAGCAGCAGCCCTGGTGGCGAAATGGTTAGGCACTAAGGTGCTAACTGAAACATCAGTGATTTGAACCTAGTAGCAGCTCTGAGAGAGCAAAGACCTGGTGATACCCTCTCATAAAGATTATAGCCTAGAAAACCCTATGGTATACTTTGGTTCTGTCCTTTAGGGTTGCTAGGAGTTGTGATCTACTTAAGGGCATGCAACAAAGTTGGAGAAATGTTGAGAATGCTTACAAGTGATAGTATTGATTTTCAGGAAATAATGAGACAAGTACATTTATTCTGTACTGAGAATAAATGTTGGGGAGGGGCTGGTAGTTCAAGGAAAAGGGAAATAATTTGGAAAAATAAAGGAGTGTAGTGGGAAATAGAATTGACAAGATAAACATGGCCGAAGGTCGAGGAATTGAAGATAGTAGTGAGAGTGAAGTTAAAATGATTGGCAAGGGGGTTTGAACAGCTTAGGAAGATAAGAAAAGGTAAGATGATTGATAAGCCTAGAGAACAAAGACTGGAGGTCACACTGAGGACGAATTGAAGATTTAATGAGAGTGAGGGTGTAAGAGAGGTGATGGGATAGGTGGCTATGGGTACAGAGGTGAACATTCATAACTCAAAATCAGGGAGGTGGAGTAATTTCATTGGATGACTAGGTTTAAGGTGTGGCTACAATTGTGGGCTGCTGACTTAAAGTTGAGAATGATTGGAAAAGAGAAGGATGAGAAGTTGTGAAGTCATCAAGGTACTAACTGAGTCATCAACCCGGATGCTGAACTTGTTAGGTTGATGCAGGTATATGGTGACAGCTCAGGGGGTGATGCAGAGTTTCAGAGACAGGGCTGGGCACAAGTGAGGAATAAATGCTTTCCTGATCAGGGCCAGCAAATAACCAGCAGGCCAAGTTTGTCCCTTGTGTATATGTGTGTGTGTGTGTGTGTGTGTGTGCGCGCGCACTCGCGCAGCACATGCCAGCCCAATGTTAGGCCCTGGGCTAAATTTTTTTTGTGTGTGTGTGATTTGGATGAAAGAGCAAATTCTTTTTTCATTCAACAGTTCATACACATTTTGTTTCGTGACATTGATTGCAATCCCAGTAATGTAACAGCTCTCTTCCCACCTCCTCCCTGTGGTTACCTCTTTCCTATATCCTCCTTTCTTATGCGTTCCTGCCCTCTGAGCTGTCTTCCTGTGCAAATGCAGCCCTTTCGATCTCCCATGGTTGTTCTAAGGAGTGTACACACCTGGTGTAAATGTTCATCTTGTAGGCCTATTATTTGGCTGGAAGCCATGGAATACATTCAATTCCAGGCCCTAAGGGTGACTCTGGTGGCATAGTGGGTAAGGCATTAGGTTGCTAACCAGAAGGTCAGTGGTTCAAACCGACCAGCCACTCTGCAGAAGATGGGGTAATCTACTTCCATAAAGATTTACAGCCTCAGAAACTCAACGGGGCTCCCTATGAGTGAGAATCAACTCGATAGCAGCGGGGTTTTTTTTGTTTGTTCATTTATGGGTGACCAGGGGCCATAGTAGCATAGTGCCTAAGGCACTTGACTGCTAACCAGAAGGCTGGCGGTTCAAACCCACCAGCCACTCCTTGGAAGGAAGGTTGGGCAATCCTACTTCCTTAGTGATACTGCCTCGGAAACCCAAGGAGGGGTCGCTGTGAGTCGGAGCCGACTCGACGGCAAATAACAACAACAACAGGGGCCATAGTCTTGGGAGTTTCACCAATCTCTATCAGACCAGTAAGCCTGGTCTTTTTATGCTTTTGAGCTTTATTCCACATTGTTCTCCCACTCCAGGATCCTCTATTCTGATCCCTTTCCAAGTGGTTAACAGGGGTAGCTGGGCACATCTAGTTCTTCTGGTCTCAAGATCAGGTAGACTGAGGTGCACATGGTCCACTAGTCCTTTAGGACTAATTGTTTCCATGCATCTTTGATTTCTTCATCTTCTTTGCTCCAGATGAGGAAGGACCAATTGCTGCATTTTAGAAGGTGCTAGAAAGCTTTTAAGACCCCAGTCACTACATACCAAAGTAGAATATAGAACAATGGTTTTGTGTATTGTGTTATTCCAGTAATACTTAATGCCCCCTGAAACCATGCTCCCAAGCCCTGGGCCTAATGACTCACTCCCTCAAGGTGTTCAGCTGTAGCTAAGAATTTATCATAAGTAGGCATCAGAACCAACTAGACGGAAGTGAGTTTGGTTTATTTTTTTTTTATAAAAGGCAAAGTTTATCTTCAACATGTATCACCTTTGTTCAGTAGCATTTTTTTTTTTTTTTTTTGCCTTTGTTCACCTACTTCCAAGTAACCTTAGGGTTCTCACGTTGCACTGTGCAGTTTTATCGCCCTCTCCTTCTGACATATTTCAAATCCCAAATGACCTGAGGGCATTTATTTACAGGAGTGTCCCAACTGATATGTCATTCCCCCCCACCACTTACATCTGTATTTTGATAGGGCTTTCTAGAAGTTTCAAATCTTTAACCTAAAAGTGGTTATTGCTGGGCCAAGACCCTGCAGAGGTGTCTGCAAAGTCACCTCATTTAACAGGGTGGGTAAGGTCTCCTATCGTCCTGAAAAAAATTTCTTCAATATTGATTCATTCCTTTAGTCTGCAACTAAAGGGACAAAATGTTAGTTTCTTAGAAGTAAGGGCTAAGCTGAGCCAATCAAAAATATTCATGAATGGGCTACTTCAGTCCTTTGCTTTCCTGGTCAGCACACAGTAGTGCTATGAGATATCGAGCCTCTTCTGTGGACCCCCTGTACCACAGAAATATTATCATTATCAAAATAGGCTGTGATGCTAAAAGGTTGAGGAAGCACTGATGTAGTAGGCATTCAGTAACGGTAACAGCTGACATATACTTAGTATTTACTTTGTGCCAGGTAATTTAAGAGTGGTACAAATGGTTCATATATTTGACTCTAACTGAAAGGATAGAGGTCAAGTTCACACAGAAGCACCTTGAAAGAAAGGCCTGATGATCTACTTTAAAAAATTAAAAACACTTGTGTTCCACTCTGACACACATGGGCTATCAACAACAGCTGATACTATGTGCTAAACACTTCATACATTTTAACTCATTTAATCCTTTCAACAGTCCTATTGGATTTGTACATTATTCCCATTTTGCAGTTGAGGAAGATGAAAAGACTTGCCTAAAGTCACAGATAGCAACATAGCATTCAAACTTAGGCTGTACACTTACCCACTACACATTACCACTTCATAAAGTTTGCTGGATCTAAATACCTTTTTTTAATTTAACAAATTTTTATTAAGTTTGCTTTCATATGAACACCTGTAATAAGTGGCAGAGCTAGGATTCAACAAGATCACACTCTGCAGTTCTGATATAGTGTTTCGGAACCAGCAAGACCTTAACAGGATGGAGTTTGTTTCTCTTGCAACTTGGTCCTTTAGTTTCCCTGGGCCATGTTTATTCTGGACACAGAAACGCAAAACCCCACTGCTTTCAAATGATTCTGACTCACAGTTACGCTATAAGACAGAGCAGAACTGCCCCTACGGGGTTTCCAAGGCTGTAAATCTTTGCAAAAGCAGACTGCCACATCTTTCTCCCTCCTAGTAGCTGATGGGTTGGAACTGCTGGCATTTTGGTTAGCAGCCAAGAGTTTAACCACTGCACTACCAGTACGCCTTTCTGGACACATTATAGGCCCATTTTGCTGTGTTTAAAAAATTATCCAATTGACAACTCCAAAACCAAATCAAACTCACTGCAGTGGAGTCAGTCTCGACTCATAGCAACCGGTCCTTGGGTTTCCAAGGCAGTGTCTCTAGGGATCTAGCTTGCCCAGTCTTCCAAGGTTAGCACTCTGGTTAGCAGTCAAATGCCTCAGGCACTATGCCACCAGAGCGCCTGATTATTAAGATATAATTATTAAGAGATAATAATTTGGTCTATTTTAGTCTCCGAATCCTCAATAATGCTGACCTTTATAATTAATTGTGTTAATTTATGGACATAATTTGTTCAAGTCCATTAAACCATTATTACCTGACATTTTTCTACAAAAGGCCCTGGCGTTGGGTGTGTTTCTTTACACATACACACACACACACACTCATGTGAAATATATCTTTTAAAATTTTTAATCATGCTTTGGAAATAAATATATATACCAAAGTGAGCCTAAAGTTTTACTTCCCAGGTTTTGGAGTGGAGAGGGGATGAACTGTAATGAAACTGGTTTTTACTCAATATTTTTATCACAGATTGAGAGGTAAAAACCGCAAAGAAAATCTAGTTTCTTGGCGGGTCACCAGCTCTAGGGTTCACTGATCAATCACACCAAAACTCATTTACTTACTTAAAAATGTATGTATCTTGGTATTACAAGGTTCGTTTACATGAAACTTGGACCAAAGCTGACGCCACACTTTGTAGCAATCTGGTGTGGAGTCACGGCCATCGAGCCCTTCACTTTCCTCGAGGGTCTCCCACTCCTCTCTTGTCCCCAACGGTGCCTGGCGGCTCCCAGAGGCTCTGAGTCCCTCGGGAAAGGCCCCGAAGCGAGGCCAAGGGGCCGCCACAAGCGAGGAGGGCGGAAGGCGCGGGCAGCACCCAGGCCTCAGCTCACGACCCCCTTAGTCCATGAAAAGTGGAACATTCCGCCCCCCGCCCTCAGCCAGCACAGGGAAGGTGGGGGGAACCCTTCGATCTTGTCTGGGAGAGACGACGCGGGCGCAGCCACCAGGATCCCGGACGCCAGGAGCCGCGTTACGGGAATCGCAGCCCCTTGGCGTTCCGCCCCCTCCTTGACGAGCAGTGGCTGGGCCAATGCCGGAGCGCATCCAGTGTTGTAGAGGCCAATCAGAGCGTAGGCCCCGAACTCAGGGGAGGGCGTTGCTGGGGCGCTGCGGGGAGGGGTCAGAGGGGCTCTTAACCCGGCCGTGGGAGGAGGACTGAGCGCTGTGTCTCGGGGTAAGGAGTCGTAGCGAACCTGTTCTGGGCGAGTACCCAGGAGGCTTGCGGAGCTGCGCCGGGGCCATCCTGGCGCAGCAGAGCTGGGGAGCCGCGCCCGGCCGGCCCAAGGTTCCAGCCTGGCCTGGAGCTGAGGCGGTACGTACACTGTGGAGACGAAGAGGATCGAGGCGTCGCGGCCTGAGGTGAGGAGGGGCTGGGGCCGCGTGAGGGGCAGTGTAACTGGAGGGTGGAGGTTCCATCGGAGCGGACAGTGGCAGTATAGGGGGCATTGTTCCCGAGAGAGGGGTGTCTGACAGCGCGCACCCCGAATTTGTTAGCCACAGCCTGGAAATCCCCACATTCCTTCTCCCTTCTCCCAACCTGGAAATTCTACTTCCCCAACTTTGTCACCTATGTTTCTCAACACTGAGTATAAACCTTTAAGCTCACACACATGCACACACACCCCCTTCTAAGACTCTTCCATCTCCCCTCCCCACTCCCCCACCCCCCAAAAAACTCCCTTCTGAATCATAACCCATATTTGGTTACCAAGTCCCCACTTTTCTCCCACTCTCCCTTTCCACTCCTCTTAAATTCCACCAGCCCGACATTTGACCCTTCAGTTTCACCTTGAGGTTAATTACACTTCCCCCAAGTCATCTATCTTTTCAGCCTTGTAGTGAAACGTTTCAACGTTGTTGAAAGTTCACAATGCGTAGAAATGTTAACTAACGTTTCTTTTCCTCTTCTCTCTCCTGTATACCATTCCTAACTAATGCCACGCACCATTGCATCGTAAGGGTAAACGTAAGGGGTAAAGGCAACAAATTCGTCTGTCTTTAAAATTACGCACACACACATACACCAAGTTTAAAGGTTATTCCAAAAAACAAGACTGTTTTTCAGTGGATGAGCGGCATTTTTTCTAACACCAAGCTGGAAAATATCACAAGTTAAAAATAAAGACTTGCAGCTTTTGCTCTTTTCTTTCTATTCTTTCTCTTTTCCTTAAGGATGAATCCATTTTCGTTTTATTTGTGTAGCATTGTTCATCTCAGCAGTTGCGTTGCTTTAAAATAATTAATAGAATAGAAATATTTTTTAAAAGATAGGGGTGTTTGATCTTGTCAGTGCTTTAAACAAACCCTTCATGCTGTGCATGACTGCCAACTTCATGCTGGAGCAACTCTTAATTTGAAATTACTAACTCAAATCATTATGGGAGCTGTTGGCCTAATCATTCTTAATTTTGTCAATTCATGTTAGTTTCTACTGAGAAGTATATTTGAATTACAAACTGGAATATTACATTTGTACAGCCAACTTGGTATTAAGTGAAAACTATTTCTGCTTTTAAAAATATGTCCCTTTTGGAGTAATTTTGAACAAGAAAGAGAAAGTGTCAAAAACTGTGTAGTGAAATTGTTCCCTCATCTCAGGTCAGTATTATTAACAATATGACATGTATTTAATTTTCTTGCTGGTAATTAAGAGAATTGTAAATACTCTTATGTATCTAAACTTGTATTGTGCTCTCATTTTTATTTATGAATTGCAGTGTCTGCAGTTTATTTAAATCTTTTCCCAAGGAAATTTGCACCTCAGTTAAATGTTGGGGTGAATTTTTATTGTAATATACCTGTGAAATAGGTGTTGCCATACCCACTTTATAGAGAAGGAAAGTGAGGCTCAGGATCCCTGTGAAATCTAGATTTGTATGACTCTATATCCTGTGCTCAATCATCTTGTCATGATGATACATTTGTCATAGAGAATCCATCCAGTGCTGTGATTTGGTTTGGGAACTTTAAGGCTACCCATGATTCTTAAAGTGACAGGAAAGGTTTTTTCCCTCAGAAATTGTATCAGAGTTCCTTATTTTCATGAGAGAATTCCCTGGCCATAATACATTTGTAGCCTGGTGCCTAGAAAGTATGGAATGTTCTCATAAGCATCTCCACTTCTTTGATTTTAGAGCCATGTGATCAGAGTTGAGATTTCTACTGAGTTTTATTTTACATAGCAAATAATAAGCGCTTAACCACTGGCTATAGAAACTCACAAAGACGCATGAGATACCATCAGGATAAGTTTATAGAAATTGGATTGACAGTTGTATGCATGAAAAATTACTAGGATGCAAGCAGTTTTAACTAAATGCAGAGTGATACAGAAAAGTGCTATAGAAATCTAGAGAGTGATCATTTATAGATTGGAATGATCAAAAGTTTTATCCAAGGTAAACCATAGAACCTAGGTAAGATTTGGATAAATGGACAATTGCACGTAGCCCACTTCCAAATAGAGAATTAACATGTGGAAAGGAGTCAGGAATAAGCAAGATATATTAATTATAATCATTAATATATACTTAATGTTTACTTTGTGCTAATCACGTTTTTGAGCACTTTACCCATATTAACAGTATTACCCATATTAATTCATTTAATCCTCAAAACATTACGAGGGAGGTATTTTTATTACCCACTTTTTATACATGGAAAACTGAGGGCAAAGAGAGATTAATGAAATTGTCTAGTGTCACATGGCTAGTAAGTGTTGAAGCCAGAAAACATACCTGGATAGTTTGCCTTAACCATGATACATACTATCTCTTCTTGTAGTATACTTGAGGGACAGAATAATGTGGCTGTAGTAGAAGTTCTTTTCAAACCCACTTTTAAGTGTCTGTGTGCCTCAGAGTGTATGTTAATTCTGATGATATTAAGACATACAAACAAATAATTACAGTGCAGTGCTCTAATCCTATTAGAAAATTACACTCTTACCAGACATATTGGGAGCTAAGAAATCTGTAATACCAAAGACCAAACCCTCTGCTGTCAAGCCATTTCTGATTCAGAGCGACCCCCGTTGGGTTTCCAGGTCAGTAAATCTTTACAAAAGTAGATTGCCCAGTCTTGCTTCTGTGGTGTGGCTGGTGCGGAGGGTTTGAACCACCAAGCTTCTGGTTAGCCTTAGGCATTGTGCTACCAGAGCTCCTTGATGTTTGTAACAGTGGGGAGAAGTTCCACAGAAGATATGCTGTTTCATCTCGCTCTTAAAAAGAGCTCTGGTAGTGTAGTGGGTAAGGCATTTGGCTGCTAACCAGAAGGTCAGCAGTTCAAACCCACCAGCTGCTCTGTGAAAGGACAATGGGGCAGTCTATTTCCATAAAGGTTTACACCGTCAGAAACCCAATGGGGGGCGGTCATTATAAGTCAGAATTGACTCAATGGCAGAGTTGGTTTTGTTTTGGTTTAGCGTACAGCAGAGTCAGAAAAAGGCATTTTAGAGGCCAGGAATAGTATGTAGAAGAACAAACTCCAAAAGAACAAGTGTGTTAGAGAAAGTCTAGTAGTTTACTATGGCTTGAACATAGAGTCTGTAGAGATGATTAGTAGGGGATGATCAAAGGTGAGACAAAATTGTGAATGACATGATGAGGTCAAATGAAGTGTGGAGCTTAAATATTTGCTTTGCAATTGGGAAACTGCAAAAATAATTTCAGCATGATGGGAATAGAAGTCAGATTGTTTCCTATTCTTTCTAAAAGTTTGGTGGTGGTGTCACTTGAGGGAGAAGATCTTAGGAAAGGAATTTTTAGGAGAGGGAAAAGAAACATGAATATTGGCATGATAGATTGGACAGGTAAGTTGGAGCCAAAGTTTTAGATCCTTGAATGCCTAAAATGTTTTGACTTTATTATTGACTCTTTCAGAAATCCTTGAGGAAAAGAGTGGCAGGTTTAAAGTAGTATTTTAGAAAGATTCACCTACTACTAATGTTCAGAATGATATGGACAGAGGAGAGACTGCAGTCAGGAAGGCAAGTAGTAAGGTGGTTGTTGTTGTTGTTATATGCCGTCGAGTAGTCTCTGACTCATAGCGACCCCTTCTTGGGCTTCCGAGGCAGTATCACTATGGAAGTAGATTGCCCAGTCTTCCTTCTGAGGAGTGGCTGGTGGGTTTGAACCGCCAACCTTCTGGTTAGCAGTCAAGTGCCTTAGGCACTACACCACCAGAGCTCCCAGAAGTAAGATTTTCAGTGCCTAAATTAGATTGGTGATGGTAGGGGGTAAAAAGAAGGGGCAGATGAGAATGATACTGAAAAAAAGACTGGAGAAAATTGGTGACTGAGATAAGGTAGAATGCAATGGCAAGAGTCAATTGCCATTGACCTAGGCAGTTCAAGAGTCAGTTGTTTTTAGATGCAGGAAAAAAGTGCTGTGATTAAAAAGTTTGTACATTTGTGTATATATGTGTTCATGAGTGTATATTGTTTTTAGATTTGTTAAATTTATTTGACTCAGAGATCAAATATCCAGGAAGATAACAAGTAGCTAGAATTGAAAGAAAAGTTTAAGACAGAATTCTTGAAATTACTTTGAAAGTGATGATTTAAGTAATGTGTCTCTAAAGAAGTTGGTATCTGCAAAGAAGACTAGAAGGCAAATACTTTATTTTGGGGGTACATTCATAGCCAGGAAATAAAAACTGGCAGAGAATTCAGTGCAGGAGACAGGAAAGTAGGTAAAGGAAAGAGTTCATCCTCATGATAGGGTTACATAGAAAGCAGGGGAAATGAGAAATTCAAGAAGTGCAGACAATAATGTGAAATGCTTGAGAAACACTTGTGATAATTGTTATAATGGTTGCAGTACCTTCATTGTGTGCCTATCTGGTATATCTTACAGAGATTCAGTGAGAAATAGGTTAGCTAACTGATCATGAAGAGAGTTCCATCTGTTAAAATAAAGTCCAGATTACTACTTTAAAGCTACACATGTACATATCCAGGCCCAGAGCTATGTCCCTTTCAGCATGATAAAGCTGTAGTTCTTGTTAAAATTGGAATTTCCTGTTTCCAAATGTTTATTTTCTCAAACTAAAGCATTTTTATCCCTTGCTCTAGGGTAGGTTTGTTTCATCTTTACTTCTGAATAGTGCATTTCATATTGGTGCCTTACACGCAATTATTTTTCTTTGGGTGTTCTATTTTATGTATACCCTACCTCTACAGCCTCTATCCCCTTTTCCCCATCTGCAAGACAAACTACACTGAGTTGTGTTGGTACACTGGCATGCTCTAGGATTTTGCCATTGGTAATCTTGGCTTGACAGAGTTAAAGATGTTATGTAGCGCTCGTATGTAACTGAATAGCCTCTCAGCTTTTGGACATGCTGTTTTCTCTATCTGAAAAACCCTTACTCAAGTTTCATGACGGGGCTTTCCTGAGCCCTGTCTGAATTGGTGTTTTCTGTGCTTCTGTACCACTGTGTATATTATCTATTTCTAAATGTTGAGGTTTCGATTATATAATGTTTTATTTCATGAGCTATGGTGAGGACATGGATGCTCATTAAAATCTTCTTTAAACCTTTTCATATTGTTGAAAACAGTGATAATTTGTAAAGGCATATTATTTATTTTTGTCCCATAATTTTTTTTTTTTTTTTTTTTGATTGTGATTTGGGTGAAGATTTACAGAGCAAATTCACTTTCCATACAACAGTTCACATACACTTTGTCTCATGACATTGATCACAGTTTACCACAATGCAACAGCTCCCCTCCCACTTCCTCCCCATAGTTAACTCTCCCCAGTGTCCATTTCTCTATGCACTCCTGCCCCCTGAGCTGTCTCCCTGGGCATAAGCAGCCCTTCTTTCTCCCATGATTGTCCTCTCCAAGGAGTGTATCTACCTGAGGTAAATGTTCAACTCATATGCCCATATTTTGTTTGGCTGGAAACCAC
>NW_006921709.1:7000932-7006046 GCF_000298275.1 Orycteropus afer afer
ATAGTAGATCATATGGTTGTCTGATTCAAAATGGCCAAAACCAGTCCATTTCAGCTCACTAATGCCGAGGATATCAATCTTTATGCGTTCCATTTCCTATGTGTCCCATACTTTTATAATTTTCCTTCAACATTTACATCTTGTCCATATTTGTGATGAAGTAGGGCTCTGAAATTATTTTCTTGCTTATGGAGCCAGTTGTCTCAATACTATGTATTGAATAGCCCTTTCTTTCCCCAGCAAAGAGATTCTTCCTTTATCAAATACTAAATTTTTAAGAGTTTCACACAAAAAAGGAATACTCTTTGGTTACCAGGAGTAGGTAGGGAAGGGGGAAGGGTAGACACATACTTAACTTGGGTGAAGGAAAAAAAAAAATAAACTGAATACTTTAAAAACAAAAATAAAAGCAAACTGTTAATCAAATTTAACAAAACTTCTTTTACTTTTTCTAAAGACTTGTGGGACAAAACTGTACATAGAGAAAAACTATGAGGGAAGAGAAATTGAGGACTAAGCTTAAGATGTTGCTTCTCCATACATAAGATATATAAATAATAAAGAACATCATAAGAGTTGAGCACAGTATGCCATCAGTCAGTCGAAAATGTGTAGTATTCACAGTGATTTCAGCATGAATATGGGCCCTGCAAGAGGCCCAGAAGACAGATGACATAGCCCTGGCCCTCATGGAGTTGACAAGATAGAACTAAATTTTGTGCTGCTGAGAGTTCCTCCATGAAGAGAATGCAAGAGTTCACTAAAGACGAGAAAAGAAGAAAAGACCACAATGGATGACAGAAGAGACTCTGAAACTTGCCCTTGAGCTGAGAGTAGCTAAAGCATATGGGAGAAATGACAAGATAAAAGAGCTGAACAGAAGATTTCAAAGAGCAACTCGAGCAGACAAAGCCAATTACTTTAATGAAATGTGCAAAGACTTGGAGTTAGAAAACCAAAAGGGAAGAATATGCTCGGCATTTCTCAAACTGAAAGAACTGAGAAAAAAAGTTTAAGCCTCGAATTGCAATATTGAAATTCTATGGGCAAAATATTGAATGATGCAGGAAACATTAAAAGAAGATGGAAGGAATACAGAGTCACTGTACCAAAAAGAACTGGTAGATCTTCATCCATTTCAGGAGGTGCCATATGAGAAAGAACTAATGGTACTCAAGGAAGAAGTTGAAGATGCACTGAAGGAATTGGCAAAGAACAAGGCTCCAGGAATTGATGGAATGCCCATTGAGATGTTTCAACAAACGAATGCCCCACTGGAGGCACTCACTCGGTTATTCCAAGAGATTTGGAAAACAACTACCTGGCTGACTGACTGGAAGAGATCCATATTTGTACCCATTCCAAAGAAAGATGATCCCACAGAATGTGGAAATTTTAGAACAATATCATTAATATCACACACAAATAAGATCTTACTGAAGATAATTCAAAAACAGTTGCAGCAGTATATTGACAGAGAACTTCCAGAGTTGCAAGCTGAATTCAGAAGAGGACATGGAACAAGGGATATCATAGCTGCTGTCAGATGGATCTTGGCTCAAGGAAAAGAATGCCAGAAAGATGTTTGCTTTTGTTTTATTGACTATGCAAGGGCATTTGATTGTGTAGATCATAACAAATTGTGGATGACATTGAGAAGAATGGGAATTCCAGAACACTTGATTGTGCTCATGAGGAACCTGTACATTGACCAGGAGGAGGCTGTCGTTCAGACAGAACAAGGGGACACTGCATGGTTTAAAATCAAGAAGGGAGTGCATCAGGGTTGTATCCTTTCCCCATACTTAATTCAATCTGTATGCCGCGTAAATAATCCAAGAAGCTGGACTATGTGAAGAAGAACGTGGCATCAAGGTTGGAGGAAGAATCATTAACAACCTGCGATACGCTGATGACATAACTTTGCTTGCTGAAAGGGAGGATGACTTCAGGCACTTACTGATGAAGACTGAAGAATATAGTCTGTAGTATGGATTACATCTCAATATAAAGAAAATACAAATTCTCACTACTGGACCTATAAGCAGCATCATGATAAATGGAGAAACAATTGAAGTTGTCAAAGACTTCACATTGTTTGGTTCTACAATTGACACCAGTGGAAGCAGCAATCAGGACATCAGATGACATATAGCACTGGGCAAGTTGGCTGCAATGGACATCTTTCAAGTGCTGAGAAACAAGAATGTCTTCTTGATGGCTAAGGTGTGCCTGACACACACTATGATATTTTCAATCACCTTGTATGCATGTGAGAGCTGGACAATGAATGAAGAAGACCGAAGAAGAATTGATGCTTTTGAATTGTTGTGCTGATGAAGAATGCATAAAGTACCATGGACTGCTAAAAGAACTAACAAATCTCTCGTGGAAGAAATGCACCCAAAATGCTCCTTGGAAGCGAGAATGGCCAGACTTCATCTCACCTACTTCGCTCATGTTGTCAGAAGGGACCATTCCCTGGAGAAGGATGTCACGCTTGGTAAGGTGGAGGGTTGACGAAAGAAAGGAAGAACCTCAATGAGATGGATTGACACAGTAGCTGCAATGATGGGCTCAAGTACAGCAAGGATCATGGAGCTGGCGTGGGACCAGGTAGTGTTTTGTTGTGCTGCACGTAGGGTCGTTATGAGTTGGACACATCTTGACGGCATCTAACAACATTAACAACAAGAGTTCATGAAGTCAGAGAGGGGAGAGAAGCTGTAACTGTCAGCAAAAACTGAAAGAAATTGGGGGTACTTCAGCTGAACTTTGAGGAGCGGGTAGGGTTTTGGCAGGCAGAGGGGAGAGAGGTTCTTCCAGGTATAAGGGAGTAGGCAGGGGTCAGGAACACACCAGTGCCTTTGTTCAGGGGAAGAGGGGAGAACAGAAAGGTATGCTGAGGGAATTTGAGTGAAGCATAGTTCAAGCAGGCCTTGAAGGCCTCCCTTGAGAAGGATCAATGCTACAGGGAGTAGGCAGTGGGGAGCCATGGTTGTCTCCAGAGCAGAGGATGAAAACTGTCAAAATAACAGTGGACCTGGATTTCTGTACCTCTCTCCTGGTATTCTTACACATGCTTGGATCTGTTTCTGGTCTTTTTCCTGTACCATTAATCTGATTGTTCCTGCCAATGTTGTTGTTAGATGCTGTGGAGTCATCTCCAACTCGTAGTGACCCTATGTATAAACAGAACGAAACACTACCCAGTCCTGCAGCATCCTCACAATTCTTCGTGTGTATGTGTGTTTGTGTGATTTGGGTGAAAGTTTACAGAACAAATTCACTTTCCATACAGCAGCTCACGAACACTGTCTCGTGATACTAACTGCAATTTCCCCAAATGCAACAGCTCCCTTCCCACTTCCTCCTCATAGTTATCTCTTCCCTGTATTCTTCCCTCCATGTACTCCTGCCCCCTGAGCTGTCTCTTTGTACATACACAGCCCTTCTATTCTCCCATGATTCTTCTCTCCAAGGAGTGTATCCGCCTAATGTAAATGTTCAGCTCATATGCCTGTCTTTTGCTTGGCTGGAAGCCACAGGAGTGGGTTCAGTTCCAAACCTGAAGGGCAGCTAAGGGCCATAGACTCAGGGGTTTCACCAGGCTCTATCAGACCAGCAAACCTGATCCTTTTTTTTTCCAAAATGATTTTGAGTTTTGTTACTCATTTGTCCTCCCACTCTATCCAGAATCTTTTACGTAGCTCCCCCTCCGAGTGGTTGACTTGGTAGCCGGGTACCATCTAGTTCTTTTGGTCTCATAGTTGTGTAGGCTGAGGATCACATGGTGTACCAGTCACTTGGAGTAATTGTTTCCACGCATCTTTGGTTTTCTTCATTCTTCTTTGCTCTGGATGAAGAGAGAATCGTCATTGCATCTCAAACCTAAAAAACCAAACTCATTGCCGTTGAGTTGGATCCAACTCATAGAGACCCCTTCTAGAGTTTCCAAGGTGGTATCACTACAGAAGTGATTGCCCAGCCATCCTTCTGAGGAGTAGCTGGTGGGTGCCAGCCTTCTGGTTAGCAGGCAGATGCCTTAGGCACTACACCACCTGATCTCCCACATCATTGTGTCTAGATGCATCTGTTGTTGTTGTTGTTGTGTGTCATCGAGTTGGACCCCACTCATAGTGACTCCTCCTTGGGTTTCCGAGGTGGTATTGCTACAGAAGTAGATTTCCCAACCTTCTGAGGAGTAGCTGGTGGGTTTGAACTACCAGCCTTCTGGTCAGCAGTCAAGTGCCTTAGGCACTGTGCTACCAGAGCTTATCTGGATACATCTAGATGGCTGCTTTTAATAAGATCCCAGTCACTACTCACCAAAGTAGGATGTGGAACAATGTTTTTATGTAGTATGTAATGCCAATTGAGCTTGATGTCCCCTGAGACCATGGTCCTGAGAACACAGGTCCAACTACTTGCTCCCTCTAGGTAGCTGGCTGTGGCAAGAAGTGACTACAACCTTGTCCCTTGTCAGCTCTACTATATACCTGGGAATTCTTACAGAACATACAAATACACTTGTAGAAACGTGGTCTGCCAATCCTTTACATGGTCATGGGCACGCTCCCCCCTGTGTAGACATACATAATAGTTCACCCCATCCACGCATCTATCCACTTATATATCAGTGTCTGTCTTCACTGACAATGCAGTACTTACTGTATGTGCAAAAGGGTTCGTCTTTGTTGTCTGTACCTTCCGTGTACTTCTCTATGACTAATTCCTCAATGCCACTGTGTTGATCACTCACATTTGGTACATTGCCCTTTTCTTTACCCAAATCAAACTTGTCTCTACCTATCTAACAGTATTCTCTTCTCTCCCACCCCCGGTAACCAACAAAAAAAATTTCCTTCCATATATAAACTTTTCCTTTACTTTTTACAATAATGGACTCATACAATATTTGTCCTTCTGTGATTGACTTGTTTCACTCAGCATAATGTCCTCCAAATTCATCCACATTATGTGGTGTTTTGCAGATTCTATTTTATTCTTTAGGGTTGCATAGTATTTCATTGTGTGTATTACTGTAGTTTGGTTATCCATTCTTCTGTTGATGGGCACCTAGGTTCTTTCCATCTCTTGGCTATTGTAAATAG
>NW_006921709.1:7007005-7012648 GCF_000298275.1 Orycteropus afer afer
GTGCCTAAGGCTTTTGACTGCTAACCAGAAGCTGGCGGTTCAAATCCACCAGCCACTCCTTAGAAGGAAGGTTGGGCAATCTACTTCCATAGTGATACTGCCTCACAAACCCAAGGAGGTGTCGCTATGAGTCAGGTCTGACTCGACGGCAAACAACAACAACAACAGTAACACCATATTTGCTCCTAGTTCTCCTTGAGGAACTTTATAGTTTTAGATTTCACATTTAAGTCTTTGATCCATCTTGAATTACTTTTTGTGTACAGTGTGAGGTACAGATCTTGTTTCATTTTTCTGCAAATAGTTTTGCCAACACCATTTATTAAACAGATAGTCTCTTCCCCACTTAATGGATTTAGGCCCTTTGTCAAAGATCAGTTGACCAGAGGTCTATGGATCTATTTCTGGGTTCTCCATTCTGTTCCATTGGTCTATGTGTCTGTCATTGTACCAATGCTAGGCAGTTTTGACTACTGTGGCTGCATAGTAGGTTTTGAGATCCGGGAGTGTGAGACCTCCTACTTTGTTCTTCTTCAATATTGCTTTGTTTATCTGGAGGTCTTTTTCCTTTCCATGTAAACTTAGTGATTGGTTTTTCCATATCCTTAAAGAATGTTGATGGGATCTTGATTGGGATTGCATTGAATATATAGACTGCTTTGGGTAGAATTGACATTTTCACAATGTTCAATCTTCCTATCCACGAGCACGGGATGTTCTTCCATTTATGTAGATCTCTTATAGTTTGTTGAAGTAGTTTTTTATAGTTTTCTTTGTGTAGGTCTTTTGTGTCCCTGGTAAGATTTATTCCCAAGTATTTTATTTTTTTGGTAGCTATTGTAAATGGTGGGAGCTCTGGTAGTGTAGTGCTTAAGGGATTTGACTGTTAACCAGAAGGCTGGCGGTTCAAACCCACCAGCCACTCCTTGGAAGGAAGTTTGGGCAATTTACTTCTGTGGTGATACCACCTCAGAAACCCAAGGAGGGATCGCTGTGAGTCAGATGCAACTCGATGGCAGTGAGTTTTTTTTTTTTTTTTAAATTGTAAATGGTATTGATTTCCTCATTTCTTTTTCAGCAATCTCTTTGCTGGTGTAGAGGATTCCAGCTCATTTTTGGATGTTGGTCTTGTATCGTGCCACTATGCTAAATCTCTCAATTTGTTCCAGTAGATTTTTGACTGAGTCTCTTTTGTTTTCTAGGTTTGGGATCATACTATCCACAAATAGGGATAGTTTTACTTCTTCCTTATCAATATGGATGTCCTTGATTTCCCCTTGCCTTATTGCCATGACTAAGACTTCCAATACAATGTGAATAGAAGTAGTGATAGAGGGCATCCTTGTCTAGTTCCTGTTTGCAAGGAGAATGGTTTCAGTCTTGTCTATTGGTTTTGCTGTTATGCCCTTTGTTATGTTGAGGAATGTCCCTTCTATTCCTATTTTGCTGAGAGTTTTGATCAGGAATAGATGTTGGATTTTATCCAGTGCCTTTTCTACATTGATTGATATGATCATGTGGTTCTTTTTCTTTGCTTTATTTATGTGGTGGATGGCATTGATTGTTTTTCTAATGTTGAACCATCCTTGCATAAGAACCTGCTAAGAACCCCTCTTGGTCGTAATGAATTATTTGCTTGATATGTTGTTGGAGTCTATTGGCTAGGATTTTGTTGAAGATTTTTGCATCTGTATTCATGAGGGATATTGGTCTGTAGTTTTCCTCTTGAGTGATGCCTTTGCCAGGTTTTGGTATCAAGGCTATGCTTGCTTCATAAAATGAATTTGGGAGAATTCCATCCTTTTCTGTGTTCTGGAACAGTTTGAGTAAGATTGGTGTCAGTTCCTCTCTGAATGTTTGGTAGAACTCTCCAGTGAAACCGTCTAGGCCAGGACTTTGTTAGTAATCTTTTTATGACCTGTTTAATTTCTTCTTTTGTTACAGATCTGTTCAACTTTTCCACCTCAGTCATCTTTGTTAGTTTAGGTAAGTGGTGTGTTTCTAGAAATTTGTCCATTTCTTCCAGATGTTCAAATTTGTTCGAGGCCCATTCTTCATACTATTCTGATAGCCTTTTATTTCAGTTAGTTCTGTTGTGATGTTGCCCATTTCGTTTCTTATTCATGTTATTTGTATTCTCTCCCTCTTTTCCTTTGTTAAATTTACCAGTAGTTTGTCAGTTTTATTTTATTTATTTTTTTTCCCACCCCTGCTCTTTTTTGGTTGCCATTTGCTTGATGATATATCTTTTTCCAACCTTTGATTTTTAGTCTATTTTTGTTTTTGTCTCTAAGGTGTGTCTCTTGTAGACAGCATGTTGATGGGTTATGATTTCTTGTCCAGTCTGCAGCTCTATGTCTCTTGAGTGGTGCATTTAATCCATTGACATTCAGTGTAATTATCGACAAGTATGAATTGGTTGCTGTCATTTTGTTATGTGTTTTTTCATGGTGTTCCTAGTTTCTTTGTTCCATGTAATATTCTGAGCTGAGGTCATTTTGTTTATGAATCATGTTATCATTTCCTTTGTTGCTGTTGTTTTAGTATTTGCTAAATATTTGTGCTTCCCCCCTTTTTTATTGTGATGTGAAAGTTTATCATTTTTCTTTGAAGTTATCATGTGATTTATAATTTTCTTCCTACGTTAAAAACAGTTCATTCTATCTTGCAACTCACTTGACTTCCTCACCATTTAGAAATTCTGTAACTCCACTCTTTTTTTCCCTCTTTTTTGTTTGTAGTTGTCCTCAATTGCCAATTGATGTCTCTGGTTCCCTGTTTACAATCTTGTAAGCTTATTTTACTTTGGATATGTCCATAACTGTGTTGGTTACTGGGTTATGTCATCTTGTGTATTAATGGTCAGTTGTTGTTTGCTATTATTGGTTCTCTGTTCAAAGGACTCCCTTTAGTGTATCTCTTGAAGGTTGGTCTGATTTTCACAAATTCCCTTAATTTCTGCTTATCTGGAAATCTCCTAATTTTACCATCATATTTGAGGGACGGTTTTTCAGGGTATATAATTCTTAATTGGAAATTTTTCTCTTTCAGGGTTTTTTATATACCATCACATTGCCTTATCACTTTCATTGTTTCTGCTGAGAAGTCAGAGCTTATTCTTATTGGCTGTCTTTTGTAAGTAACTTTGTTTTTCCCGTGGTGCTTTCAGTATTCTTTCTTTGTCTTTGGTTTAGATGAGTTTGATGATGTTATGTCTTGGTGATTTTCTTTTGGGGTCTATCCTGTGTGAGGTTCGTTGGGCTTTCTGAATGGATATATTCTCATCATTCATCATATCAGGGAAGTTCTCTTCCAACAAATCTTGGACAGTTTGCTCAGTGGTTTTCTTTTTCTCTTCCTGTTCTGAAATTCCTATTACATATAGGCTATTCCTTTTGATAGTATCCCACATGAACTTTAGGCTTTCTTCATTATGTTTTGCTCTTTTTTTCTGATTGATCCCTTTCCAAAGAGGTATTCAGGTATTTGTCTTCAATCTCATTAATTCTGTCTTCCATTGATTCAGTTCTACTCCTTTGCTCTTTCAATGTGTTAATCTATTTCTGAAAATTTAGTATTAATCTTCTCGATTTCTATCTGTAGATTTTGTATCATTTCTAATTTTTCATTTATGTTGTCATTTTGTTCTTGTATTTTCTTTTGGAATTGTTCTAGGATTTTGTCTGTGTTTTCTTTAATTTTGTTTTCCTTCATCTGTCTCTTAGTCCTTTGAAGATACCTAAATATAACTCTTATGAATTCCTTACCAGGGAGTCCCAGTACTGCTTCTTCCTCAGGGATGTATTCTGGGTCTGTATCCTGCTCTCTTGCTTCTACCACTTTATCTTGCTTCTTTGTGTGGACTGTGATGGTCTGTTATCTCCAAGACTTTGTGACATTGTTGTATTTAGATTTCTGTTAATTGTTTGTGAAGAGCAGCTAAGAGTTACTCAGGCTTTTCTTGGTGATCATTCATTGTTGGCCAGTTGGTGGAGAAGGAAATGGTGGCTCTCACTCAATAAGTGGAACTGCAGGAGGTGCAGGTGTAGTTGTATCATATGGGCACTGTTGCTGTCTCCCACTCAGACAAAAACAACAATCAAAAAACCATCAAAAGAGTAAAAGCAAGTGGACAAAAACACACCACATAAACACTCAAGAGCAATCACCAAAAAAAGAAAAAAATAAAAACAAAACCCAGCAAGATCTGGAGAAAGGGCAATAAGAAAAAAAGGATAGAGTAGGAGAATAATGAAGAAAAAAAAAGGGAAAAATGCAAAAAGAAAACCATGAAATGGGGTTAACAACAAGAAAGAAAAAAAAAAACGAGAAACAAGAACAGGGAAGAGAGAAAAAGCTGAAAACTAGAACCTGGGAAGAGAAGAACAAAAGTAATAATAAAAAGGACCAAAAAAAAAAAAAAATTTAAAAACAGACAAAAACAAATAAATTAAACAAAGGAAAAAATCTGGGCAGGGGAGGGAAGGACATCCAGGAGGGTCCATCTGAGCACATAGACTGAGGTAGAATTCCTACTGGCCCAGATGGTGGGTGGGAGTAAGGGATAGCTGCACCTCCATTTACCAAGAGGGTATAGGATGTAAGAGTAAACAAGGGGAATATTGCACTTTTCCAGTTGTTTATGTCCTGAATGTCCTTGTGGTTCCTAGCAAGTGGAGCCTATTTTTAAGTATCTGGAATCTGGGAGCACACTTTCACTTTAAATATCCACAATAGTCAAACTCCTTGTAAACATTCAAAATGGCTGTGCCTTCTAGATAGGCAAAAGTCTACAGCTCAGCCTGCCTTCCTCTTTGCTGCTTCCCCTTTTATTCACCAGCCACCAATGCAGTCTTCCATGTAGCCCCTGGCCAGCAGGGCCAACTTTTAGGTTAATTCTTAGGTCCTAACACCACTTGGCAATATCCAAGCTCTCCGTGCCATCAGGTTTTGTGACGAAGCACAAGTATGTATATCTCCTTTTTCAGTGTTTTCATGCAGGTTCTTCTACTAGTTGGAATTTAGTCCACTTCTGTATCCTCCCTTCAAAGCTCAGGGCTCTAGGATTATCTTCTGTTTTCTGTGTTAATTGGTTCTCCTTTTTTTTTGTTGAAGAGGGTCTGCCTATTCCACCCTCTTCTGTCCCTGAGTCCATCCTCAGAGTTCTTGCTATACTTGAGCCCATTGTTGCAGCCACTTTGTCAGTCCTTCTTGTTGAAGGTCTTCCCCTTTTTCGCTGCCCCTCCACAATGCTGTGTTTTAATTATTTCAGCTTTATAGTTTATCTTAAGAGGTATTAAGACAGGTATTCCTCTTTTTATTCTTTTTTAAAATTAGCTTGTGGCTTTTCCTTAATATTTTATATGAAATTTAAAATTGGTTTGTAAAGTTCCTTAATAAACCATTTTAAAATATGGATTTAAATTTTTTTTTTTTTTGCATTCTTTTTTTTTTTTTAATTGTGATTTGGGTGAAAATTTACAGAGCAAATACACTTGCCATACAGTAGTTCACTTACACTTTGTCTCTTGACATTGACCACAATTTAGCACAATGCAACATCTACCCTCCCACTTCCTCCCGATAGCTACCTGTTCCCTGCGTCCATCCCTCCATGCACTGCTACCTCCTGAGCTGTCTCCC
>NW_006921709.1:7014133-7014777 GCF_000298275.1 Orycteropus afer afer
TGACCTTCCATAGATAAACGTTTCCTTGACTATTACAATAATGGACTAATACAATATTTGTCCTTTTGTGATTGACTTATTTCACTCAGCATAACATTCTCCCAAGTTCATCCACGTTATGCGGTGTTTTGTAGATTCTACATTATTCTTCAGGGTTGCATAGTATTCCATTGTGTGTATGTACCATAGTTTGGATATACATTCCTCAGTTAATTGACATGTAGGTTGTTTCCATCTTTTGGCTATTGTACATAGTGCTGCGATGAACATGGGTGTGCATCTGTCTGCTCTTGTCATGGCTCTCACTTCTTTAGGGTATATAGCTAGTAATGGAATGGCTGGGTCAAATGGTATTTCTAGATCCAACTTTTTAAGGAATCGCCATACTGCTTTCCATAATGATTGTACCATTTTACAGTCCCACCAGCAGTGCATGAGAGTCCCAATCTCTCCACATCCTCACCAGCATTTGTTATTTTCTATCCCATTGAACTTTGCTACTAGTGCTGGAGCAAGATTGTATCTCATTGTTGTTTTGATTTGCATCTCTCTAAGACACTTGCCTGCTAACCAGACGGCTGGCGGTTCAAACCCACCAGCCACTCCTCAGAAGGAAGGTTGGGCAGTCCTACTTCCGTAGTGAT
>NW_006921709.1:7019184-7025205 GCF_000298275.1 Orycteropus afer afer
AAAAAAAAAAAAAAAAAAAAAGGAAAAAGCAGCAAGGAATGGGGTTAACCATGAGAGGGAAAAAAAAAAAGAATGTGTAAACTAGGACCTTTTCAGTCATGTAGTGCAGGTCCAGAGAGTTCTTGGGGTTACTGGAAAACAAAACCTCTTCTGAAGCCCCTGGAATCTGGTAGAGCCCTGTCTCTTTAGGTTGTCTCTAGCTGCTGGGTATGTGATTTGTTTTGTCTTGGTTTTATGGTTTAATATTTTGAAAAGGTGAAGCTGGTATGTTTTATTATTGATTCAGGTGTGTTGGGTCACTCTGCTGTTTCCTTTGTGATGGTGGAATCACTGTGTGTAGTGTGGACATGTGTTTCTGTTGGTCGTAAAGAGGGTTTAGAGTTCGAAGTGGGACGTTTTATGGTAATTGGCTGAGTATGGTTTCTTCTATTGAATGAGTGAAATTATTGGCAGAGAAAGTGGAAGCAGAAGACGTAAAGCTTGGTGTTGCTAGGGTCGGTTTCTAGGGCTTTGAGCAGGCTATTATTGATGAGGTATTTATTTGCAAGACCACGGCTCAACCTCAGGAAAGATTCCTGTTGTTAGGGTGACGCTACTTTCTGCCAATTTTAGGCACACTCAAAGACCCCGCCTCTGCGGCCCCACAGTGTCAAAGAACAGCTCCAAGGCAGAATTCCCGGGACCGCACTCAGCTGTGTTTTCTTTGCTCTCCCTGCCCCATCTGCCCGTGGTGCTGACGCAATCCCGCCAGACCGCTATGGCTGGCTCTGGAGTTTTTCTGTGATACCGCTCACCTGCGGCGCCAAAGATGTGCGCAAGTTCAGCTGTGTTGGAGTCGGGGGAGTACCTGCTAGTGACCTGCAGTCCTGATATCCATGGCAAAGAAAAGCACGATGTCTCTCAGTCTGACCCAAGCCCACTCTTTGACCTGCTGGGAGGAGAGGGAGCTAGCCTTCCTGGCACAGCAGTGAGTTCTTCACCTGAATCTCAGCGGTGGGGCCCGTGCCCTCCTGCACCCAGATGACCCAAATTACTGACAAAATCAGCTGCTGGAGTCAGATCTCTGCCGCTGCCTGTTGGAATATTGGAGTGGTCATTGGTATGCTGCTATAAGGTGTCTTCCTTCTTGTCTTGGGGATCTCAGGCAGCTGCCCTCGCCCGGCAGATAGTGACTGCCCTGGGGAAGTTTCCAGTGGCCTCTCTCAGGTGCCCATCCATCCTCTGCCAGTAGCTCTTTCCTAAATAATCTCCCTGTGCCTTTCCTCTAATTCTCTTTCCTAAATAATCTCCCTGTGCCTTTCCTCTCATTCTGCTCTTCTGTGTTTGGTGCACTCTGATTCAGTGAGCTGTTCAGAGCACCAAAGTTCCTAATTCAAACGGTTGTACCTAGTTTTCCAAGTCCTTAGATGCCAGAGGGAAAAAGCGTGCTGCTCACTGGTGAGACTCCATTTTGAATCCTGGATTTAAATTTTACATTTATATGTTAATTTGGGAAGAACAACATCTCTACTTTATTGAGTTTCCTTGTTATATTATGCCTTAATAATATACTTAAGTAAAGTTTCATAGTTTTCTCCATAAAGCTCTTACATATTTTTTTTGGTGAAAATATATATAACAAAACTGACCTCCATTCAACATTTTCTACATGTACAATACAGTAACATTATATTCTTCTCATTGTGTCATTATTCTCACTGTTGTTGTTATGTGCCGTCGAGTCGGACCCGACTCATAGCGACCCCTGCTTGTGTTGCCGAGGCAGTATCACTATGGAAGGAAATTGCCCAACCTTCCTTTCGAGGAGTGGCTGGTGGATTTGAACCGCCAGCCTTCTGGTTAGCAGTCAAGTGCCTTAGGCACTATGTTTCCAGAGCTCCCTCATTCTCACTATTGCTGTTCATTAACCATAGACTCCCTAAACTTCTCTGTGTCTTACAGTTACTGTTGTCATTTTAATCTTGTATAGATTATTCTTTAAAAGAGTAGTGTACTCAAGGCAAACATTCTTTACTATTTGAGTTAAATGTTTTTAAAGATGACTTCATGGGATATTTTCTGTCCAAGGCTTGAAGAGTATCTCGGGGCAACAGATTCGAGGGTTACCCCAGTCCCAGAAGGTCCAGTAAGTCTGGTTTCTATAAGAATTTGAAATTCTGTTTCACATTTTTCATCTTTTTGATCACAATCCATCTATTGGATTCTTGATCAAAATGTTCAATAATAAATAGTAGCCAGGCACCATCTATTCTACTAGTCTGATGGAGGTAAATGTAGTAAGTAGTTCTTGGAGGCAGTTAGACCTGCAGTCCGTTTCCTTACCTATTTTCTGGGTCTCCTCCTTCATTTGCTATTTCAGGAGAATAGAGGCCAATTCTTTCGAATGGTCACTCATAGGCTTTTAAGATTCAAGCACTACTTATGGAACTTAGGAGGTAGGACAAAAAAAAAAAAAAAACCTAACTGCCATCAAATTAATTCTGACTTATAGCAACCCCCTTGGGGTTTCTAAGGCAATAAAGCTTTACAGAAGCAGACTTCCTCATCTTTCTTCTATGGAGTGGCTGGTGGGTTTGAAATGCCATAATGTCCTAAGTACTACATCACCACAGTTCCATAAGAGATAGAACAGAGACTCTAAAAATAATATTAGGCCAATTGACTGGTCAGACCCTTTAAACCATGACCCTAAACCTTCAAACGACGTGTAGCATTGGGAAAGTCAACTGCGAAGGAACTGTTTCAAGTGCTGAGGAGCAAGGATATCTCCTTGAGGACTAAGGTGCGCCTGACACAAGCCATGATATTTCCAATCGCCTGGTATGCATGTGAGAGCTGGACAATGAATAAGGAAGACCGAAGAAGAGTTGATGCTTTTGAGTTGTGGTGCTGGCGGAGAATGCTGAAAGTACCATGGACTGCTAAAAGAAGTAACAGATCTGTCCTGGAGGAAGTGCAGCCATAATGCTCCTTGGAAGCAAGAATGGCCACACTTCTTCTATTTTGGTCATGTTGTAAGAAGGGACCATTCCCTGGAGAAGGATGTCATGCTTGGTAGGGTGGAGGGTCGACGAAAGAGGGGGAAGCCTTCAACGTGATGGATTGATACGGTGGCTGCGATGATGGAATCAAGTATAGCAGGGATTGTGGGGCTGGCGCGGGATTAGGCAGTGTTTCATTCTGCTGTGGATGGGGTCACTATGAGTCGGAAACGACTCAACGGCACTTAACAACAGCAACAACAAACCTTCAAACCAAGAAAACTCTTCTCACAAGGCATTTGTTGTACCTAAGTAATATTATCAAAAGGAGCTTTGGCTGCACAGTGGTTAAAGTATTCGTCTTACTGGCAGGAAGATTGGTGGTTTGAACCCATTAGCCTCTCTGCAGGAGAAAGATGTAGTAGTCTGCTTTCATAAAGATTTGCAGCCTTGGAAGTGCTATGGGGCAGTTCTATTCTGTCTTATAGGTTTTCTGTGACTCTGAATTGACTCAGTGGCATTGGATAGGTGGTGAACTAATAACAACAGGTACTGCCTCTGACTTTCTGAAACCATTGCAGATGGTTTCTGGGGTTATTTTCCCCCAAGCAGAAGCTACCCACTTGCAGACTTCCTGTGAATGTCACCTGTTTCAGTCATTCTGAGGGTGTGAACTCATAAATCCCAGACTGCATCTGTTTATCACACTCTTTTCTCACCAAAATCTTGAATGAGTGGTTGACCCTATATCTAGCTGCTGTAGCTTGCAGGTGAGGCCACCAAGTATGACTGCCTATATAGTCACTATTTGAGTAAATATAATTTTGAATATTGTTTTCTTTGTGAATAGCCATGGTGTTGAAAATTAGTAGACTTCAAAAAGATTTCCCTCTGCCTGGCTCTGTAACATTTATCTACTTACACTTTCATAATGGTACAGTCCATCCATCCCTATTACAATGAAGAACAAATTGGTGGGTAGTTTTTCACAGTGCAACCAGGGACTACAATGAAGCAAGCCCTCTCGTAGACAGTGGTTGTAATGGCTACAGTTTTTGTGCATGAAGCTGGTACAGTCCTGGTGGCTGGAATATCAGAAGATATCAGACATCATTCTTATTAATTAACGTCCGTTGCAGAGATACTGAATTCAGAGGTTTCTTTGGTGATGCATTTCATCCAGAAGTTGCTGGCCTACAGTAGTACTCACTCTCATAGAAAAGTTATTCCTTTTCACGAATTTAGAAATCAGGTAAATCGTACCTTGAAATCTAGGATTCTTCTTTCATTTGCTACAAGCTTTGCTTTTATCTGAATTGCAGCAGCTTGATTTTGTTCTTTTTGATAAATAATCCCCTTTTTCAAGTCATTTTCCAACTCGGACCATTTTGCTTTGGGCCCACTACGCATGTTTTGGGGGATCATTTTCTCTAGCTCCTTTCTCTCCTTTCTCAGTTCATGAATGGACAACTCTGTAACCTTAAACTCGCTCACTGCCGCTCTGTTGTTGCTTGTTTCTTCTACCCTTGCATTGACTTTCGATTTGAAGTAGGCAGTATAGAACTTATGATCCTAAAGGGTTCTAAGATTTACATTTATAAACTGAAAATAATGTGCATAATGTAATTGATCATTGGTTGGTTCTGATAAAGAGATCACAAAATTCAAATGTGTGAGGTGTACAAGAAGCAAGGCTCTTTGTATGCACTTGCAGGCATTTTACTAAGATGACTCATGATCGTGGATCAAAGACATTGGCAGTAACAAGACACAGTTAGGCTAGGAAATAAGTAGACCTAACATAGCTTAATGGTTTCACTTAAAATGATCTGGTAAGGTTTTCCCATTCACCTGTTGAGCCAAGAGTGATCCTGAATAAGTTTTGCTTTGTTTACTCCTCCAATTAAAATCCAGAGTCAGAAGACAACTGTGAAATTGTGTGTGCAAATTAAATCAAGATTCCTACTGACAACTGCTAGATGCCAGTTATGCCAGTGCAGGCTTTGCTTTGTTTATGTTTCCAAATGATATTGCATGATTTATGGACAGGTTTCAGTAGATTCAGGGTTCCAACTGATGACTCCAAAATGATGGGCATGTAATTATCAAATTAATGGGAACAAATACACAGTTTCAGTTGTTTATTTTCTGATTACCGGAGTGCTATTAAACTCGACCCATGACTTTTTCACCATGGTTTATACCTTTGTTATACAAATGTGGTCAAAAGTAACATTTTTCAGGCTATTGGAGGAGAATGAGTAAGTCCAAAATTCACTTATGAGAATGTCACAAGATGTACAGAATATGCATGGGCCTGCTATGCCAAAACTTTTTACATAATTTTGTCATTTCCACACATTTTATGTATGTGCACAGTATTTACATAGGTGTACTATTTGTGAGAAATATGCTTACTGGCATGATCGTGTAGTTTTTCTTTAATATGTTGATAAAAATGAATAACATTGATTTTTTTTCTCATGTTGAACTAAACTTGTATTCTTAGGTTAAATACTTAGTATTCACATTTTGGTTTTGTTTTCAGATACTTTGCTGGAATCAATTTGCAAATTTTTATTTAGGCTTTTTAATAATAATAATAATAATAGTTTAACAATAGTTTTATTGTGTAATACTTGTTTGCTTTGGTACCAGATGTCTGTGGAACACCCACTTCTAGCCAAGATGGATTAACAGGGACTTGAAACAGCCAAAACAAAGGAAAAAAAAAAATACATGAAACAGCAATTGGAAGACACTGGACATCAGACAATGAAAGAAAGCCTGATTTTGAGAGATGGGAAACAAATGAGTTGGTTACTGCAAAAACGGCAAGGAGGCCACATGTTCTGACCTCCTTTAACCCTACAAGGGGAAGACAGGATTACCAGCAGTAACCCAAGGCCCATTACTGCAAGGCCAGACATGCTGCCTCCCTCCAGCCCTTTCACCAACCATTCCTCCCAGAGCATCCACCACCTCTCTCCTGGGTTCGATAATTCACTGCAGTGGCCACACAGAACTCACAGATTACAGG
>NW_006921709.1:7025365-7030824 GCF_000298275.1 Orycteropus afer afer
GTCTCTTTCCCAGCAGCACGTGTCTCTTTCAGGAGCGCGTGTCTCTTTTAGCAGCACGTCTTCCTCAACCAGCAGTCAGAGAGTTCTGCCTCTAGGAGACTTCCTTTTGAGCCCGGCAGAGTGGCCAAACTAGCCAATCAGCATCAGAACTCTAAGCACCTGAGAGAGAGTGGGCACCTCCCAGAACATTGTTTTGTGCCACGCCCAACAGAAATACTCCAGGTGGACAACTTCAGCAATCAGGAGCTCCTCAGTTGCTCATAGAAAATCCCATCTTGGAGTTTACAAAGACATATGGGTAGAAAAGCCATACTAAGTAATTTACTACACCGCAGTTACCTATGATTTCACCAGTCTACTGCCTTGAGAGAGTTTCCAGACTCTAGTACAGGGAAGAGCAATTAAGCCTGAGCCCAGCCAGCATTCTTGAGTTCAAGAGGTGGAACAGAGTCTGGGGAGAACAAGATGGCTAGAGTTAACAGAACCGCATACAGTCATCCCTCTCTATCCACAGGTTCTACATTCATGGATTCAACCAACCACAGGTCGAGAATATTCAGGGGGGAAAAAAGCAATTAAGTGTGAAAGCAATCCCTCAAAAGCTAAGAGGGAACATAAAGTGTTGCATGAATACCATTTATGTTGTATTAGGTAATATAAGTAATCTAGAGATTTAAAGTATATAGAATGATGTATATAGTATATATGCAAACACTATGCCATTTTATATAAGGGACTTGAGCACCCACAGATTTTGATATCCACAGGGGGTCCTAGAATCAATCCCCTGTGGATACCAGGGGATGACAGTACTGAAGAGAGAGAACTCTGGACAGCTTTAAGAGTTCCCCTTCCGCTATTAGTTGAGTACTGACCAACCCATACATGCATGTGAAGAAACTACCAAGTATAAGGGAATTACCACCTATAAGAATTAGAGGTAACAGTGCTTGGTGCTTACACAGGGTTGGATACAGGGTCTGTTCTCACCAGTCAAACTTGAAAGCATCTTGATTTATTGGGTAGGGTATAGAATGGTCTTGCCTTGGTGGTGGTGGTGGTGGTGGTGGTGGTGGTGGTGGTGGTGGTGTTAGGTGCTGTTGAATAGGCTCAGATGCATAGTGACCATATATACAACAGAGCAAAATTTATGAAAGAGGAAAATTTAAACACTGATTTGATATTTCATAAAGGTATTATAATTCTGTTTTATTTGTTTTTTATTACATATTGCACTGCTTAATGAATATATATAGGAGTATTTATTGATTTCAGTTTCTTGATCTTTGGCTTTAGTGATTGGCAAGTAAATTTGAATAATAATAATATTAACTGGTCTTCTTCCTGGCATATGAATATTATCCTATCATTGACAGCATTGTACTTCAGAATGAAAAAAAACCACTGCCATGGAGTCAATTCCAACACATAGCTAGCCCTGTTGAGTTTCCAAGGCTGTAAATCTTTAGAGAAGTAGATTGCCTCATCTTCCTTCTGTGGAGCAGCTGGTGGGTTTAAACCACTAACCTTCTGGTTAGCAGCCAAATGCCTTACCCACTCTTTCAGAATAGATCTTGAAATGTTCTTTTTGACTGAATGCAGTGCCATTCCTCTTCAATTGGTTGTTCACAGCATATGATTGTCCAAATCAAAATGGCCAACTATACTCTGAGGAGGGAGCTCTGGTAATGTCTAAGGCATCTAACTGCTAACCAGAAGGTTGGTGGTTCAAACCCATCAGCCACTCTTGGGAAGGAAGATTGGGCAATCTACTTCCATAGAGATACCACCTCAGAAACCCAAGGAAGGATCGCTGTGAGTCAAATCAATTCAACAGAAGTTTGGTTTTGTTTGGCTATACTTTGAGAAAGCAGTTCCTTCCCCGTTGTATTTTGAATGCTTTCCAACCTGAGTGTTCCAGCACTATATCAGACAGTATTTCACTGCTATTCATAAGGTTTTCATTGGCCATTTTTTTCAGAAGTGCATGGCCCGTCCTACTTCCCTGTCTGTCTCAGTCTGGAAGGTCTACTAATACCTATCCACCATGGATGACCCTGTTGGTATTTTAAATACCCACATAGCTTACAGAATCACTGCAACATGCAAACCAGCACAGTATGACAAACTAATAGATGAGTCATGGAAGACTTTTATCAACTTCTGCTGTCTGAAATTGACCAAACATGCTATCGATATGTATTGATAATTACTGATGATTGCAAAGAAACTCTGGTGGTGTAATGGTTAAGGCATTTGGCTGCTAACTAAAAAGTTACTGGTTTGAACCCACCAGCTACTCTGTGGAAGAAACATGAGGCAGTCTGCTTTCATAAAGATTTATAGCTTTGGAAACCCAATGGGGCAGTTCTACTATGTCCTATTAGGTCACTGTCAATTGGAATCGACTTGATGGCAATGCATTTGGGTTTTGATTTTTGGTAATTGCAGTATAAAAGTTGGAAACAAAGAGGAAGTATCAATAGTTGGAAAATAATGGCCTTGGTGAAAGAAATGACACCAGAGATTGCTTGATAGAATTTTGCAAGGTCAACAACTTATTCCTTGCAGATACTTTGTTTCAGCAACATAAAACAGTGACTGTACATGTGGACCTTGCCAGATGGAGTACACGTAAGTCAAATCAACTATGTCTGTGGAAAGAGGCCATGGAGAAACTCAATATCATCAGTCATAACAAGGCCAGGAACTGGCTGACTATAGAAAAGACCATCAATTGCTCATATTCAAGTTCAAGTTGAAGCTCAAGAAAATTAAAACAAATCCACAAGGGCCAAAATACAACATTAAATTTAGAGACCGCCTGAATTAAAGACCATCTGAAGCATAGATTTGACGCATTGAGCATGCATGACCGAAGGCCAGACTAGTTGTGGGAGGACATCAAGGATATCATACATGAAGAAAGCAGAAGGTCACTGAAAAGACAGGAAATGAAGAAAAGACCAAAATGGATGTTGGAAGAGACTCTGAAACTTGTTCTTGAATGGCGAGTAGTTAAAGCGAATGGAAGAAATGGTGAAATAAAAGAGGTGAACAGAAGATTTCAAAGGACAGCTCACAAAGACAAAGTAAAGTGCAATGACCTGGAATTAGAAAACTGAAAGAGAAGAACACTCTTGGCATTTCTCAAGCTGAAAGAACTGAAGAAAAAATTCAAGTCTCAAGTTGCAATATTGGAGAATTCTATGGGCAAAATTTTGAACATCAAAGAAGATGGAGGGAATACACAGAGTCATTGTACCAAAAAGAATTGGTTGGCATCCAGCCATTGCAGGGGATAGCATATAATCAAGAACCAGTGATACTGAAGGAAAATGTCCAAACTGCAATGAAGGAATTTGTGAAAAGCAAGGCTCCAGAAATTGATGGAATGCCCATTAACATATTTCAACAAATGGATGAAGCACTGGAGTTACTCATTCATTTATGCCAAGAAATTTGGAAAACAGCTGCTTGGCCAGCTGGCTAGAAGAGATCGATATTTGTGCCCATTCCAAAGAAAGGTGATCCAACAGAATGCAGAAATTACAGAACAATATCATTAATGTCACACGCAAGTGAAATTTTGCTGAAGATAATTCAAAAATGGTTGCAGCGGTATATTGACAGGGCACTGCCAGAAATTCAAGCCAGATTCAGAAGAGGGTCTGGAGCAAAGAATATCACTGTTGATGTCAGATGGATCTTGGGTGAAAGCACAGAATGCCAGAAAGATGTTTACCTGTGTTTTATTAACTATGCAAAAGCATTCGACTATGTGGATCATAGGAGGTCTGGTAGCGTAGTGCCTGAGGCACTTGACTGCTAAACAGAAGGCTGGTGGTTCAAACCCACCGGCCACTTCTCGGAAGGAAGATGGGGCAATCTACTGCCTCAGAAACCCAAGGAGGGGTCGCTATGAGTCGGGTCTGACTCGATGGCACATAACAACAACATGTGGATCATAACAAATTACGGCTAATGTTGGAAAAAATGGGAGTTCCAGAACACTTCATTGTACTCATGAGGAACCTGTAAATACACCAGGAGGCAGTCGTTTGAACAGAACAAGAGGGTACTGTGTGGTTTAAAATCAGGAAAGGTGTGCATCAGGGTTGTATCCTCTCACAATACTTATTCAATCTGTATGCTGAGCAAATCATACGAGAAGCTGGACTATATGAAGAAGAATGTGGCATCAGGATTGAAGGAAGGCTCCTTAACAACCTGTGATGTGCACATGACACAACCTTGCTGGCTCAAAGTGAAGATGATTTGAAGCACTTACTGATAAAGATCAAACACTGCAGTCTTCAGTGTGGATTACACCTCAACATACAGAAAACAAAAATCCTCACAAGTGGGCCAATAAACAACATCATGATAAATGGAGAAAAGATTGAAGTTTCAGAGATTTCATTTTACTTGTATCCACATAATCATCCATGGATGCCGCAATCAAGAAATCAGAGGACATATTCCACTGAGTGAATCTGTTGCAAAGAGCTCTTAAAGAGCAAGGATGGTACTTTGAAGATTAAAATATGCCTGATCTAAGCCATGGTATTTTCAGCAGCCTCATATGCATGTGAAAGGAAGGCTGAAGAAATTTTGATGCATTTGAATTGTAGCTTTGGTGAAGAATACTGAAAATGCTATGGACTACCAGAAGAATGAACAAATCTTAGAAAAAGTACATCTGTCTTGTTCCTTAGAATGGCCAGACTTTTTCTCACCTACTTTCTTCATCCTGTCAGAATTAACAAGTCCCTGGAGAAGGATATCATGCTTGGTAAAGTAGTTGTTGTTATGTGCTGTCGAGTCGGACCTGACTCATAGCAACCCCTCCTTGGGTTGCCGAGGCAGTATCACTACGGAAGTAGATTGCCCAGCCTTCCTTCCGAGGAGTGGCTGGTGGGTTTGAACCACCAGCCTTCTGGTTAGCAGTCAAGTGCCTTAGGCACTATGCTACCAGAGCTCCTTGGTAAAGTAGAGGGTCACCAAAAAGGGGAAGACCTTGAATGAGTTGAACTGACACAGTGGCTGTGACGATGGGCTCAAGCATAGCAAAGAATGTGAGGAGGGGCAGAACCAGGCAGTGTTTTGTTCTGTTGTAAATGGGGTCTCTGTGAGTTGGATATGACTTGATGATACCTAACAACCATGTATATTGTTTTAAAAAATATTTGGACAAAAACATTTGCATATATGAAGATAATTATTAGATGTACTTATTTGGGATAATTTGTATATTCTGATTACATAATATCTATAAAAATTATGGTTTTGTTTATCAGCTTCATATATCTTTTTTTTTTTTTAATTGTGATTTGGGTGAAGATTTACAGAGCAAATTCACTATCCATACAGCAGTTCACATACACTTTGTCTCATATCATTGACCACAGTGTACCACAATGCAACAGCTCCCCTCCCACTTCCTCCCCATAGTTACC
>NW_006921709.1:7036492-7050623 GCF_000298275.1 Orycteropus afer afer
AGGGAAAAGAAAAAATGCTGAAAACTAGGACCTGGGAGGGGAAGGTTAAGAATAATAATAAAAAGGACAAAAGTATTAATAATATTAGTTGTTTTGAAACGGACAAATAGAAGCAAACTAGCCAGCAGGAAAAAGAATAAAAGAAAAAGAAAAAAATCAGTGGAGGACAGGGCAGGGCACCCAGGCTCTGTCTGAGCACCCAGAGTGTGATGGAGTTCCTGTGGGCCCATAAGGTAGATGGGAGTGGGGGATGGCCGCACCTCCATTCACCAAGTGGGTGTTGGGTAACAAGAGGAATGTTGTACCTTTTCAGTCTTGCAGGTCCCGAGTGTCCTTGGGGTTGCTGGAAAGCAGAACATGTTCTTAAGCCCCAGCAATCTGCGAGAGTGCTGCCTCTTTAAATATCCAAAATCCACTTTTAAACCTACAAAATGGCAGCGTCCTCCGAACCGGTAAGAGTCCACAGCTTAGCCCACCTTTCTCTTCACCTTCTCCGTTTGTTCCCCAGCCACCATGCACAGTTCTCTGTGCAGTCCCTGGCTAGCAGGGTGATTTTTAGGTTAATTCTTAGGTCCTACCACCACTCGGGAATCTCCAAGCTGTCTGTACCATCAGGGTCGCTCAGCTCGCTGCCAGACCGCAACTCCGTATGTCTCCTTTTTTGGTATTTTCATGCAAATTCTTCTTCTAGTTGGGGTTTAGTCCACTTCTGTATCCTTCCCTTGAAGGCTCAGTGGTCCAGGATTATCTTCTGTGTCTGTGTTGATTGGTTTCCCTTTTCTTTGTTGAAGAGAGTCTGTGCAGTCTTTCTGCCAAGTCTGCCATCTTGCCGGATCCCCCAGCTTCATATATCTTAATTAGAAACTATCACTTAAGGTTGTTATGTGTTCAATATAAGTAAACTAGTTATTTAGTTTATTGTGCATGTTAGTTTCAGAATTAATGTGCTATGTCAAAGAAAGCTTATTAAGTATTTCTTACAGTAAGTGGACATTCATTCAAGAAATCACTCCCCGCACATCATTTTTTTAAGAATAGAAAGTAAACTTTATGCGCCGAGACTACACAGGGTCTGAGTTACATTTAAAATATATTTTTCTACTAATAGTCTGCTAACTCCCAATGGTAGTAACTTGAGTTCCAAGTTGTAGTACATAATCTTATCTACTTATTAACATTTGTAGCCTTTTTTTCCCCCAATTTTCCTAGTTTCTTGGTGCTCTTTTAATTAACCTTAAATGTACATTGTTTTCTAACAGTGTTTTGCATAGCCATGACTTCAGTGGGAATAATGGAAAGCATTCTGAAGATTTATTTTATGAGTTTTTATAGCAATTTTACCAGTGTTTAGAAAACAACTACATAATGTATACACAAGAGCTTTACAAATTGATTCTTATTATGTGTACATAAGGAAAGAAATTTTAAAATTAATATTACATGTATCTTTTACAGAAATATCTACACAAGATGTTGACTTGGTGGATTACAATAGTGCAAGCCTTATTTATGTTCTTTGCCACTGAATCCATAGGTAAGTTTCATAAAATTTGATAAGTGTGTCTTCTTTGTCTTCCCCCAAGTTACTGATAAAAAATGTTGAAAATGACAAGATAGCATTAAGGAGCTATTATTATCTTTTAAGAAGCTATCTATTACTGCCTCAAAAATTACCCCAACACACCCTGGTTTAAAACAACAAATGCTATTTCTCATGGCTTGTGTGGATCAGTAATACAGACAGGTACAACCAGACTGGTTCATCTTTGCTTTATGATGCCTGGGCCCTCAGCTGGAAGATTCAGACTTTGGGCTAGAATCCTCTGAAGGCCCATTCATTTATGTGTCTGGTGTTGATGCTGGCTGTACACTGAGGAGGGTTTTGCTTGGGGTGTTGGCTTGAACACCCACATGTGGCCTTTCCATGTGGCTTTGGCTTCCTTATAAGGGAAATATCTGGGTTCTAAGGGCAAATATCCCATAAGAGAAAGATCTAGTCTGATCAGAAGCTGTATTTTAATGACGTAGGGTTGGAAGTCACTTTGAGCACTCCATTGGCTGGAGCAGACACATACACCCACGCAAATCTAAGAGGAGGAAATACAGATCCCAGCCTCATAGTGGAAGGAGTATTAGTCACATTTAAGAACATATGGGATGAACTAAATATATAGGTGTGGTTATCTTTTAAAAGCCCTCATGGCATGCTGGTTAAGTACTCAGCTTATAACTGAAAGGCCAGCAGTTTGAATCAACCAGTCAATTCTGATGTGACAGCCTGCTTTCATGAAGATTTACAGCCTCAGAAACCCTGTAGGGCAGTTTGCTTTGAGTCACAATTGACTCAGTGGCAATGGGTTTGGTTTGGGCTATCTTTGGAAAATATAATCTGCCATAGGGACACAGAGGTCAGGGCACTATAGCATACTACTCAGGACCTCTTTCTTGTTTAACTTTCTTCTTTGCTGATAACAAATCCATTAATTTGAACCTATGAAATTTCTGTTTTTGAGGATAAAAAATAGTAAAATATCAGAAATTTCATAATGTTCAATCTGATATCTGGTATGGTGTATTCTAATCCACATTTCTTCTTGCCCACATGAACGTACAAAATAACTTTATCTTAAAATACTATCACTTTATCTCAAGTAGCCTGCTAACCTATAAAACTAGATCAATTCGACATGGATTGATTTTAATGAGTCTGTGCTTTACTTTGAAAAGTGGAGCATTTGCGTATTTCTTGTATTTCTTACTCTCTGTGATTAAAAATTATTCCCTCTCTGGTTCTATCTTGTGTTCTTATATTACTTTAGAATATATTTCATGTCTACAATTCCCTGTTATTAAGGAGCCCTGGTGGTGCAGTGGTTAAAGCAGTTGGCTGCAACCGAAAGGACAGTGGTTCGAACTTAACCAGCCACTCCACAGGTGAAAGATGTGGCAGTCTGCTTCTGTAAAGCCTTAGAAACCCTACATGGTGGTTGTACTCTTCCCCTATAGGGTTGCTCTGAGTTAAAATCGACTCCACAGTAGTGGATTTGGTTTTTGGTTTATTACTTTAGGGAAAGTGTCACAGGAATGATTTTACCAAGTAAGAGAGGTCTAGAGAGTTGTTAGGACTGGCCGAGAGTCAAAGGGTAAGTAATTAGCCAAGATCTTCTACAAAATAGAGTTCCATACTATTAGCACTGAGACTTAAGTATACCAAACTATACCCGTTGGTGACAAGTCTCTTCCAACTGATAACAACCTGATAGGTCAGAGAAGGACTGCCCCATAGGGTTTCCAAGGCTGTAAATCTTTATGGAAGTAGACTGCCACATCTTTATCCCTTGGAGCAGCTATTGGGTTTGAACCACTGACCTTTCAGTTGGTAGGTGAGCGGTTAACTACTGCACCACCACGCAAAGTGATATTAACAAGCCACATTATATTTTCAAGGTTTTTTTTCAATTTCAAGTTCTTTTCCTTTTATCTTTAGCTGCTTGATTCAGTCACTTCTAAGGGAACCTTCCAGACTTACTATTGTGACTAGATTACCTGTCTCTGGAGAGTAGTAATGATGATGATAGGCTACAATTTATTGGAGGCTTATTGAGTTGTAAGCATTATATTAGGTATTTTCCGTAAGTAATTTTTTAAATTAACCTTTCAAGATGGCTACTATTAACTTCCTTTTCCAGGTAAGAAAACTGAATTTCAAATAGGATAGCTAACCACACAAGGATAAATGGGATTCCCTGGGGAAAGCTGCCTTAAGTTTGTGGACAGTGAGCCTGGAGAACGAGAATAGAGTCAGGCCAAATAGTTGGTGTGGTGATACATTATCTTGCTATTAAAAGAAGCCCATTAAATAATTTGAAATAGGCAAGTAACATATTTAGGTTAGAGCAATAACTCTGGTAGCAGTATGTAAGATAAACTGGAGAGGGGTCAAACTGTCATTTAATATGACGGTCTGAGTTTCAACAACCAGAATATAATTGCCAAGAAAGGGTTGATAATAGGATATTATGAATATATAACAAACAATGCTCGGTGCAGTATTTTAAGTTGTAGTTTAACCCACTGCCATGGAGTCAAATCTGACTCATAGAGACCTCTCCTTGGGTTTCCGAGGCGGTAGCACTACAGAAGTAGATTGCCCAATCTTCCTTCCGAGGAGTGGGTGGTGGCTTTGAACCTCCAGCCTCTGGTTAGCAGTCAGATGCCTTAGGCACTATGTCACCAGAGCTCCTACATGAAAGGTTGGAACTAGTGATAGTTGATAAGTGATACTTACCAACATGTAGTAGGTAGTAGTTAAAGCATATATTTACATTTTATTATTTTTAGCCAGTCTGATACTTTGTTTTTTAATAGAGATTTTAATCCCCTACATGTATTGTTAAAACTAACGTATTTACCCGTCTTGTTCTATTCTTTTTTACTGCTCCATTGCTGTGTCCTTTGTTGCCTAATATGAATGATGTGTATTATCTCTCTCTTCCACCTCCCAGTTCTATCTCCCAACAGCATTCAGATCTGGAGAGATCCTCTATAAGATGAAGAATTTAGTTTAGATCCTATGCCTGAATCAAGGGGCAGGCTCAGTGATAGGGCAAGTATGAATAATGCTGTGGGCAGTTTGTATATCTTACAAGTTAGAATAATATACTAAAGCATTTGAATGCAACCCAAAAGGCTGGAGGTTCAAACCCATCAGCCACTCCTCAGAAGGAAGATTGGGCAATCTACTTCCAGAGATAATGCCTTAGAAACCCAAGGAGGGGTCATTATGAGTCGGAGCTGACCTGATGGCAGTGAGAAAGCCTAAATAGATTTTTCTTAATCCAATGTCATCTGTTTTTATTATTTGTGTTTTTCTTTATAAATGTAGGCATTAAATTCTGTCAGTGTTTGTTTCCAGTTATGTATTTTCTTTTTTTTCTGTGTCTGGCTATAAGACAGATAAAATTTTATAATCTTATGTTTTCTTCTGTTCCTTTTCAGGTGTACTTCTAGATCCATGTGGTCTTATCTACCCTGAATCTCCAGTTGTACAACTTGGTTCTAATTTTACTGCAGTATGTGTACTAAAGGAAGAATGTATGAATGATTATGCTGTAAATTCTGAGAACATTTTCTGGAAAACCAACCATGCTACTGTTCCTAAGGAGCAATATACTATCATAAACAGAACAGCATCTAGCGTCACTTTTACAGATATATCTTCATTAAATACTCAGCTCACTTGCAACTTTTATGCATTTGGACAGATTGAGCAAAATGTTTATGGAATCACAATAATTTCAGGCTGTGAGTTTTTTTGAGGGGAGAGGGTCTTTTTTCAGACTTTATCATGACCACATTTTCATTGTTGTGTGTTGGTTTTTATGAAATGAAATAATTTGTGGCCTCACTGACTTATGGGCACGTTCATTAAAAAATAAAAAACCTTAGAATTAAGAACTGTGTTTGCAGTTTTAATATACAAAAGCTAGAGAGTAACATTAAGTTTTATATCTGTCCTTGAAAATGAAGCATCTGTCAGTTTCTAGAATATTCCATACAGGAGGCCCCCAAGAAGGTATTCATAATTGAAACCTGTGAATATATTCATAGTAACTTTCAGTATCCCCATAATTACTGAGAAATTGCACATATAAAGCAGCTAACCAGAGGTGAATAAATACTGGGAATATACCTTCATAGAGGTCAAAGTAAATATAGAAAACTTTCCATGATCCAAAAATTGATTATCAAATTTGTGAATCACCTAAATTTTATAATTTTGATATTTGTTTTTTCTTGGAAAGAATAGCTGGATAAGAACTATATATCAGTTATTTTTGCTTCTACTTATTTTGGAAATAGATTGCCCAGTCTTTCTTCCAAGGAGTGGCTGGTGGGTTTGAACTGCCAGCCTTCTGGTTAGCAGTCAAATGCCTTAGGCACTATGCCACCAGAGCTCCAACCACCAGGAGCTCCTACTTACTAACATGTGCAAATATTTTTTTTAAAAAAATCTTAATTGCCAGGGTATATTGTAGTTATAAATGAAGTTTAATTTTCTAGAAAATTAATTTGAAACAAAATACTAAATGACAATTATGATACAAAATGTGTATTACTATCTAGAAGTAAGTTTGAGTTTAAATAATAGAAAATAAATTAACTTCTTAGTAACCAGTGTTCCATTATGTACTTTTTGCTTGAGTTTGTGTTTTCTATCTAATTATAGGTTATAAATGTCTTGTGTGTCATATGAAACTTTTTGGGTTTTTGCTCTTTTTTTTAACGCTAATTATTCTCTTTTAGTGCCTCCAGAAAAACCTACAAATTTGAATTGTATTGTGAATGAGGATAGGTATATGATGTGTCAGTGGGATCCTGGAAGGAAAACAGGTTTGGAAACAAACTATACTTTAAAATCTGAATGGTAGGTTATTTCAAGTTTATTGTGTTTTGAATTTATTAAATTAATCCTTTTTGCTGAGGTTTTTATTTTGTCAAGTAGTAATATTAAATGGAAAATTTTAAACATTTTATTTAACTTTACATTTTAGAACATTCCAAACATACATGAAAGTAGAAGGGATATTGTAATCAACTCCTGTGTCCCATCATCCTGCTTCAGTAATTCTCAGCCTATGGCCATTCTTACTTTATATTAAAGTACCACATCTCAGATTATTTTGAAAAAAAACCCAGACATCATGTTTTATCCATAAATATTTCAAGCATTGTTGATGTTAGGTGCTATCAAGGATTTTCATTCATGGGAACTGGATGTTACAGAGTAGGATATCCACAGGGTTTCCTAGGCTGTCATCTTTACAGAAGCAGATCACCAGGTCTTTCTCCTGGGTTGAGGGGAAAAGGGGTGTTCCAAACCATTAACCTTTGCTTAGCAGCTGAGCATTTAACCATTATGCTGCAGGGCTTCTTAAATGTTTCAGTACATCTCTGTAAAAGATGAGAACTGTCAGGACCACAATACCATATTACACCTCAATATAATTCAAAATACTTCATTACCAAATACTCAGTAAGTGTTCAAATTTCCCCACTCGTTTTACAATATATTTTTAGCACTTGTTTGAATCAGGATACAAATAAGCTGCCTACATTGCAGATTTGATAAGGCATTTTGTAAGTCACTTAATCTGTAGGTTCTCCCTGCGTCTTTCCTTTTTCCTTGCAGTTTATTTAGTTGTTATATATTGTACATTGTTCAGCATATTTCTCTGCCCTTCTATTGCCTAAAAATTGATATTAAATCTAAACTCTTGATCAGATTCAGTTTTGATTTTTTTCTTCTCCAAAAATATTTCATAAGAGTGGTGTGTACTTCCATCAAGAGACATGTAACAACTGATAATAAGCTTGAGCAATGGTTTCATCTTTCTCAGCCTGTTCCAATCAGTGTAAAATTCCTCATTAGGTTTGGATTGTTTGAGGAAGATTATTTTTTTTCCCTAAATGTAGAAAAGTCAAAGGAATTTTATATTAAACGCACATATACACATTATACATACGCGCGCGCACGCACACACACATGTTGTTGTTGTTATGTGCCGTCGAGTCGGACCCGACTCATAGCGACCCCTCCTTGGGTTTCCGAGGCAGTATCACTACAGAAGTAGTTTGCCCCATCTTCTTCCGAGGAGTGGCTGGTGCAAGTAAACTTTATGCATAGTGAAATGCCCAGATCTCACTTGTAATCATTCACTGAGTTTTGACAAATGTATACATTTGCGTATCTCAAACACCTACCCAAGGTATAGAGCATTATCACCTTCCTCAGAAAGTTCCCTCATGCCTTTTCCTAGTCTTTCCTTGCCATCATTCCATCCCCATGAGGTAACTAAACATCTTTACCATGGATTATTTTTGCACATTCCATAATGTCATACAAATAGAATAGTACCTTATCTTCTGTGAAGGATTTTTGTGACTCATCAGAATGTTTCTGAAACTTAATCATATCGTTAACTTTCTAGTAATATTTTTACCTAAAATTTGAGCAGTCATCAATGAGGGTTATTTTTTTATGAGTTATAAAATCATGGTATTTTATCATTTCCTTTTCTCTTTTATATCTGAAATACTTAAGGCAAACTTCCCTTCATCAACTGTTGGTTACCCTGAGGTACTATTCATATAATTTTTCTCTTACGTCTACATCTCCTTTTGTTTATACTGAAAACTCTAGCTCCCAGCAGCACCAGCATAATTTGCTCTATCCCATTATAAACCAATAGCTACTTTTAATATTTGCCTTTCCCACCCACTGCCATAAGGTTACTTTTTTTTATCCTTCCATTTTGAAAAATAGTTGTGTATGTAAATATGTTAATTTGGGTATAATTTATACATAACCAAATAAGGAAAGAAAAAAAAAAAAAAAACACTGCCATCAAGTCAATTCTGACTCATAGCGAACCCCATTGGGTTACCAAGGCAGTACATCTTTACGGAAGTAGATTGCCCCATCTTCCTTCCGTGGAGTGGCTGGTGACTTTGAACCGCCAACCTTCTGGTTAGCAGTCAGGTGCTTTAGGCACTGCACCAGCAGAGCTCCTTAATTTGTACATAGTGAGTAAATATAGTAATATCACTTGAAGCTTTTTATTTTGATCAGTGTTAGAAAAGTGATTGCCTGGGTGGAGTGGGGTTGACTAAAAAGAAACTAAGCGAATTTTTTTATTCTTATCCCTATCTGCTAACCAGAAGGCTGGTGGTTCAAACCCACCAGCCACTTCTCGGAAGGAAGGTTGGGCAATCTACTTCCGTAGTGATACTGACCCTCGGCAACCCAAGGAAGGGTCGCTGTGAGTCGGGTCCGACTTGACGGCACATAACAACAACATCCCTATCTTCATATCAGTCCTGGCATATTGTACTCAGAAAAAGCATTATTGTGCTTAAATAAAGACATTTCTGGTTCAGTAAGGATTCTCTTTCAGGAAATGGAAAAAACAGTGCTAGGAACTTAAGGAAATAGATAAAAATAACATTTGGAAAAGATAGGATAGATCATGAAATTCTAAAATGCAATGTTCTTATAGCAGAATTTTGAAAATAATTTTCTAATTTTGATATATATATCAAACTTAAAGAGAGACTGGTTAATTTTAAGAAATTGTACTTGCTTTTAGTGATGAACAGTTTATTCTAAACTTTGCTATGACAGTCTGGATCTCAACAGACCCTTTTCAAGTAATCTTTTTCAGTCTAACTTTTTAAACTCTGTTTTTAGTGACTGACTCTTACAATTTTGTATTTAGGATAACTGAGAAGTTTGCTGATTGTAAACCAAAGCATGATACACCCAATTCGTGTATTCTTGATTATCTTCCTGTATTTTTTGTCAACATTGAAGTCTGGGTGGAAGCAGAGAATGCTCTTGGGAAGGTTACATCAGATCATATCAATTTTGATCCTGTAGATAAAGGTAATTATAAACCTGAATTTGGGAATTTATTCGACCATACACTGGCTTATAATTTAAAATAGTTTTCAGATTTTAATTAATACAGAAACAAGCAATTGTTTGATTTTCTTAGTTATTTCTTACGAAGCCATTTTATCAGCAATATTAAAAATAATTTAGGAAAAATAACTATCCTTAAACCCACACTCATAGCTGTTTTTATTTTGAATATTATGGTATAGTCCACTCAGTGATTGCGTAGCATTTTCTTTTTTCATGATTATAGAGGTTAGGGAAGTAACAGGCTACAGCTCATGTTCAGGAATGCATTTTTTTTTTAACTTGATAAATAATAAGTACTTAATTGTATTTTGATAGCCTAACCTGTAAAGATTAACAAATGGAATAAAAAAACAAAGAAAATTAAAGTTTCTTTAAAAACTTTCCTTTCCATTATGATAGCATGATGTAGCATAGTTTTCTGTTTAATTAGTTCATTTGGTAAGGATAAATGAGTATTGTAAAATAAAGAAAAATATAAAGAGTATATTTTAATTTATATATGAAGTTTTAAAAATAAAATATGTTAAACATGAGGATTTATTTTATTCTTTAGTGAAGCCCCACGCACCGCATAATTTATCAGTCAGAAACTCAGAGGAACTGTCTAGTATCTTAAAATTGGCATGGATCAACCCAAGTATCGAGGGTTTTATAAGACTGAAATACGACATTCAATATAAGACCAAGGATGCCTCATCTTGGAGCCAGGTAAATTGAAAGTTATGTTTGTTTCAATAATATTTATTGTAGATCCTCTAACCTAAAAAGTCTCAATCATTTTCTGAATGTCTTAAGTATCTGGTAAGATGAAATATTGTGCTTGATACCTTTTCTAGAGCTTTATTTCAAGCAAGGACAAACAGGATGATGTCCAGATAGAAAACATAGACTTGCTGTATACTGGCACCTTTAAGTGAAATATGAAAGGGATGTATGCAAGGCTTTAGGAAATGTCATTTTTGATCAGAGATGAGATAGGAATACAAGTGATAAGCAAATGAAGTGAAGGCAAAAATAAAGGGATTATATGAATAAAGTAGAGCAGGAGTTACTGAAGAAAAACGCATTGTCCAAATCCAGCCCAGTGTTGCTGAAGTTTTATTGGAACACCATTCTCATCTATGTAATGTTTATGTATTTTTTCTGCTACAGTGGCACCTATTCCTTACTTATCAACTATCTCATTATCTGACATTTTGCATTTACAACAATAGTTAAAAAATCTACTCTCTGATTATTTTACGCACATAACAATATAATAAATGCCGAGTGTTAGGATGAGAGTTAACACTGTCTGTGATGGTTAAAGTTAAGTGTGAACTTGGCTGGGCGATGATTTTTAGTGGTTTGACAGTTAGGTAATGATATAATTTGGTAGTTACACAATGATGTAATATGCCATTTATGTAATGATATAATCATCCTCCATTTTGTGATCTGATGTGGTCATCCTCCATTTTTGCCTGACATTGATTTTCACATAATGATGTTATCTTTGGAACCTAACGACGTCAATAAACGAGAAGTGTGTATGGTTCCAGCGGAGCTCATCTGACTCACAAAGCCTAAAATATTTACTCTGTGTTTATAGATAGAGCACTGGTTGCACAAGATTAAGCACTCACCTGCTAACTGAAAGATTGTAACAGTTCAAACACACCAGCAGCTCTGTGGGAGAAAAGATCTGACAATATCCCATCAAGATTACAGCCTAGAAAACCCTGTAGGGTAGTTCTACTCTGTCCTACAAGGTCTCTGTGAGGATAAATTGACTTGATAGTACACAACAAACAGCAACAACAGCCCTTTACTAAAAACATTTGCCAGTCCCTGAGATAGAAGAAGGTTTTTGTGGGAAACTTGTAAGACTGGAAGGAGAAGAGGTTAAATTAGAATGCTGCACCCAATGATAAGGAGCCCTGTTGGTGCAATGGTTAAGCATTCAGTTGCTAACCAAAAGGTTGGTGATTCAGACCTGTCAGTGGTTCCATGGGAGAAGAGATAAGATTACAACCTAGGAAAACCCTGTAGGGCAATTCTACTCTGTCCTATAGTGTTGCTATGATTCTGAATCAGTATTATGATATACTGCACCACCCAAAGATGATGATGCTGTAATCAGAGGGAAATTGTTAGAGTATTTCAAAGGCTATCTCTGTAGCATTCAGCTACCCATACTATTCTTTGTTATGACTGGTTGTCACTAAGAGTATGTAGGCTTTTTGTTTGTTTCTCTGGTTGCACTAATTAATGCACTGCTTCTGCCCTCTGTCCCACTTATAAGTGTCCTCTACCCCCACTTATCTTCAGGGCTCAGAATCCAATTTAAAAAAAGAAACAAATAAAATTGGATTAATATTGCAGGTTGTACCAAGTGGATACATACCTGAGGTTCTCCAAATATTTTTTAATATCACAGAATCTTAATCTGGTGGTACAAAATAGACTGACTTCTATTTTGTACCCAATATTGAAATCTCAGAGTAGGAGAAAGAATTAAAGAAGATAGGGCTTGTTGTCGTTGTTATTTGCCGTCGAGTCAGCCCCGACTCATAGCGACCCCTCCTTGGGTTTCCGAGGCAGTATCACTACGGAAGTAGGATTGCCCAACCTTCCTTCCGAGGAGTGGCTGGTGGGTTTGAACCGCCAGCCTTCTGGTTAGCAGTCAAGTGCCTTAGGCACTATGCTACCAGAGCTCCTAAGTTATGTTTTTTTTTTTTTTTGGTCTGTCCAGATCTGCATTCTGCCCTTCTCTGCCTGACTCTTTTGTCTTGAGATATGACCTTTATGTATTCCATCAGTGAGTTACTATTCCTTCTAGTTTCCTAGTAAGTTTGGCTGGTGAGGGGAGGAGATCTGGCAGGAGAGAAGAGGAGCAGAAGAGAGTGAGATCTGTGTTTTTATTCCCCTTCCCTCCCTGGAACTGGCTGTGTCTCTCACCTGAAGGTCACTGCTCTATGAAGGCAACCCACTCTTTCTGTCCCTCTTCTTCCAGGTTCTTTTTGGTACCTTCTCTTATCCCTATGGGCATAATGATAAAATTTCCCTCTGCTACAAGCTCCAGTATACTGACTGTCCCTCTAAGGAAGTTTTCCTACACCGTGCTTAGTCCCTTTACTAAATCCTCCTTGAATGAATTCTAATTGCACTGTACCATTTTTTTTCTTTTGAGATTCTGAGTGTTACTGGCCACATGGAAGAGAGAGAAAAAAAGAAGGAAGAATGATAGATATTTCCATACTTTTCAAACCTAGTAACTTTACTGTTTGGTTTTTTTTTCAATGCTTTTTAATTCGTATTTCTTTTTTTCTAGAGTTTAAGATAATTTATTAGTCTTGCTTCATTAAATTGATTTCCAAAATTTTATACAATTTATAAAACCTGTTGTAAGTATCATTGGATTTTGTTGTTGTTGTTGTTCTTGTTGGTTGTTTTGTTTTGGTTCAGATTCCTCCTGAAGATACATCATCCACCCGATCTTCATTCACCATCCAGGACCTTAAACCTTTTACTGAATATGTGTTTAGGATGCGTTGTATGAAGGAAGATGGTAAGGGATTCTGGAGTGACTGGAGTGAGGAAGCAAGTGGGATCACATATGAAGCTAGTAAGTAAATTCAGTCTATGAAGAAGTAAAGTTATTGGAATTCTAGCTGTATATTACTTCTGTTTGGCTTTAATAATACTGAGCTTAGGGTAGAACTCATTGCTGCTGCTTTTTTACTTTCTTGGGTTGAGGTGATCATCTGTTTGCATTTATTTCATATATTCTTGCCATCTTTTTTTTTTAACACTTAATTGTGTTTTAAGTGAAAGTTTACACAGCAAATTAGTTTCCCATTAAACAATTTTTACACACCTTGGTCCATGACATTGTTTGCTATTCCCAGAATATGTCAGCACTCTCATCATTTCCATCCTTCCTTCCTTGTTTCTGTCCCACCAGTTTCCTTGCCCCTCCTTGCCTTCTGCCTTTGCTTTTGGGCAGATGTTGCGCATTTGATCTCATATAGTGGATTGGTCTAAGGAGCATGTTCTACATGATGTTATTGCTTATTTTATAGACCAATGTATTATTTGGCTGAAAAGTCACTTCCAGGGGTAGATTCAGTTCCAGATTAAAAGAGTATTTTAGGACGACAGTCTTGGGGGTTCCTCCAATTTCTATCAGTCCAGCAAGTCTGATATTTTTTATGAGTTTGAGTTTTGGTCTACATTTTTCTCCCATTCTAACCAGGACCTTCTGTTCTGTCCCTGGTCAGAGTAGTCAGTGGTGGTAACTGTGTACCATCTAGTTTTTCTGGTCTCAGACTAGAAGAGGCTGTGGTTTGCATGGGCCATTAGTCCTGTGCACTAATTTCTTCCTTGAGTCTTTGTTTTCCTTCATTCTCATTTGCTTCAGATGGGAAAAAAACAATAGTTGTATCTTAGATGGCTGCTTGTAAACCTTTAAGCCCCCAAACGCAACTTACCAAACTAGGATGGAGAGCATTATCTTTATGAACTGTGATATACCAATTGACTTTAGATGTCCACTGAGACTATGATCCTTAGCTTTAAAGCTGAGTAACTCAGTTCCACAAGGTGTTTGAATATATCTCAGAAGTTTTAGTAACTGTGTCCAATATATAGATGAATATATGT
>NW_006921709.1:7050728-7055967 GCF_000298275.1 Orycteropus afer afer
ACCTTCCTTCCGAGGAGTGGCTGGTGGGTTTGAACCACCAGCCGTCTGGTTAGCAGGCAAGTGTCTTAGCCACTATGCTACCAGAGCTCCCGAATATATGTGTAGCAGATACAAATCTATATATAAAAATGCCTATACTTATATATGCATGTGCATATACTCCCATATGCCCCCTGATACATACGTATTCCATACATATCTACCTATGTAACCACTCAGATTTTTGGTGGTTATTACTGTTATTGAAGAATTGTATATGTTATAGCGTTTACCATAAAACCAAACCAAACTCATGCCATCGAGTTGATTCTGACTTATAACCCCTATTGGGCTGTAAATAAATCTTTCCTGGCTGTAAATCTTTATGGAACCAGACTGCCCATCTTCCTTCCATGGAGCTACTGGTAGGTTCAAACAACCAGCCTTTTAGTTAGCAGCCAAATGCCTTAACCACTCTACCCCCATAGTTCATCCAAAACCAAAACCAAACCCATTGTCATCAACTTGATTCCAACTCATAGCAACTCCCATTGGGTTTCTGAAGCAGTAAATTTTTATAGAAGTAGATTGTCTCATCTTCCTTCCGTGAAGTGGCTGGTGGGTTTGAACTGCCAACCTTCTGGTTAACAGTCAGATGCCTTAGGTACTGTGCCACCAGCTCCTTCCAGAGTGATTTGGATGAGAGCTCCCTGGAAGGAAGGTTGGACAGTCTATTTCTGTTGTGATAGCACCTTGGAAACCCAAGGAGGGATCGCTGTGAGTCAGACCTCACTTGACAGCAGTGGGTATGATTTTTTTGGTTTTACAAAGAAAATTCATTTTCCATACAGTGGTTCATACACATTTTGTTTCATGACATTGACTGCAATTCCCCACAGTGTAACAGCTCTCTTCCCATTTCCTACATTCCTACGTTCTAAGGAATGTATCTACCTGAAGTCTGTGTTCACCTATATGCCGGTCTGTTGTTTGGCTGGAAGCCATGGGAGTGCGTTTAATTCCAGACCCAAAGGGTAACTAGGGGCCTTGGTCTGTGGGGGTCTCACCAGGCTCTATCAGACCAGTAAACCTGGTCTTTTTTATGATTTTGAGTGTTGTTCCACACTGTTCTCCCAGTCTATCCAGGGTCTCCTGCATGGATCCCTTTCTGAGTGGTTGACAGTTGTAGCCAGGCACCATCTAGTTTTTCTGGTCTCATGATCATAGAGGCTGAGGTTTGCATGGCCCACTAGTCCCTTGGACTAATTGTTTCTATGCATCTTTGGTTTCCTTTATTCTTGTTTGCTCTGGATGAGGAGAGAGCCATTGTTGCATCTGGATGGCTGCTTGCAAGTTTTTAAGTCCCCACTTGCTACTCACGAAAGTAGGATGAAGAACATTGTTTTTGTGTTGTTATGCCATTTGAGCTTGTGACCATGGTCCTGAGCCCCAGGTCCAACTACTCACTCCCTTGGGTGGTTGGCTGTGGCTAAGAAGTTATCGTAATTTTGCCCCTTCTTAGCTCTTGTTATGGACATTTTTACAGCACATACAAATACATAAGTAGAAATACCATCTGCCAACCTTATATACATTTGGTCATTGGTATATCCTCTTTTGCTTAGACATACCTGATATTCAGCCTGTCTATTCATCTGTTTACCCGTAGATTGTTATCAGTGATAATGCAGTATTGTATATGTAGAAGGGCTTATCTTTATTGTCTGCACTTCTTGTGCACCTCTCTGTGTCTACTTTTTCCATAGTGTAATTGTATTGGTCATTCACTTTTGGTATATTGCCTTCCCCTTCACCCAAATCAATACTTGTCTCTACCTATCTAGCAGTGTTTGCTCCCTCCCCTTCCATCCCTGGTAGCCAACAAAGAAAGTTTCATTCCATATATAAACCTTTCCTTGACTTTTTACAATGGTGAGCTAATACAATATTTATCCTTCTATGGTTGACATATTTTGCTCAGCATAATGTCCTCCAAGTTCATCAACATTATGCAGTGTTTCGCAAATTCTACATTATTCTTTAGTGTTGCATAGTATTCCATTGTGTATGTACTATAGTTTGCTTATCCATTTTTCTGTTTATGGGCACTTAGGTTGTCTCCATCTCTTTGCTACTGTGAATAGTGCTGTGATGAACATGGGTATGAATGTATGTATCTGTATGTGTCCTGACTCTCACTTCTTTAGGATAGATGCCTAGTAATGGATCAAAAGGTATTTCTAATTGCAGCTTTTTAAGGAATCACAATACTGATTTCCACAGTGTTTGTATCATTTTACAGTACTACCAGCAGTGTTTGAGAGTCCCAGTCTCTCTATATCCTCCCCAGCATTTATTATTTTCTGTGTTGTTGAACTTTGCTGTCAGTGCTGGGGTGAGATGGTATCTCCTTGTTTTGATTTGCATTTCGCTAATGGCTAATGATCATGAACATTTTTTCAGGTGTTTGTTGGCTGCCTAAATATCTTCTTTGATGAAGTGTCTGTTCATGTCTTCTGCCCGGATTGTTTGTCTTTTTGATGTTGCGGTATTAGAGTTTTCTTAAATTTTAGAGATAAGTCCCTTGATAGATATGTCATTGCCAAATATGTTTTCCCAATCTGTAGGTTCTCTTTATACTCTTTTGAAGAGGTCTTTGAAACACTTAAAACTTTAATTTTCAGAAAATCTCAGTCATCTAGTTTATCTTCTGCTATTTGTGCATTTTGGATTATGTTTGAGAGTCTGTCTGCTAAAAAGGCAAGGAGGCCATATCTCCTGACCTCCTTTAAGAGAAAGACAGAATCACCATCAATAGCCCAAGGCCTATTCCAGCGAGGCCAGACATGCTCCCTCCCTCCAGCCCTTTCACCAACCCTGACACCAACCATTCCTCCCGCAGCACTCACCACCTTTCTGCTGGGTTCGATAATTCACTGCAGTGGCCACATAGAACTCACAGATTATGGGGTTTATTAGGGAAGCAGCAGGCTACAATTCAAGTTCAGGAAGAACACTCAATCTTTCAGCCTACCGTCTCTCAGCCAACAGTCTCTCACAGTCTTTCTCCCAGCAGTGCGTGTCCCTCAGTGTCTCACTCAGCAATGCATGTCTCTTGTGTCTCTTTCCCAGTAGCACGTGTCTCTCAGGAGCGTATGTTTCTTTCAGCAGCACGTCCTTCTCAGCCAGCAGTCAGAGAGACTTCTGCCTCTAGGAGGCCTCCTTTTGAGCCTGGCAGAGTGTCCAAAATAACCAATCATAACATCAGAATTCTAAGCACCTGAGAGAGAGCAAACTTCCCAGAACATGACTTTGTGCTGCTCCCAACAGAAATACTCCAGGTGGATGATTTTAACAATCAGAGACTACTCAGTTTCTCACAGCAAATTCTGCCATGGAGTTTACAAAGACTTATGGCTAGAAAAGCCATACCAGGTAATTTACTACACCATAAGCCACCCCCTGGCTGTTCTAGCCATTATCTCATCCCTTTTATGCTTCAAAAATTAACATCCCCTTCACCATCAGTTTAAGAAAAACCATACCCATGAAAGTGTGTAAGCTAGCTACTTAATGCCTTTATCTCCCCCCATTTTAAATAGCCAGTTTCTAATTTTCCCATCACTATCAAACCAGTACTATGAGGAGACAAGCATAGTCCTCTCTTTGGAGAATCTTCACTTCTGCTTGGAAACTTCAGGCATCTGGATCCATAAAGAAGCAAAGTCCAGCCCAGCGCAAGCCATCAAATTGCAGCAACTCAATATCAGCACAGTGTCAACATCTTCCTCTTCGTTTGGTCGGGTTCTGGTCAGCTCAGCCCTAGCCATCCCAGCTAGGTCATGGGTACCAACTGCCAAGTTTGGAAATCACACTCTTCCCTTCACTTCAGACCAGGCAGCACCTTCTCACGCATCCTCAGTCCTCAAGGACTATTTCAGTGCTCAGAGGCTCACAACTCCTTGCACTTCAGACCAGCCAGCGTTTCCTGTCATCCCTAGCCTCCATGGCTTAGGTCAAAGAGTACCAAACTCAGCCTGTTTCTTCTTTGCTGCACTTCCCCCATTTCCACTCAAGTGGACCCAGGTGGTCACAAGCGAGTAGCGTACAAGCCTACTACTTGCTGGCTTCCTATAACTTTCAGTCCTGGAAGGGGTTTCTCTCATGGACCATGGCTTTTCTGCCAAGCCTATCTGTCTGCTCGAAATTCAAAAAGCCAAACAGTCATTTTTTTTCTCTTCAGGTCCTCTCTTCAAATGCAAATCTTCCCTTTCCTCAGTGGTACTGGGTGGGGCTCAGGTTTTCTACCTAAGCTCCTAATACTCTACACATAGGGCTTAAAACAAAAGCCTGTGTTTCTGCTGTGCAAATTCTGTTTCCCTTTTAAACATAGCCAATCAAGTATCAACGGAAGGCACACTTAAACGCTACTCTATTGTCCACACCCCATAATCATTTCTAATGTGCAAGCAGGTAAGACACATTCAGTACCTTACTACATTCAGGTAAACATATAATCCTTTTAAGACATTCCAGGTTCGTTTCTTCACCTTGATTACAATCCCATTCTATGCATATGGCCTTGGGTCTTTGGCTGGTGTAACCAAAAGCCCTAACCTCTGGATCAATTATCTTCTTTAAGAGGTAACACCAAACAAAGTAACCATCTAAGAATCCAAAGTTTCACTTCCCAGACCCCTTCCTTCTTTCTTTTACAAAGTCTTATGCTTCTATGAGTCTGGAGCCACTGCAGTGAATCCCACCGCTTTTGACACCAACTGCTAAAAAGGCAAGGAGGCCACATCTCCTGACCTCTAACCACACAAGAGGAAGACAGAATCACCATCAATAGCCCAAGGCCTATTCCCACGAGGCCAGACATGCTGCCTCCCTCCAGCCCTATCACCAACCCTGGCACCAACCATTCCTCCAGCAACTCTCACCACCTTTCTGCTAGGTTCGATAATTCACTGCAGTGGCCACACAGAACTCACAGATTATGGGGTTTATTAGTGAAGCACCAGGCTACAATTCAAGTTCAGGAAGAACGTTCAGTCTCTCTCAGCCCGCTGTCTCTCAGCCAACAGTTTCTCACAATCTTTCTCCCAGCAGTGCGTGTCACTTGGTGTTCTGGTTACCTAGTGCCACTCTGACAGGAAACATAACACAAATGGGATGGCCTTAACAAACAGGAGTTTATTCTTACAATTTGGAGGCTTTAAGTCCAAGTTCAAGTGCCAGGCTCTAAGGACTGGGTGAA
>NW_006921709.1:7056472-7057761 GCF_000298275.1 Orycteropus afer afer
TGCACGTCTCTTGCATGTCTTTCCCAGCAGCACATGTCTCTCAGGAGTGCATGTCTCTTTCAGCAGCACATCCTTCTCAGCCAGCAGTCAGAGAGACTTCTGCCTCTAGGAGGCCTCCTTCTGAGCCTGGCAGAGTGTCCAAACTAACCAATCATAACATCAGAATTCTAAGCACTTGAGAGAGAGCGAACTTCCCAGAACATGACTTTGTGCTGCTCCCAACAGAAGTACCCCCGGTGGATGATTTTAACAATCAGAGGCTACTCAGTTTCTCACAGCAAATTCTGCCATGGAGTTTACAAAGACTTATGGCTAGAAAAGCCATACCAGATAATTTACTACACCGCACTGTCTATGCCAGAGATTAGGGCCCCTAAGTTTGCCCCTAGGAGCTCTGGTAGCATAGTGGCTAAGACACTTGCCTGCTAACCAGACGGCTGGCGGTTCAAACCCATTAGCCACTCCTCAGAAGGAAGGTTGGGCAATCCTACTTCCGTAGTGATACTGCCTCGGAAACCCAAGGAGGGGTCGCTATGAGTCGGGGCCGACTCGACGGCACAGAACAACAACAACAAGTTTGCCCCTATTTTTTCCTTGATGACCTTTATATTTTCAGGTTTCACATTTAAGTCTTTGATCCATCTGGGATTAGTTTTTGTGTGTGGTGTGAGGTATGGATCTTGTTTGATTTTTCTACAAATATATAGCCAGTTTTCTGGGTTCTTAATTCTGTTCCACTGGTCTCTGTGTCTTCGTACCAATACCGGGCTAGTTTAACTACTGTTGCTGTATAGTAGGTTTTAAGATCTAGGAGTGTGAGACCTCCTACTTTGTCCTTCTTCTTCTATACTGCTTTGCTTATCCAAGGTCTCTTTCCATTCCATATAAAATTACTGATTGGTTTTTCCATGTCTTTAAAGAATGTTGATGAAATCTGGATCTAGATTGAATGTATAGATTGCTTTGAGTAGTACTGACATATTCACAATGTTCAATCTTCCTGTTCATGAGCATGGTATATTCTTCCATTTATGTAGATCTCTCATGGTTTCTTGAAACAGTGTTTTGTAGTTTTCTTTGTATAGCTCTTTTGTGTCCCTGTAAGATTTATTCCTAAGTATTTTATTTTTTTGGTAGCTATTGTAAATGGTATTGATTTCTTTATTTCCTTTTCAGCAACCTCTTTGCTGGTATAGGGGAGCCAGGTGATTTTTTATGTTGATTTTGTATCCCTCCACTGTGTTAAATCTCTCAATTGTTGTTGTTGTTGTTAAGTGCCGTCGAGTCGT
>NW_006921709.1:7059006-7063076 GCF_000298275.1 Orycteropus afer afer
TTCTTTGGAATGGGTACAAATAATCTCTCAATTAGTTCCAGTAATTTTTTTGCTGAATCTCTTGGAATCTGCAAATAGAGATAGTTTTACTTCTTCTTTACCAATTGGGGTTATGTTATACCAATTGACTTAGATGTCCATGATACTTAGCCTGAAAGCTGAATAACTTGGTCCCACAAAGTGTTTAGATATATCCAAGAAGTTTGATTTCCCTTCCTTGTCTTATTCCCCTGGCTAGGACTTCCAATACTGTGTTGAATAGAAGTGGTGATAGAGGGGCATCCTTGTATAGTTCCCATTAACAAGGGGAATGGTTTCAGTTTCTCTTCATTGAGAAAAATGTAGGCTATTGATTTTGTATATATGCCCTTTATTATGTTGAGGTATTTCCCTTCTATTCCTATTTTTCTGGGATTTTTTATCAGGAATGGGTGTTGGATTTTATCAAATGCCTTTTCTGCATCAATTAACATGATCATATGATTCTTTTCCTTTATTTTACATATGTGATGGATTGCATTGATTGTTTTTCTTATGTTGAACCATCCTTGCATACCTGGTATGAACCCGACATGGTAATGGTGTATTATTTTTTTAATACGTTGTTGGAGTCTATTGGCTAGGATTTTATTGAAAATTTTTGCATCTAAATTCATGAGGGATACTGGTCTGTGCTTTTCCTTTTTAGTGATGTCTTTGCTTGGTTTTGGTATCATGGTTATGCTTGCTTCCTAGAATGAATTTGGGAGGATTCCATCCATTTATATGTTCTGGAGTAGTTCGAGTGGAACTGGTGTCAGTTCTCTGAACGTTTGGTAGAATTCTCCAGTGTCTGGGCCAGGATTTTTTGTTGATGGTGGTGATTTTTTTATGACCTGTTCAATTTCTTCTTTTGTTATGGGTCTGTTCAAATTTTCCACCTGAGTCTGTGTTAGTTTAGGTAAGTATTTCTGGAAATCTGTATATTTCTTCTAGATTTTCAAATTTGTTAAGAGTATATAGTTTATTATCCTTTTTATTTGGTTGATTCCGTCGTGACATTGCCCATTTCGTTTCTCATTCATGTTATTTGTATTCTCTCCATCTTTTCCTTTATTAAGTTTCCCAGTGGCTTGTCAATTTTATTAATCTTTTCAAAAACTAACTTCTAGTCTTGTTAATTTTTTCCTCTTGTCTTTCTGTTTTCTGTTCAATTTATTTCTGCTTGAATCTTTATTATTTCTTTTCTTGTGGTGACTATAAACCATTTTTGCTGCTCTTTTTCTGATTGTTGGAGATGTTAGGTTAAGGTGTTGATTTTGGCTCTTTCTTCTTTTTTGATGTGTGCATTTATTACTATAAATTGGCCTCTGGTTACTGGTTTTGCTGTGTCCCAAAGATTTTGGTATGTTGTGTTTTCATTCTCGCTTGATTCAAGGAATTTTTTATGTGCATTTTTAAAATTATTTCTTCTATTACCTAATCATTTTTAAGGAGGGTGTTACTCAGTTTCCAAGTGTTTCCTCTTTTTCCATTGATCTTTCTATTGTTGATTTCTAGTTTTTATAGCTTTGTGATCTGAGAAGATTCTTTGTAGTATCTCAGTGTTTTTAAATGTTTTGAGGCTTGCTTTGTGGTCTAACATGGTCTATCCTGGAGAATGTTTCACGTGTACTGGAAAAGAATGTATATTGTGCCATTTTTGGGTGAAGTGCTCTATAGATGTTTATAAGGTCAAGTTGGTGGATTGTATTGTTTGTTTTTCTGTGTCTTTGTTGAATTTCTTTCCAGTTGTTTCACCTTTCATTGAAAGTGGTGTAATAAAGGCTCTTACTATTACTGTGGATTCATCTATTTGTCTTTTTGATTCTGTTAAAGTCTGATTTATGTATTTTGGAGCTCTTTCATTGGGTGTGTAGATATATATTAAGGTTATATCCTCTTGTTCATTTGATCCTTTAATCATTATGTAATGTCCTTCCTTGTCTCTTATGGTGGTTTTTGTTGTAAAGTCAATTTTTTTCAGAAATTAGTATTGCTACTCCTGGTCTCTTTTGATTGCCATTTGCTTGATTTATCTTTTTCCAACCTTTGATTTTTAGTCTCTTTCTGTCTGTGTCTCTAAGATGTGTCTCTTGTAGATGGCACATTGATGGGTTATGTTTTCTCTTCATCTCTGGAGGGGTGTGTTTAATCCATTGACATTCAGTGTAATTATCAACAAGAATGAATTTGTTGCTGTTACTTTGTTATGTGTTTTTCGTGGTATTGCTTATTTTTTGTTCCATAAAATTTTTTGTGCTGACCTCACTTTTTTATGAATTACATTATTATTTTCTTCATTGATGTTGTTTCAGTATTTTCTAAATATTTTTGCTCATCCTCTTTTTTATTTTGATGTGAAGGTTTATTATTTTTCTTTGAGGTTACCCTGTGATTTATAATTTTCTTCCCAAGTTTAGAACAGTCTGTTTTATCCCACAATTGTCTTGACTTCCTCACCATTTAGAAGTTTTGTAACTGCACTATTTTTTCCCTCTTTTTAGTTTGTAGTTATTTTCATTTACCAATTGATGTCCCTGGTTCCTTGTCTAAGCCATTTGATTGCTAACCAGAAGGTTGGTATTCAAACCTCCAGCTACTACATGGAAGGAAGACAGGGCAGTGTACTTCCATAAAGATATATACTACCTTGGAAACCCAGTGGAGGTTGCTTTGAGTCAGAATTGACTCGATGGCAGTGGGTTTTGTTTTGGTTTTTGTTTAAGCTTATTTTATTTTGGATACATCTATAACTGGCTTGGTATCTGGGTTATGTCATCATGTGTGTTAATCATCGGTTTTTGATTGCTGTTGTTCATTCTCTGTCTAAAACCAAAAAATCCAAAATCACTGCCATCAAATCGATTCTGACTCATAGTGACCCCATTTGGGTTTCTGAGGTGGTAAATCTTTATGCAAGGAGATTGCCCAGACGTCTTTCCATGGAGTGGCTGATGGGTGTGAACCACTATCTAAAAGACTCCCTTTAGCATCTCTGTACGGTTGATCAGGTTTTAACAGATTGACTTAATTTTTGCTTATCGAGAAATGTCTTAATTTCACCATTGTTTTTGAAGCACAGTTTTGCTGGGTATATAATTCTTGATGGAAAGTTTTTTCTTTCAGGGTTTTATATATATCATCCCATTGCCTTCTTGCCTGCATGGTTTCTGCCAAGAAATCTGAGCTTAGTCTTTTTGGTTGCCCTCTGTAGGTAACTTTTTGTTCGTCCTGTGCTACTTTTAGGATTCTTTCTTTGTCTTCGGTTTTAGTGAGTTTGATTATAATATGTCTTGGTGATTTTCTTTTGGGGTCTATCCTGTTTGAGGTTCATTGAACTTGAATGGTTATCTTTTTGTCTTTCATCATATCAGGGAAATTCTCTTTCAACAAATCTTGAACAGTTTTCTGTGTGGTTTTGTCTCTTCCTGTTCTGGAATTCCATTTACACATAGGCTTATTCCTTTTGATAGTATCCTACATGAACTTTAGCCTTTCTTCATTTCTTTTTGATCTTTTTTTCTGATTGATTCCTTACCAAAGTATATTGAGGTGTTTGTCTTCCATCTCACTAATTTTGTCTTCCACTGACTCGATTCTACTCCTTTGCCCATTCAATGTGTTACCTATTTCTGAAATTTTAGTATTTATCTTCTGGATTTCTATTTGTAGATTTTGTATCCTTTCTAATTTGGGTTTTTTTTTTTTTTTTTTTTTTTTGGTCATTTTATTCTTTTATTGTTTTCCTTAATTGCTCCAAAATTTTGTCATTGTTTTCCTTGATGTATCTCTCAATCCATTGAAGGTATCTGTGGTATAGTAAATTACTTTGTGTGGCTTTTCTACTAATAAGTCTTTATAAACTCCAAGGTGGGATTTGCTATGAGCAACTGAGGAGCTTCTGATTGCTGAAGGTTTCCACCTGGAGTATTTCTGTTGGGAGTGGCACAAAACAATGTTCTGGGAGGTGCCCACTCTCTCTCAGGTGCTTAGAGTTCTGATGCTATAATTGGCTAGTTTGACCACCCTGCTGGGCTCAAAAAGGAGGC
>NW_006921709.1:7065511-7084525 GCF_000298275.1 Orycteropus afer afer
TAATCTGTGAGTTCTGTGTGGCCACTGCAGTGAATTATCGAACCCAGGAGAGAGGTGGTGGGTGCTTTGGGAGGAACGGTTGGTGAAAGGGCTGGAGGGAGGCAGCATGTTTGGCCTTGCAGTGATGGGCCTTGGGTTACTGCTGTCTTCCTCTTGTGAGATTAGAGGAGGTCAGAACATGTGGCCTCCTTGCCGTTTTTGCAGTATCTAAATGTAATTGTTTTGAATTTCTTATCAAGGAGTTCCAAAGCTTTTTGTTCCTCAGGGATGTTTTCTGGCTGTGTATCCTGGTCCTTTGTTTCTACTACTATATCTTGCTTCTTTATATAGACTGTGATGATTTCTTGTCTCTGAGACATTGTGATGTTGTTGTTTTTTATTTAATTGGTCATTGGATGTTGGTGTGGTTCACCAAGACTTTTTTTCCTTTGTTTTGTTTTGATATATCTGAGTAAGCAGGGTTCTGTGCTCTTCTATTTACTAGTTGGTAGTTTTTTTTTTTTTACTTTGTATTTACTTAGGCACTCTGCACCTGTCTCCTGGTGGGTGCAATAAAGGATGGGAGTATGTGCACAGAACTCTGTTAGCTCTTAGTGAAGAGCAGTTAAGAGAGAATTGGCCTGGTATTGGCTGTTGTCTATTGTTGGCCAGTTGGTGCAGAAGCAAGTGATGGCACTCAGTAGGTATGGCTGTATGAGGTATGGGTATGATTGGTTCCTATGGGCACGATTGCTGTCTCCCACTCAGTTAGAAAAATAAATAATGAAAACATCCAAGAAAATAAAAACAAGAGGACAAAAAACACAAACTTCATAAACAAACAGGAATAATTGGAAAAAAAAAAAAAAAGGAAAGGCAATAAATGAGAAATACTTAAAAAGACAAAAGAAATGTAAATTGAAGAAGAGAAAAAAAACCCACAGTATGTGGCAAAGGAGGAAGAAGAGAAAAGAGCAAAAGTAAAACAAAAATAATAATAAAGAAAAAATTAGATAACTGCAAAAAGAAAAACTTGGAATGAGAAGAACCAAAAGAAAAAAATGAACCAGGGAAAGGGAAGAGAAAAAAGTGTAAAAACTAGAACCTGGGAAAAAATAAAAAAGAACAAAAGAACAATTTTAAAAGAAATGAACTAAAATTTGGTAGGGTAAGGGAGGGCATCCACGTTCCATCAGAGCACACAGACTGGGATGGAATTCCTGCCAGTCCAGAAGGTGGGTGGAAATGGATAGCCACACCTCTGTTCATCAAGAGGGTGTGGGGTATAAGAGTAACAAGAGGAATATCACAACTTTCTAGTTGTCAGCCTCCAGACTTCAGGATTATCTTCTATATCTACGTCAATTGGTTTCTTATTTCATTATTGGAAAGGGTCTTGGTAGCTTGTCTGCCTATTCTGCCGTCTTGCTGGAAGTCTCCTCTTCATCCTTTATTCTTGCATACTCTGTGTCTTTATTTACCTTGGTCATGTTGTGCTGACTTCTCCTATATTGTGTATTGCCTTTCCATTCACCAGAATTAACATGTGTTTACTATCCTCTGGTAGCATAGTGCCTAAAGCATTTGACTGCTAACCAGAAGGCTGGCAGTTCAAACCCACCAGCCACTCCTTGGAAGGAAGGTTGGGCAGTCTACTTTCATAGTGATACTGTCTCGGAAACCCAAGGAGGGGTTGCTATGAGTTGGATCCAACTTGACAGCATATGACAACAACTGTCTAGAAAGTCTTCTTCCCTCCCTTCCTCTTCCATCCTTAGTAACCATGAAAGAATGCTGCTTTTTGTGTGTAAACCTAGTCTTGATTTTTTATAAAAGTGGTATCATACAATACTTGCCAGCACTATTTGTAGAGATTTGCCAGCACTATTTGATAGAGATTGTCTCTTCCCTATTGAATGGACTTTGACCCTTTACCCATAGAGGGATGGATTTGCTTACGGGTTATCAATTCTGTTCCATTGGTCTGCGTGTCTGTCACTGAACCAGTACCAGCCTGTTTTCATTACTATGGCTGTATAGTAAGTTTTGAGATTGAGATGTATGAGGCCTCCTACATTGTTTTTCTTCTTCAATATTGCTTTAGCTATTCAGGGCCTTTTTCTTCCCAAATAAGGAATTTTCACAATGTTAAGTCTTCCAGTCTGTCAGTGTGGAATGTGTTTCCATTTACGTAGTTGTCTTTTGGTTTCTTGTAGTAGTATTTTGTAGTTTCCCTTGTATAAATCTTTTACATCCCTGGTTAGATTATTCCTAGGTATTTGATCCTTTTGAGGCTCTTGTAAATGGTATTATTTTCTTGATTTTCTTTTCAGAGTTCTTGCTAGTGTAGAGGAATGCTTTTGATTTTTACTTGTTAATCTTGTATCCTGCCACTTTGCTGAACCTTTATATTAGTTTCAGTAATTCTCTTATGGAATCTCTGGGATTTTTTATGTATAGAAACATGTCATCTGTGAAAAGGGATGGTTTTACTTGGATGTCCTTTATTTCCCTTTCTTGCCTTGTTAATCTGAGTGGGACTTCCAGTACAGTATTGAATAAGCATGGTAATAAAGGCCATCTGTTCTGGTTACCTAGTACCACTCTGACAAGAATATACCATGAATGGGATGGCTTGAAGAAACAAGAGTTTATTCTCTTACAGTTTGGAGGCTTTCAGTCTGAGTTCAAAGTACCAGGCTCTAGGGGCTAGGTGAAAACCCCTCAACCTTGGGCTTCAGCTCTGCCTCCTGCTCCTGGTCCACTGAAGCTAGAGGCTTTCTTCACTCACACAGCTGCTGGCTGCTGAGGCTGACAAGCCCAAGGTTGACAGGTAAAAAGGCACAGCCTCAATGTTACCAAACTACATTGTTGTTGTTGTTGTTGTTGTGTGCCATCGAGTCGGCCCCGACTCATAGCGACCCCTCCTTGGGTTTCCGAGGCAGTATCACTACGGAAGTAGGATTGCCCAACCTTCCTTCCGAGGAGTGGCTGGTGGGTTTGAACCGCCAGCCTTCTGGTTAGCAGTCAAGTGCTTTAGCCACTATGCTACCAGAGCTCCTACATAGCATAGCAGGCCATTAATTCAAGTGCATTGAAAGTCCCAAGGTTGGCAGAGCATGGCAGGCTGCTGAACAATGACACAGCTACATTCAGGGTTCAAGCATGCCATAAGCTAGAGATCATTCCCCAAGGCTTTTACTTATACGCAGGAAGCAGACCACAGCTGCTACTCAGCTGTTCACAATAGATTCCACCATGGAGTTGTTTACCAGTCTCATCATGGGGAATGCTACTTCCAGCTGCCCAGCCATTCAACCAGGCCCAACCAGGTTGACACACAAACTTAACTGCCACACCATCCTTGTCTCATTACCATTCTTTCAGTCTCTCCCTATTGAGAATAATATTGGCTGTTGGTTTTGTGTATATGCCCTTCATTATGTTGAGGAGTTTCCCTTCTATTCCTATTTTGCTGAGTGTTTTTATCAGAAAACGATGTTAGAGTTTATCAAATGGTGTTTTTGTATTGCATGAGATGATCATGTGATTCCTCTATTTTATTTATATGGTGAATTATGTTGATTGATTTTCTAATGTTGAACCACCCTTGCTTCCCTTGTATGAATCCCACCTGATTTTGATGTATTTTTTTAATATGCTGTTGAATTCTGTTCACTAGAATTTTGTTCTGAATTTTTGTGCTTATATTCATGTGAGATATTGGTCTGTGATTCTGTCATGTCTTTGTCTGGCTTTGGCTTAGGGTTATTCTGCCTTCATAGAATTAATTAGGGATTATCCCTTCCATTTTTGCTCTAGAAGAGTTTGAGTAGAATTGGTGTCAACTCTTCTCTGAATGTTTGGTAGAATTCTCCAGTGAAGCCAGACTTTTTTGTTGTTGTTTTGTGGAGTTTTTTTTTTTTTTTTCTTAGTGACATTTTTAATTTCTTCTTTTGTTGTGGCTATATTTAGATTTTCTGCCTGTTTGTGTTAAAGTAGGTAGGGTGTTTCTAGAAATTTTTCCATTTCTTGTAGGTTTTCAAATTTGTTAGAGTTGTTGTTGTTGTTGTTGTTATGTGCCGTCGAGTCGGCCCCGACGCATAGCGACCCCTCCTTGGGTTTCCGAGGCAGTATCACTACGGAAGTAGGATTGCCCAACCTTCCTTCCGAGGAGTGGCTGGTGGGTTTGAACCACCAGCCTTCTGGTTAGCAGTCAAGTGGTTTAGCCACTAAGCTACCAGAGCTCCTTGTTAGAGTACAATTTGTTATTATTATTCTGTTGTGATCCTTTTTATTTCAGCTGGTTCTATTGTAATGTCACCCATCTTGTTTGATATTTTGATAATTTTCATTTCCTCATTTTTTTTTTTTTTTCCTTTGTCAGTTTGGCCAGTGCTTTGTCAGTTTTATTGATCCTGTCAGAGGACCAGCCTCTAGTGTTGTGGATTCTTTCTGTTGTTTTTCTGTTTCCTATTTAATTTACTTCTGCTCTTATTTTTATTATTCCGGTGACTGTAGACTTGTTTTGCTGTTCCTTTTCCATTTGCTAAAGTTGTAGGATTAAGTTGTTGATTTTGACCTTTTCTCCTTTTTTAATTTATTGCTATAAATCCTCCTGAGCACTGCTTTTACTATGTCCCAATGATTTTGGTATGGTATATTGTGTTACCATTCTCGTTTTTGTTGTTGTTGTTGTTGTTAGGTGCCATTGAGTTGACTACAACTCATAGTGACCTTATGTACAACAGAATGATTCTTATTAGAGCCTAAGAATTTTTAAATGTCATTTTCAATTTCTTCTGTTACCTAGTAGTTTTAAATACAGTGCTGCTGTTTCCATGTATTGAACTTTTTTCGTGTTCTTTTTGTTATTGGTTTCTGGTTTTATGGTGTTATGATCAGAGAAAATGCTTTGTATTATTTCAGTGTTTCTGAATTTATTGAGGCTTGCTTTGTGTTCTAGAATATTGGAGAAGAATGTGTACTGTGTTGCTATTGCATGGTATATTCTGTATATGTTTGTGAGGTTGAGTTGGTTGATTGTGTTATTTAGATCTTCCATATTGTTGTTGAGTTTCTTGTTGTATCTGTCATTGAAAGTGGTGTGTCAGAGTCTTCTACTCTTATTGTGGAGCTGTCTGTTTCTCTTACCAGTTCTGCTAGACGTTTATTTTACATATTTTGGAGCTCTGTCATTGAGAGGTTTGGTGGCATAGTGCCTAAGGCATTTAACTGCTAACCAGAAGGCTGGCAGTTCAAACCCACCAGCCACTCCTTGGAAGGAAGGTTGGGTAATCTACTTCTGTAGAGATACTGCCTTGGAAACCCAAGGACGGGTCGCTGTGAGCTGAACCAACTCGACAACAGTGAGTTTGGTTTTGGTTTTGGTCATTGGATGTGTAAATATTTAATACAGTTATGTCCTCTTGCTGGATTGACTCTTGATCGTTACATAATGGCCTCCTTTATCTCTTATAATAGATTTTGACTTAAAGTCTATTTTATCAGAAATTATTGTTGCCACTTTTGCTCTCTTGGTCACTGTTTGCTTAGTAATTTTTTTCCCCCATGTTTTGATTTTTAATTTATGTCTTTGTGTCAAAGGTGTGTCTCTTGTAGGCAGCATATTGATGGGTCATGGTTTCTTATCCACTCTGCCACTCTGTGTCTCTTGACTGGTGCATTTAAACCATTTACATTCAGAGTGATTATTGATAGGTATAAATTTCCTGTTGCCATCTTTTTATGCTTTTTTGTGGTATTGTTAATGGTTTGTTTTATCTGATTTTCTGTGCTAAGTTCTTTCTGTTTATGGATTTTCTTTTTCTGTCTTTCAGTGTTGTTGATTTTGTGTTAACTGAGTCTTTTTGCTTTTTTTTCCCTTTATTTTGATGAATAGATTTATTGATTTCTTTGTGTTTACTCTGGAATTTACTTTTATTTTCTTAAGTTTAAAACAGTCCATTATATCTTGATACTGACTTGACGTCCTCTCCACATGGAAGTTCTGTATCTACACCATTTTTCCTCCTTTTGGCTTTTCTTTTTTTTGAAGTTGTCAACATTTACAAATTAATATCTCTGGTTCCCAGTTTTCAGTTTTGCAGATTTATTTTAGTTTTATGTTTGGGTTGCATTTGGGTGATGCTGTGTAGTTTCTTGATCTCAGGCTGTTGTCTCATGTTGTTGGTCCTCTGTCTGAAGGACTCTTTCTAGTATTTCTTCTAAGGTTGGTCTGGTTTCTACAAATTCCCTTAATTTCTGTTAATCTGGGAGTATCCTAGTTAATGCCATTATATTTGAAAGCCACTTTGGTGGGGTATGTGATTCTTTGTTGATAATTCTTTTTTTTTCCCCCAAGGTTTTATGTATACCATCCCACTGTCTTCTTATCTGCAGGGCTTCTGCCAAGAAATCAATGCTTAGTGTTGTTGAGGCCCTTTTTAGGTGATACTTCATTTTTCACAAACTGCTCTCAGAATTCTTTCTTTTTCTTTGGTTTTGGAAAGTTTGATGATACATCTTAGTGACTTTCTTTGGGGTTTATCCTGCTTCAGGTTCATTGAGCTTCTTGGGTTGAAACTTTCTCATCTCTCATGATATTATGGACATTTTCTGTTAATAAATCTTCAAAAATTCTCTGTGTGCTTTTTCCCCCTCTCTTCCTCTTCTGGAATTCCAGTTATGTGTAAATTCTTCCTCTTGGTTTTCTTCATTTTTCTTTATTCTTTTTTCTGATTACTGTTCAAACAGAATAATATCAAGGAATTTGTCCCCTATTTTGCTGATTCTTCTTCCATTAATTCACTTCTAATTCTGTATCCTTCCATTGAGTTATCTTCTTCTGATATTTTATTGTTAATCTTCTGGATTTCTAGAAGATGTTTTTCTATGGTTTCTAATTGTCTATTTTGTCAGTTTGTTCTTGTACTATTTTACTGAATTCTTCTAGGATTCTGTCTGTTTTTCTTGCTCTCCTTGAGGATCCTGTATCTAAATATTTTAACTCCTTACTGATCGTTCTAGAACTAATTCTTCAGAAATTCTTTTAGCACTTTTATTTTGCACCCTTGCTTACACCATCTTATCTTGTCATAGGATTTGTTATTGTCTGCTGTCTCCAAGGCATTAAAGCATTCTTTTGTTTGTGTAATTATTGATTGAATGAATGTTTGCCCTGATTCTTCGTTTTCTTTTGTTTTGATATATCAGGGTGGGCAGGGTGGGTGTGTTCCTTACCTGTCTGCAGGTGGATGGATCAGTGTCAGGCAGTTGGTGTTCAGCAAGTGTGCTGTGCAGCTGAAGCCAGGCTGGGCATGCACAGGCTACCACTTCCATCAGTATAGTGGTGCAAGGTACTTCCTGCCACTAACCAGGTAGGCAGGATAGCAGACAAGTTGTGGCAGGTGACGGGGACATGAGTGCTCTCTGCCATTTGCCAAATGGAGGAAGAAACAGGTGGGGGATGTGGCAGGTGACTGGGAACACTGGGCATTTACTGGTGCTTGACTGGTGGGGGTGTGGCAGGTGATCAGGATTGTGGGGGTACTCTGACGCTTGCTAGGGGGTGGGGGGTGATGGGCAACTGACAGTGCAGAGCACTCTGTCATTCATAAGGTGGGAAGGTGGCAGGCAAGGGGTGTGGCAAATGAGCAGGAATACAGGGCACTCACTTGTCAGATGGGCTGGGCAGCAGACAGGGTGTGTGATGGGCAACCAGGAGCACAGGGCGCTCTCTGTCACTTGCCAGATGAACAGGATAATGGACTGTGGGTGTGGGAGTTGACAGACCAGGAGCAAAAACTGTTCTCTGTCACTCACTGGGTGGGTAGAGCAACAGGTGGGCAATGTAGTGGGCAAACTGGAGTGTGGGACACTCACTGCTGTTCTCTAGGTTGACAAGGCAATGCGAGGGTGGTGGTGGCAGGCAACTGGAAACCAGGGCACTCTCTGCCATTTGCCAGGTGGGTGGGACCACAGGCAGGGGGATGTGGCAGGTAACTAGCAGCACAGACATACTGCCTTTCGCCAAGTTGGTACAGGGAGTGAGGGCGGATTGAGCAGGGTGGTAGGGAAGAGAGAGACTTGCACTGCAGTTCCCAGATGGTTGGGGTAACAAGTACTGAGGGCATTTGTGCCACTAATCACCAGGAGGACGGACAGTAGTGTGTTCTCCTGATTACCAGTACTGGATACCTGGGCACTTCCTGTTGGCTTCAGCCAGCAATCAGGACTTGGCCCTGACAGAGTGCAAGGAGGTTATGGGCTGCCTGGAGTGCAATTGGATGGGGACCACCTGCTAACACTATGGATCTATTACTCCATGTACACTACCTACCCTAATGGTCAGGGACCACCACTGGTCCCTGTCTCTGGATTCTGGCTCTCTCCCTGCCAGGATCCCTGGAGCTCGCACTCTCCTTTCTGCACTTTTCCTCCTTAGTTCCAATCATGTCTTGCTCACCTTGTTTCATTCCAGGTATGTCCACAGTTTCTCTGTCTCCTGTTATGGATTCTGTGAAGTTGCCTTCCTGTGCATCTCACCCAAGATCTCTTCTGGCTTTGTCTCAAGATGGCATTGCTGTGCCAAGACAGTTGGCAGGACACCTCTACTTCATATCTTGTTCACTGTTTCCTTGCAGTTTCTTTTTCCAGTTGGTGTTTGATCTAATTCTCTATCCTTCCATTTGCTGCTCAGAGTTCCAGGATTGTGTCCTGTATGTTTCACTTGGTTTCTCGGGTCTTTACTGTAGAAGAGTGGCATAGTTGTCTGGTTACACTGCCACCTTGGACCATCTCCCTCACTGTTTGTTATTTTGTGATCATGTTATTCAAATTTGATTTAGGAGCTCTGGTAGCATAGTGCCTAAGGCACTTGACTGCTAACCAGAAGGCTGGTGGTTCAAACCCACCAGCCACTCCTCGGAAGGAAGGTTGGGCAATCCTACTTCCGTAGTGATACTGCCTCGGAAACCCAAGGAGGGGTCGCTATGAGTCGGGGCCGACTCGACGGCACATAACAACAACAACAACAACAATCAGTATGTAAAATTTAACATGCATTATTGGTAGCATAAATCTATTTGATACTTAATTCAAGATAATTATCATGGAATGGTGTCTTAGATACCATCAGCATACCACTGAATTACTTAAAGGTTGATAAGTCCAAAACATTTTATTGAAGGGAAAGGGCCTAAAGGTTACCCCTAACCAGAGAATCATATCCTGAAACATTATAATCATATTGTGATTATACCTTAGACCCTCACTGTCAAAAAGATCCTTGTCTCATCTGTCTATCTATCTATCGCTATATAATTTTTTTCCTACCAGCACTTGGTAATCCATGGAAAAAGGTTGGAATTGTAGGTTATTGGTTGGTTTTCATTTTCCCTTTTTCCCCGTAGACAATATAATACATGCATAGAAGAATGTAAAGAGTACAAAAAGGTGTATGGTCTTAATCTTCCCTTCCCAAGGCAACTAACATTGCTAATTTTTGTGTAACCTTCATAATATGATTTTATGACATAGATTTTACTTTTTGAATTTTTTTCTATCATAGTTTCACCCTTTAGGTTTCAATGGCAGCAGCTGTGACTTAGAAACCTCCCCTACCACCCACATCCCTTCACTTCAAACTCTACTAGAGGTTTAGAATGTTATCTGAATTGAGAAGTATCAAAGGCAGAAAAGTACCCTTCTCCCCTGAGAATTTTCTCCCACTCTTAAGTGCTAGGAAGTAAAGCTGTCCTGCTATTGCTGTTTTGGGATTCTCAACCAGATTCCTTTGTCTTAGCCAGAAGTTCTTCAACTGGGATTCTTAGGCCCTTTAGAAATATACAGAAGTTTAGAGGAACTCAGGAAATACTTTATATGTAGGCAAAATATTGTGCTTAATTCCTATGTGTATTTTTATAGGGAAAAGTACATTATCTTTTTCACGTGATTGCAAATTCTGGAGTCCGAAAGTTTATGAACTGTTGGATTAGGCATTTCTTAAACTTAATGAATAAAGCCTCTAGGTTCTTTGTTATGTTAGGAAATATTTCTAGGCCATAAAGTTTCCTTTGTAATATTGTTTCCTTTGGGTGTTGCACTTTATTCTTGTATTTTATCTTATGTTTATATTTTAAAAAATACAAGCATTTTAAAAACCTAGTTACTAATATTTGACATTTTGTATTTTACAGAGTGCTTTTTCATATGGTTAGTGATTAGCACAAAAATCCTGTTTTTTTTTTTAATTTGTGGTGAATAGGTATGTAACAACACATTTGACATTTCAACAATCTTCACTTCTACAGTTCTATGGGTTTTAGTGTTAGTTATTCCATTATCTTAAACCATCCCAATATAAAATAATAAACTTTAAATAAATAAATTGCTAATTTCTTGTGTAACCTTCATGATACGATTTTATGACATAGATTTTCCTTTTTGAACTTTTTCCTAGCATGGTTTGACCCGTTAGGTCTCAGTGGCAGCAGCTGTGGCTTAGAAATCTCCCCTACCACCAATATCCCATCACCTCAAACTCTGCTAGAGATTTGACATTTATTCTAGTTTGTTTCATATTCTTACATATTTGGGAGCTTTCAGCATTTATTGAAATATGAGTTATCAATTTGATTTTTTGGCACAAAGAAATAATGATACATATTGTAATTATTGCTTAGGATATGTCTGTACATTTACAATTTTGAGGTTAGAAAAGAGTTCTAATGCAAGCTAAATCATCAAACTATTACCATGACACTACAGGAAAACCCATGCTGGGATAGGAAAATGCTAGTATTAAGAGTTAGAGGTATCACTGTAATTGAGAGGGAAGAATATTAGGAACAAGGTAAGAGAATAACTTCCAGGATTTTAATTTACTGTTAAAAACTTTTATTTAAATAAATTTTTGTCTTTATTTTAGGACCATCCAAAGAACCAAGTTTCTGGTATAAGATAGATCCATCCCATACTCATGGCTATAGACCTGTAAAACTCATGTGGAAGGTAAATAAATAAGTAATGTGTTTATATTCTTCTATCTCATATAATACACTTTTCTATGGTAGTATGAGTAGAGTGTTTTTCCCTAAAAACCTTAAAATGTATTCATTTTAAATAAGCAAAGCCCTTGTAAACGATGTTTAATAATTAAATAGAAATACAAAGCTTTATATATACTATATAGAAATCAGGTTCCTAAACTGCAGGGAATACCTCATAGTTTTAGAAATGTGTAAGTTGTATAGGTGGTACATTTTTTGTACTTTACTGTATTTTCCAGAGTGCCTCATAGAAGAGAAGTTTTGGGTAATTAATTAGTCTTTTAGACATAAAGAACAACAAAATGTGTGCTAATAATAGGAAATGTAAAATTATTGCACTCTTCATAAATGTGTTGAAAGTACATTGTAGTAAGGTGAGGTGAGTACTCTAAATAAAGGTCTAAAATAAGCCCACATATCCACAGTGCAGAATCATATATCACAAATGCTCCTTTTTCCCCTCTTTTAATTGAGGTCAGGCTTTTTACCCTTTATTCAGAATGTAGTACTTTTACTTTAATACCCAGTTCAAATTGAGGTTGCCAGTTCCTTCCAATAAATTACTTAAAAGATTTGACACAATTAGTGACAATTCTTGGTGAAAGAAGGAAAAACTGTTTAACTTTATTCAAGATGTATAAAATGGTTTTTCTAACAACCTATTTTATTACAGACATTGCCACCTTTTGAAGCCAATGGAAAAATCTTGGATTATGAAGTGACTCTTACAAGATGGAAATCTCATTTTCAAAATTACAGAGTTAATGACACAAAACTGACAGTAAACCTCACAAACGATCGCTATATAGCAACTCTGACAGCAAGAAATCTGGTTGGCAGATCAGATGCATCTATTTTAACTATCCCTGCCTGTGACTTCCAAGGTTTGTGTCTGTGAAAGAACTCACATCTCAGTTGTGGAAGAGGGTAGTTATTATGTATGAGCAGGGCTCCAGTAAAACAACACAAGTGGTCTAACCCTATTCCTAGCATCAGAGATAATCATAGTTGTAGATGTCAACAAGGAGCTCTGGTAGCATAGTGGCTAAGAAACTTGCCTGCTAACCAGACGGCTGGCGGTTCAAACCCACCAGCCACTCCTCGGAAGGAAGGTTGGGCAATCCTACTTCCGTAGTGATACTGCCTCGGAAACCCAAGGAGGGGTCGCTATGAGTCGGGGCGACTCGACGGCACATAACAACAACAACAAGATGTCAACAGCCAAATAAGGAGCTCTGGTGGTAGCATATAATCTGTTCTGGTAGCAGCCACATCATCTGTTTCATCACTGTGTGGCTCACTTAAATCTTACAGTAAGATACTTAATTCCTTAGCACTTGTGTCTCAGAAAATATTTTAAAAAATATATAAAGGTTTTGATAACGTTATATATGTTATATTTTACATACGTATATTGTATGTATTATATAAAAACAAAACCAAACTCGCTGTCAAGTCGGATCTGATTCATAGAGACCTCGCGTCTTGGGTTTCTGAGGTGGTGTCACTACAGAAGTAGATTGCCCTGTCTGCCTGCTGAGGAGTGGCTGGTGGGTTTGAACCGTCAGCCTTCTGGTTAGCAGTCAAATGCCTTAGGCACTATGCCACCAGAGCTCCCATGTATTATAGAGAGAGAGTGTGTGTGTGTGTTTTTATATGTATTTATATAAAATATTTAAAGGTTTTAATAAATTAAATATATTGTTCCTCTGTAGCTTTCAAAGAAGAAAAGTTTCCAATTACAAACTTACGTACACAAAATATTTTGAAGAATTTTGAGAGAAAATGAATAGTGAAAATAAATCGATTATCCTCCTTAAATGTAAATTATAAAGTATTTTCAATACATGTTAATATTGTATTAACTTTTTTTTAAAGCTTCTCACCCTGTAACGGACCTTAAAGCATTCCCCAAGGATAACAGGCTTTGGGTTGAATGGACTGCTCCTAATGAATCTGTAAATAAATATATAGTTGAGTGGTGTGTATTATCAGATCATTCACCCTGTATCCAAGACTGGCAACAAGAAGATGGTACCGTGCATCTCACCTATTTAAGAGGTAAACCTAAGACTCAAGCTAAAAGCACTAAGTTGATACCATTTTTCTAAATATTTAGGCAGATTTAATATCGATTTCTAGTTTAAACATAGTATAGTTCATTAAAAAGACTTCCAATTTATAGTTGTTGTTGTTGTTGTTAAGTGCCGTCGAGTCATTTCCGACTCATAGCAACCCCATGCACAGCAGAACGACTTTGAGGTTACCCTGTGATTTATAGTTTTCTTCCCAGGTTTACTGTCTGTTCTATCTATTGGTTGTCTTGACTTCCCTACCATTTAGAAGTTCTGTAACTACACCGTTTTTCCCTCTTTATGGTTTGTAGTTGTCCTCATTTGTCAATTGATGTCTCTGATTCCCTGTTTACAGTCTTGTAGGCTTATTTACTTTGGATACTTCCATAGCTGGGTTGGTTTCTGGGTTATGTCACCACGTGTGTTAATGGTTAGTTGTTGTTTGCTGTTGTTGCTTTTCTGTCCAAAGGACTCCCTTTAGCATCTCTTGTAAGGTTCATTTGGTTTTAACAAATTCCCTTAATTTCTGCTTATCTGGAAATGTCCTAATTTCACCATCATATTTGAAGGACAGTTTTGCTGGGTACATAATTCTTAGTAGGAAGATTTTCTCTTTCAGGGTTTTATATATACCATCCCATTGTCTTCTCGCCTGCATGATTTCTGCCGAGAAATCCGAGCTTAGTCTTATTGGTTGCCCCTTGTGGGTAAATTTTTGCTTTTCCTGTGGTGCTTTCAAGATTCTTTCTTTGTCTTTGGTTTTGGTGAGTTTGATGATGACATGTCTTGTTGATTTTCTTTTGGAGTCTATCCTGTTTGGGGTTCTTTGGACTTCTTGAATGGATATATTCTCATTTTTCTTCATAGCAGGAAAATTCTCTTCCAACAGATCTTTGACCATTTTTTCTGTGGTTTCGTTTTTCTCTTCCTGTTCTGGAATTCCATTTACATGTTGGTTATTTCTTTTGATGGTATCCCACATAAACCTTAGGCTTTCTTCATTTTGTTTTGATCTTTTTTCTGATTGATCACTTTCTAAAGAAATGTTGAGATATTTGCCTTCAATCTCACTAATTCTGTGTCTTCTTTTGATTCAGTTCTACTCCTTTGCTCATTCAATGTCTTAATCTATTTCTGACAATTTAGTATTAATATTCTGGATTTCTATGGGTAGATTTTGTATCATTTCTAATTTTTCATTTATTTTGTCATTTTGTTCTTGTATTGTCTTTTTAAATCGTTCTAGAGTTTTCTCTGTATTTTCCTCAGTTTTGTCAATGTTTTCCTTGATCTGTGTCTCAATTCAGTGAAGATACCTAAATATAATTCTTTTGAATTCCTTATCAGGGAGTTCCAATGCTGCATCTTTCTCAGGGATGTGTTTTGGGTCTGTATCCTGGTCCCTTGTTTTCCTGTTTTATCTTGTTTCTTTGTGTGGACTGATGTTCTGTTGTGTCCGAGGCATTATGACATTTTTGTGTTTATATTTGATTGGTGATTGTATGTTGAAGTGACTAGCCCACGATTTTTGTTTTCTTTGGGTTTTATCTAAGTAAGCAGGGTACTGTGCTCCTCTATTCAGTAGTTAGCAGCACTTACACACTCACTACCTGTCTCCTTTCCCGTTGTCAGATTCCTGTATGTCCCTGCTGTCCTTTGCAAATGGAGCTTATTCTTAGGTCACTGGAATCCAAATGAGAATGCTGTCACTTTAAAATCCAAAATGTCCGCCTCTTATAAAGATTCAAAGTGGTTGCACCCTGGGTCACTGTAAATATCCAAAATGGCCACCACTTGTAAACATTCAAAATGGCTGTGCCCTTGTTGACTTTAAATATCCAAAATGGCTGCACCCTCCAGACAGCAGAACATCCACAGCTCAGGTTATCTTTGCCTTGCTGTTTCCCTTCCTAGTCAAAGGCCACCAGCATAGTCATCCGTACAGCCCTTGGCAACCAGGGCTGATCTTTAAGTCAATTCTCAGGCTCCAACACCACTTGGAAATATTCAGGCTGTTGGTCCCGTTAGAGTAGCTGATAGTACACTGCTCTATTTCCATACTCACTGTTTTTGTTCAGGTTTTTTCACTTGTTGGTGCCTAATCCACTTCTGTATACTTCCTTTCAAAGCTCAGGGCTCCAGTATTCCAGTATTATTTTCTGTATACTCTGTCAATTGTTTTCTCTTTCCTTTGTTGAAGAGGGTCTGTGTAGCTTGTCTGCCTATTCTTCCATCTTACCAGAAGTCTCTTAATTTCCTCATTTTTGAAATAAGAAAATAGTTTCCTAGAGCACTTGGATGACTTGTTTAATTTCTTAAGGCTCTCTGGCGGCACAGTGCCTGTGATGGTTATGTTTGTGTGTCAACTTGGCTGGGCCTGGTTGAATGGCTGGGCAGCTGGTGGTAGTATTCCCCACAGCGAGACTGACAGTCAACTCCATGGTGGGATCTACCGCAAGCAGCTGAGTAGGTGCTTTGGGTATGTGGTCTGTTTCCTGTATATAAGGAGAAGCCTTGGGAATGGTCTCTAGCCTGTGGCGTGCTTGGACACTGCACGTAGCTGTGTCATTGCTCAGCAGCCTGCCATGTTCTGCCGACCTTGGGACTTAAAATGGACTTAAGTTAATGTCATGACATGTGGTTTGGTAATATCGGGACTGTGCCTTTTCACTTTGTCAACCTTGGGGCTTCTCAGCCTCAGCAGCCAGCAGCTGTCTGAGTAAAGAAAAGCCTCTAGCTCCAGTGGGCTGGGAGCAGGAGGCAGAGCTGGACCCCAAGGTTGAGGGGCTTTCACCCAGCCCCTAGAGCCTGGCACTTTGAACTTGGACTTAAAGTCTCCAAACTGTAAGAGAATAAACTCCTGTTTGTTAGGGCCATCCCATTTGTGGTATATTCTTTTCAGAGCAGCACTAGGTAACCAGAACAGTGCCTAAGGCATTTGACTGCTAACCAGAAGGCTGGTGGTTCAAACCTACCAGCCACTCTGCAGAAGGAAGACTGGGCAGTCTACTTCCATAAAGACTTACTGCCTCAGAAACCCAAAAGGGGTTGCTATGTTTAACTTCTTAGAGCTGTTGAATAGGGGAAGCAGAACTAGAGCTCACATTTCCTTAAGTTTTTTAGCTGAAAGTACTTGGACAAAAAGTAATAATGTTATCAAGCCTCAAAACAGATTGCTCTGTGCTTTAAGATACTACTTATTAAGTCTACCACACCTTTCTCTGTTTGTTTGTTGCATGTACTGGGAATGGTTTGCATGTTGTGTGTTACTAGAATGGCATCACATTCATCATCAAAAAGAGCATTTCAGCATATTCCTGAATTACAGTGCTGTCAGTGATAGGATAATATCTATATGCCTACAAGGAAGACCAGTTAGTGCGTCTGTTAGTCAAATTTACACATGAACCACTAATGCCAAAGAAGAAGAAATGAAAGACTTCACCAACTTCTGTGGTCTAAAATTGATCAAACAAGCAATCAAGATGCATTAATAATTATTGGTGATTGAGATGCAAAAGTTGGGAACAAGATCAGGAAACAAGGAAAATATGGCCTTATTGAGAGATCGCATGATAGAAATTTTGCAAGACCAATGACTTATTCACTGCAAATAATGTTTTTTCAACAACACAGATGGAGCATATACACGTGGACCTTGCAACATGGGATAAACAAGAATCAAATTGGTTACATCTGTGTAGAGAGATGGTGAGAAAAGCTAGATAGTGAATAAGGAAGACAGAAACACTGCCTGGTCCTATGCCATCCTCACATCTAAGGAGCATCCTGACTGTACTTCTTCCAACAGATTTGTTCATTCTTCTGGCAGTCCATGATACTCAATATTCTTTGCCAGTACCATAATTCAGACATCAATTCTTAGTCAGTCTTTCTTATTAATTGTCCCACTTTCACATGCATATGAGGCAATTGAAAATACCTGCTTGAGTCAGATGCACCTTAGTCCTCAAAGTGACATCTTGGCTTTTTTTTTCTTTTTTTTTAAATACTTTCAAGAGGTCTTTTGCAGCAGTGCAATATGTCATTGGCTTTCTTGACTGCTGCTTCTATGGGTGTTGATTGTAGATCTAAGTAAAATGAAATCTTTGACTATTTCAATATTTTCTCTTTTTATCATGATGTTGCCCATTGGTCCAGTTGTGAGGGTTTTTCTTTTCTTTATGTTGAGGTGTAATCCTCACTGAAGGCTTTAGTCTTAGATCTTCATCAGTAAGTGCTTCAAGTCCTTTTCACTTTTAGTAAGCAAGGTTGTATCATTTGCATTGTATATGCCGTTGAGTTGGACCCGACTCATAGCGACCCCTCCTTGGGTTTCCGAGGCAGTATCACTACGGAACTAGATTGCCTCATCTTCCTTCAGAGGAGTGGCTGGTGGGTTTGAACCGCCAGCCTTCTGGTTAACAATCCAGTGCCTTAGGCATATTACAGGTTAATTAGTCTTCATCAAATCTTGATGCTATACTCTTCATATAGTCCACCTTCTTGAATTATTTGCTCAGCATACAGATTGAATAAGTATGGTAAAAGGATACCACACAGGCATACACGCTGTCTGATTTTAAACAACGCAATATCCCTTTATTCTTTTTAAACTGCCTCTTCGTCTGTGTATAGGCTCTATGTGAGCACAATTAAGTGTTCTTGAATTCCTTTCTTTATAATGTTATTTATAATTTGCTGTGATCCACATAGTCAAATTAAATCTTTCTGGTGTTCTCTGCTTTCAGCCAGGATCCAACATCAGCAGTGATAACCTTCATTCCACATCCTTTTCTGAATCTAGCTTGAACCTCTGACAGTTAGTTCCCTATCGACGAACTGCTGCAACCATACTATAATTATCTTCAGCAAAATTTTACTTAAATGTGAAGTAATAATACCATTTAACAATTTCCACATTCCATTAGATCATCTATCTTTGGAATAGGCACAAGTATGGATTTTGTCCAGTCAGTTGGTAAAGTAGCTGTCTTCCAGATTTCTTGGCATAGATGCTAGCATTGTTTCCATTTGTTGAAGTATATCGGTCGGTATTCTGTCAATTCCTGATGCCTTGTTTTTCCCCAGTGTCTTCAGTGCAGCTTGGACATCTTCCTTCTTGATTGCATACTACCTCTTGATATGGTTGAATGTTGTTTGTTTATTTTTGGTATGGTGACTCTATTCCTTCTGTTTTCTTTTTATGCTTCCTGCATTGTTTGATATTTTGCCCATAGAATCCTTCAATATCACAACTCAAGGCTTGAATTTTTTTTCAGTTCTTTCAGCTTTTGAAATGCCAAGCATGTTATTTCCTTTTGATTTTTCAACTCCGGGTCTTTGCACATTTCATTATAATACTTTATATTGTCTTCTTGAGCTACCTTTTAAAATTTTCTATTCAGCTGTTTCACTTCATCATTTCTTCCATTTTCTTTAGCTACACTCTGTTCCATAGCAAGTTCCACAGTCTCTTCTGGCATTCATTTTCACCTTCCTTTCTTGTCCTCTTAGAGACCTTTTGCTGTCTTCATGTGTGTCCTTGATGTCATCCCATCACTTGTCTGGTCTTCAGTCATTGGTGTTCATTGCATCAAATATGTTTTTGAGATGGTCTCTAAATTCAGGTGGGATATACACAAGATTGTCATTTGTCTCTTGTAGATCTTTTTTAATTTTCTCCAGCTTCAACCTGAACTTGTGTAGGAGCAATTGATAGTCTGTTCCATACTCGGCTCCTTGCTTTGTGCTAACTGATGATACTGAGCTTCTCCATCATCTCTTTCCACAGATGTAGTTGATATGATTCCTGTGTATTTCATCCAGCAAAGTCCACCTGTATAGTTATCATTTATGTTGTAAACAGGCATTTCCAATGAGGAAGTCGTTGGTCTTGCCAAATTTTA
>NW_006921709.1:7086216-7127318 GCF_000298275.1 Orycteropus afer afer
CCTGCAGGACTCAGGTGTGCCTGACAGAAGCCATGATACTTCCAATTGCCTCATATGCATGTGAGAGCTGGACAATGAATAAGGAAGACCGAAGAAGAATTGATGCTTTTGAGTTGTGGTGCTGGGGAAGAATGCTGAAAGTACCATGGACTGTTAAAGAACTAACAGATCTGTCCTGGAGGAAGTGCACCCGAAATGCTCCTTGGAAGCGAAAATGGCCAGACTTCGTCTCACTTATTTTGGTCATGTAGTCAGAAGGGACTATTCCTTGGAGAAGGATGTCATGCTTGGTAGGGTGGAGGGTCAACGAAAGAGGGAGAAGCCTTCAACGAGATGGATTGACACAGTGGCTGTGATGATGGGCTCAAGTATAGCAGAGATCATGGAGCTGGGGCGGGATCGGGCAGTGTTTCGTTCTGCTGTGCATGAAGTCGCTATGAGTAGGAAACGACTCGACGGCACCTAACAACAACAACAATGCCCAGGATATGAGTCTTCAACTGTTCCTTTTCTTTCTTAACAACTTATAATTTTCCTTGATTCATACTTTGTACCTTCCACTTTGCAATACTGATGGATGTTTGCAGCTGCTCTCATTTTGTCATGCCACATCAGCAAAAGAAGGTCCTAAAAACCTTCCTCCATCCACCTCATTAAGTTCAACTCTCCTTTGAGGAAAATCATGTTTCGAGTGCCTCCCAACCTGAAGGGTTCATCTTCTAGCACTGTATCAGACAGTGACCCACTGTTACCCATAATATTTTTAGAAATAGATCACCAGTCCTTCTAGTCTGTTTTAGTCTGGAAGCTCCACTGAAACTGTCCATTGTCTTTGAAATACTGGTGGCATAGCTTCCAGCATCATAGCAACTCATTAAGTCATCGTAGTAGGACAAACTGACAGAAAAGTCATAGCTTTCTAGTGCTATTCCCTTCCCCCCTTTCTACTGGGAAATAGCAGTAATTCTTTTTTTTTTTTTTCCTCCTAGTCATCTTACAAATCAGGAAAATTTGTGCTTTTCCTGGGTCTCGTTAGTGGCATCTTGCTTATTAAGCTATTATCTGATAATTAGCTAAGATATTACAAAAATTGTTAAATTATGAGGCCCAGGATAATTTGAGATCAGTGTTTTATAACCTGATTAAGTATAAATCCTAATTGTTGTTGTCATGTGCCGTCAAGTTGGCCCTGACTGATAGTGACCCCTCCTTGGATTTCCCAGGCAGTATCACTACAGAAGTAGATTGCCCAACCTTCCTCCCGAAGAGTGGCCAGTGGGTTTGAACCGCCAGTCTTCTTGTCAGCAGTCAAGTGCCTTAGGCACTACGCTACCCAAGCTCCTATTATTAGTATATAGTTTTCTTTTATGTGATGTATTGGCAATAAAAGTAACCTGTTAGTTTTATATACAGTTTTACTCTGCTAAGTTTGAACCCATTATGTAAAAGGCAGTGTTTACATTGAAAAGTTGAAGTTTTAGAAGAAAGGGAAATTAAATAGTCATACAATCATAATATGAAAATCAATAGTAGAATGAATATGACTTTTCATTTTAGAAAAAATGCTTAATCTACTATTTTCACTTTAGGGGACATAAAGGAGAGTAAATGTTACTTGATAACAGTTACTCCAGTATATCCTGATGGACCAGGAAGCCATGAATCTGTAAGGGCCTACCTGAAACAAGCTGGTAAGTCCAAACACTTTGTTTGAAGAACGTTGAGTTTTGTATCAGCAAAGACATTATCAGTTTTACATGAAAATATGTCTCATTATGTTCAAATAATTTTATGATGAGTTTTGATAAGTTTTATCAAATTCTAATGATTTACTAAATTCTAATGATTTTCAGTTAGCAAATACATTTATTCTGTTACAGCACCTTCCAAAGGACCTACTGTTCGGACAAAAAAAGTGGGGAAGAATGAAGCTGTTTTAGAATGGGACAAACTTCCTGTTGATGATCAAAATGGATTTATCAGAAATTATACTATACTTTATAAAACTGCCTTTGGAAATGAAATCGGTAATAAAACCGTATCAGTTATTAGGACTCAGATTTTTTTTTTTTTTTTAAACTTTAAAGAACAAGTTGAACCCTTACCTTTTTTTGTTAGGCCTTTTAGTGTAGTATGTTATCCTCAGAAACGTGTTGCCTGAGATTATGCCTTATGGTTGCTTTCATAGTCCTATTAAGAAAACATTGTTTTGTGCTTATAAAAGAACATTATATTAAGGTTATGAAAGTTGTTTTCTGGTAAAATATTTGAATTTCTCTTTAATACTTTTATAATGCCAAATATAGTCCAGATAAAGCAAAACATTGAATGGTTGAATAAAACCAGCTTACTGATTTCTTCCAGCTGTGAATGTGGATTCTTCCCACACAGAATATACATTGTCCTCTTTGACTAGTGACACATTATACATGGTACGAATGGCAGCATACACAGATGAAGGTGGAAAGTATGGTCCCGGTTTCACTTTTACTACTCCAAAGTTTGGTAAGGAATAAGGAAATTTGTTCTTTTTCTCATCTTTTATTTTAAATTATGCACACTAGGCAGTTGGTCTCTATTCTCCTGGAGCAACAGAGGAAGGAGAATAGGAACAGGAGGAGGACATGGAATGTGGCTAATGGTTTCCTTTGCTGGGAGACCAGAACTGATGGTGCCCAGCAACCATTACTGAATGTTTTGAACCAAAGATTCTATACAACACTCCTAATCATAAGGGGGAGATGCATAATAGAACTGCAAATTCATGGACTCCAGATCTTCTGAAGCCATGGAGGTAGATGAACCCCTGAAACTGTTACCCTGAGATAATCTTTGAACCTTAAACCAAAAATATCCCTGCAATCTGAAACCAAACCATAGTTTAGTTTAACTAGTAAAGAATGTCTGCCTTGACCATTGTACTCTTTCAAGATCTAACTTTAGGGCATCAAACTGACAAGAGCAACTTGAAAGATTACTCTCAGCCATGAAGTCGGATCCAACTCATAGCGACCCCTCCTTGGGTTTCTGAGGCAGTATTACTACAGAAGTAGATTGCCCAACCTTCCTTCCAGGGAGTGGCTGGTGGGTTCGAACCACCAGCCTTCTGGTTAGCAGTCAAATGCCTTAGGCACTAGGCCACTAGAGCTCCCACTTGAAAGATTAGATAGGTATGAACCTTAAGGGGGAATGAGTTTATGTTAATGCAGGAGGAACTGCTCAGAAAAAGAGTATGAGAATGGTTGCATAACTCAGTGTTATCCATGTTACTAAATCATACACATAACTGTTGAATTGTTGTATGTTTTGCTGTTTATCTTCTCAGCAGTCACAACAAAATAAAGGTTGTTGTTAGGTACCGTCGAGTCGTCTCCAACTCATAGCAACCCTATGTACCACAGAACAAAACACTGCACCAGCCTCACAGTCCTTGACATACCTCACTCAGCCCATCATTGCAGCCACTGTGCCAATCCATTTCATTGAGGGCCTTCCTCTCAACAAAATAAAATTAATTAACTAATTAAATAGTTAAAATAAAGATTGTTTTACAGTTTTTCCAATTCTCCCCAGTCCTCATTTGTTCTCAGATAGTTTCTCAATTAGTAAGTGTTAGAATTTAAAGATAAGCTTTTGCTAAGATTCCACTGAGTGCACATCATACATGTAGTAAATTGTTAGGTTTGGAACCTCTAAATTACCAGGTAGGTAATCTCTCAGGTAAGTGGAATTAATTTTTTTTCTCCTAACCAACATTTATTTTATGCTTACTATGTGGACAGAGACTATGTAAGGCTAGGGTAAGATTTTCCAAGAAGAGAGAGGAGGAAGAGAAAAAAAAAGATGGCATTTCATCTTTTCTAATCTGGTAGGGAAGTTATATTGCTTCTTTTTAGTGTATGTATCAACAATTATTTTTCATCTCACTCCTTTCTGGTTTTTTTTAGCTCAAGGAGAAATTGAAGCCATAGTTGTGCCTGTTTGCTTAGCATTCTTATTAACAACTCTTTTGGGAGTGTTATTCTGTTTCAATAAGCGAGACCTGTAAGTACTCTTATTCATATTTTTCTACTTTTTAAGTTTTATTGAGGTATAATTTCATAAATTTTGATAATTGTACACAAATGTATATACCATTAACAATCATATAGAACATTTACATCACTCTCAAAGTTTCCCCATGCTGTTTGTAGTTTAGTCTCTCTTTCACCCAACCCCTGGCTCCAGACAATCACTAATCTGCCTTCTGTAACTGTAGTTTTTCTTTTTTTTATTATTTCATATAAATGGAATTAAATATCTTTCACTTAACATAATACTTTTGGACATCCGTATTGTCGTATATACTATTTCCTCCTTTTTATTGTTGAATAGTATTTCACAGATATATGAAAAATTTTTATCTGTCTGTTGATAGAAGTTTATCTTGTCTCTAAATTTTGGTTATTATGAATAATGCTGCTATGCACATTAATATATAAATCTTAGTTTGATCATATGTTTTCATTTATCTCTGGTAGATACCTAGGAGTGAGATTTTTCCTCCTATGTATTAAGTGCTTGTTTATAAAGTACTACCATACTGTATCAGAATGGCTATATAATTTCATATTCCCACCAGCAAAACGCTTGTGAATTCCAGGTTTTCCAGGTCACCCATAGTTGGTATTGTTAGGGCTTTTTACTTGAGCCATTCTAAAAAGAATGGATGTTTCATGCTGCCTCATGGTGGTTTTCATTTCCATTTCCTGGATGATTAGTAATGGGATCTTTTCATATACTGTTTAATCTGCTTTTGTGAAGGATCTATTATTGAAATCTTTTGCCAGTTTTTAAATTGGGTTGTTTGTCTTATTATATTGAGCTGTAAGTATCATTCTTTATATGTTCTGGTTATAAAATCTTTGTCAAATACCACGATTTTCAAATTTTTCTCCCAGTCTGTAGCTTACTTTTATTTTTTTTAATTTTTATTGTGATTTGGGTGAGTTTACAGAGCAAATTCACTTTCCATATAGCAGTTCACGTACACTTTGTCTTATGACATCGACTGCAGTTTCCCACAGTGCAACAGCTCCCTTTCTACTTCCTCACCATGGTTACCTCTTCCATGTGTCCTTCCCTCCCATGTACTCCTGCCCCCCCGAGCTGTCTCCCTGTGTGTACACAGCCCTTCTCTTCTCCCATGATTGATCTCTCCGAGGAGTCTGTCTACCTAATGTAAATGTTCAGTTCATATGCCTATTGTTTGTTTGTCTGGAAGCCACAGGAGTGGGTTCAATTCCAGACCTGAAGGGCAGGTAGGGGCCATAGTCTCAGTGGTCCCACCAGGCTCTATCAGACCAGCAAACTTGGTCCTTTTTTTTTTTTTTTTTTACCTCCCCATATGATTCTGAGTTTTGTTTCACCTTGTTCTCCCATTCTATCCAGGATCTTCTACATAGATTCCCCTCTGAGTGGTTGACAGTGGTAGCTGGGCACCATCTAGTTCTTCTGGTCTCACAGTCATACAGGCTGAGGATTGCATGGTGTACCAGTCACTTGGACTAACTCTTTCCATGCGTCTTTGGTTTTCTCTATTCTTCTTTGCTCTGGACGAGGATAAACCCATAGTTGGATCTAGATAGCCACTTGCAAGCTTTTAAGATCCCATTCACTACTCGCCTAAGTAGGATGCAGAACAATGTTTTCGTATAGCATGTTATGCCAATTGAGCTTGATGTCCCCTGCGACTATGGTCCCAAGCCCACAGGTCCAACTACTTATTCTCTCTGGGTAGCTGGCTGTGGCCAAGAAGTACCTACAACCTTGTCCCCTGTCAACTCTACTATATATCTGGGAATTCTTACAGAACATACAAATACACTTGTAGCTTACTTTAAAAAAAAAAAATGGAGACTTTAGGGAAAAAAATTAATTTTGGTGAAATTTTTTTATTTTTCTTTTTTGTGCTTCCTATATTATGTGTCCTGTTTAAAAAATCTTTGCCTAACTTACCATCAAAGAGATTTCCTCCTGTATTTTCTTTTTGCTAGAAGTTTGTTTCATCTTTTATGCCTGTGATGCATTTTGAGTTTTTGCTACACAGTTTGACTAAACGTTTCATTTTTCCCCGTAGATATCTAGCATCACTTGAAAAGATTGTCTCCCCCTTCCCCCCACCCCTTGATAACTTTTGTCAAAAACCAATTATCTATGTAAGTTTGTATTTCTGGACTCTCAATTCTATTCCATTGACCTATACATCTGTTTTTATACCAATACCACACTGTCTTGGTTACTGTAGCTCTGTAGTAAGTTTTGATATCAGATAATAGAAGCCCTCCAATTTTTTTCTTTTTCAAAGTTATTTTGCCTAGGAATTTTGCCTTTTCGTAAAAATTTTAATGTCAGTTTGTCAATTTCTTTATAAAGAAAACCTGCTAGAGTTTTGGATTTTATCTTATTTAGGTTTTCTTTAATTTCCTTATATACTGTTTGTAGTTTCAGTGGCCTAGCCTTGCACATCTTTTGTTAAACTTACTCCTAAGTATTTTTCAATGCTATATAATAAATGGAGCTTTTGGCTTAATTTTATTTTCAAATTTTTTCATTGTTAGTATACAACAATCCAATTGATCTTACTAACCTGTTGATTTTGTATCCTGAGATCTTACTAAATTCACTAACTAGTCCTAGTAGCTTTTTTGGATTCTTTAGGATTTTCTATATACGTGATTATGCTGCCTGCAAGTAAAAATGGTTGTTCCAGTTTTTATGCTTTTAGCTGTTTTGTGTTTAGTTCAAATTTTTATGCTTTTCTTGTCTTTTTGCACTGACTAGGACTTCCAGTACAATGTATGACAGAAGTGATAAAAGCTGACATCTTTGCCTTGTTTCTGATTTTAGGAAAAAAGTATTCATTCTTTCACTGTTACATAGGACACTAGCCATAGGTGTTAGCTAGACTGAGAACTTACATTTCTGTTTTGTTGAGTTTTTCTCATGAATGGGTGGTGAATTTTTTGTCAGATACTTTTTCAGCATCTATTGACATAATCATATTTTTTTCCTCCTTTATTCTATGAATATAGTGAATTTTCATTGATCTCCAGATGTTAAACTGTCCTCACATTCCTGGCATATTGCTGGATTAATTTTATTCATATTTTGTTAAAGATTTTTGTGTCTGTGTTAATGAGTGATATTAATCTGTCCTTTTTGGGTCATATCTTTTTCTGACTTTCGAATCAGGATAATATTGACCTCATAAAATGAATTGGGATGTGTTGCTTCCTCTATTTTGTGGAATAATTTGTGTAATTTAGTATTATTTCTTGTTTAAATGTTTTATATAATTTATCAGCAAAACCACTGCAGCCCAGAATTTTCTTTGTGGGAAGATTTTTAATTAAAAATTCCTTTATAAATTAGGGCTATCAATGTTTTCTTTTTCTTCTTCAGTGTGTTTTGGTAATTTATGTCTTTCAAGGAATTCATCCATTTTATCTAGATTGTCACCTTTGTTTTTTATAGTATGTCTAGATTTCATAGTTATTTCGTCAGGACAGTCAAGCTGATAGGAACTTGCTCTGTCATTACCAGAAGCACAAGTTCTCCCTACTCATTTTTATATTTTATTTAACTTTACATTTGTACTTAGCATTCTCAAGATGATTCACTTACGGTACACGTAAGACCTCTAAGTTTGGTCTAGGAATGATGTTAAAATAAAGAAATTAAATAAGGTTTCGGTGTTTTGTTTTGTTTTTTAATATACTTTGTTTTCTAGAGCAGTGTTAGGTTTTACAGAAAAATTGTGCCGAGACTACAACAAGTTCCTGTTTATGCCTTCTTCCCCTGCACACTGTTTCTCCTCTTCCTACCAGCTTGCATTCTTACGTTACATTTCTTACAACTGATTAACCAATATTTATACGTTACTAACTAATGTCCGTAGTTTCCATTAGGGTTCATTCTTTGTGTTGTACTGTCCTGTGGGTTTTGACAAATGCATAAAGTTGTTGGGCCATCCAGTCAGTTCCTACTCACGGTGACCCCATTTAACAGTAGAACTTTAAATACGTTTTTGATGATATAAATATCCTGAATAACTTGCATATGCTTACTAATGTTTGCCTTTTTTCCTTGTAAAAAATAAAATTCATTACATTTTGTTTGGTATCAATATTAAAATCTATTTAATTTACTATCTAGATTCTTTTCACTTCAAATTAAACATTTTGTATTTGTTTTTGTTGAATGAGGGTATAAATACAACATTTGGTGGCCTGGCTAAGGTTCAGTAGTTTTTCTTACAGGATTTGATTTCAGAAATTTCTTTTGAATTGAATGCTGATTATTAGCTTTAGCCTTCCTTGTTAACAGGTTTTCTTTATGAGTGGGTTAAGTAAGATCTTTATGCATTTATAACAGTATTTTTCTGTTGATTACCAGAAAAATAAGTTTTTGTTTGATTTTGGGTTTTTTGGTTTTATGTTTTATTTTATTTGATTAGTTGATTTGATTCTTAAGATTCTTAGGTGAACAGATTCTGCATGCAGTTTTGCACATGCCATATTTCTTTTCTCTCCAGGATTAAAAAACATATCTGGCCTAATGTTCCAGATCCTTCAAAGAGTCATATTGCCCAGTGGTCACCTCACACACCTCCCAGGGTAAGAAAAACTGGTTCTGAGTTATTTATAATATCCAAGCATATTAAGGTACATGTGTATGGTTCAACCAAAAGATTATCAGTCTGAATTGAAAAGTAAATGAAAACAGAATACTATGTAAATGAGAATTTCAATCAAAATTTAAAAGAATACCTATATATTCTAGAGGTTTATCATCATAGCATATAGATTCTGATCGTCCTGATTCTATTCCGTAAACATTAAAAATATTTAGTTGAACTTGAAAATTGTAAACTTTAAGTGGTAAATCTGTTTTGTGATGATGAGGAAGTATTTTGGATTGAATTTTTAAAACCAAATTTAATGGTCTACCATTACAATACTGATAGTTAATGATTTCAGGAAACTCACACTAAATTCTTTTAACTTAAAACACATGTTAAATGGGGAAATGATAACAAAATGATCCTTGAATTGCAAGAATAGGTTAAAATATATACTTTTATATTCTACCAAATCCAAGTCATTCAAGTTTGATGATTCTTAATGTATTTATACTTTTTCTATCCAGTTAATACTATACTGTATAATTATTTTCTATTATTTATGAAGTTAGACATTAATTTATCAAAAGATGATATGAGTGGGAGGAGAGGGGAAGGGAGGGAACATTGCAAAACCTTAAAAAAAAAAAAAGATGATGCATAATTTCTTAGGAAGTAACATCCTGATTCTTATTTGTTAGATGGATTTCATAATGTCTGCAATTCAGGTAGACGACACACATATAGTGACATAGTATAGGTTATCTCTGCACCATTGAAAGTTAATGAGAAGTTTCAGAGATGCGTTACCTCTGTGGCTTTAATTAATAATTGCCAGATGTATCTCGTAAGTGTTTCTAAAATGGCATAAACATATGCCATAAGTAATAATCTTTTTTCTCTCTTTCTTAGCACAATTTTAATTCAAAAGATCAAATGTATCCAGATGGCAATTTTACTGATGTAAGTGTTGTGGAAATAGAAGCAAATGTCAAGAAGCCTTTGCCAGAGGATCTGAAATCACTGGACCTATTTAAGAAGGAAAAAATTAGTACAGAGGGACACAGCAGTGGTATTGGAGGGTCCTCATGCATGTCATCTTCTAGGCCAAGCATTTCTAGTAGTGATGAAAATGAATCTGGACAAAACACTTCGAGCACTGTCCAGTATTCTACTGTGGTGCATAGTGGTTACAGACACCAGGTTCCATCGGTTCAAGTCTTCTCAAGATCTGAGTCCACCCAGCCCTTGTTAGATTCAGAGGAGCGGCCAGAAGACCTACAGTTAGTAGAGAATGTTGACAGTGGTGAGGGCATACTGCCCAGGCAACAGTATTTCAAACAGAACTGCAGTCAACATGAAACCAGTCAAGATATTCCACATTTTGAAAGGTCAAACCAAGTTTCATCAGTCAGTGAAGAAGATTTTGTCAGACTTAAGCAGCAGCAGATTTCAGATCATATTTCACAGTCCTGTGGATCTGGGCAAATGAAAATGTTTCAGGAAGTTTCTACAGCAGATGTTTTTGGTCTAGGCACTAAGGGAGAAGTTGAGATATTTGAAACAGTTGGGATGGATGAAGGAATGCCTAAGAGTTACTTACCACAGACTGTGAGACAAGGTGGTTACGTGCCTCAGTAAGAGACTAGCTCCTGTCCTACTTCAACAGTACCTGTAAGACAAAGCTAAAAATATGTTATCTGTCATTTCAGATAAAAATCATCTTCACTCGTTGAAGATGGTCATTTGCCTTTAAGGACAGAAATACTTTCCCATGGGTTGTTTCCATTCCAGGGTATCCAGGATTACTTTAAGCACTACATAAACTGACTTCATCCCCGGAATAGCTGAATGACTTTGTGCTGTTTCAGGATATTTGCACTGAAGAAAAACAGAAAGCTTGCCTGGAATTTATAAAGTAAAACATTTTATTTTTTGTTTTGCCACACAGAAAACAGAGGGTATTTAAGTAATAAGCAGCAAAATACTTAGTGGTCCCAGCCATAAGCATTTTGGTGAAGATGATTATCAAAGTGACTTAGGGAGAGTTTGATGGAAAATATTTGAGGAGCAAAGTTGAGAACCCTGTCCTTCAGCTGACCAGGTCATTTAACTGTCAGCCTAGCTTTTGTAGTCTGAGCAAACAAAAAGGAAAGACTAGGCAGAATGAAAAATATTTCTTTTTTAAATTACATAATCAGTAATCTCTACTTTTTCAAAAATTTACTATTATTGACAATATCTTTCAGAATCCTTTTTTTTACTCAGCAGAGTATCCAGCTAATGCTAAAAGTGAATGCCACAAACTATTTTAAGCATTTTAAAAATTTGCCACTTCTAAGGATTAAATTTTAGTATGTTTCTATACATGTATATTTACAAAATTACTGACCCTTCCTGTTAAAACTTCAGAGAATTTGGTTTTCAGAGCACTTTATACTATGTATCTTCAGCTTAAAATATGTTTTAAGTCAGTGTATTTGTTTTTATGTTAAGTAGGACAAGGTCTAAGATTCCTTCTTTTCTCCGGTAGATGTCTGAAGCAAAATAAGTTAGAGGACTTAGGCATTACTCATCACAACAAACAAATGAAACACAGCCTAAAAAAAGTAAATCTCATAGTTAGCAAATATCCTTACTTTAGAGGCACTTAATGAAGAGATAGTATTTTGGTATCTACAGTTCAGAGGTCGAGTGGAACTTTAGCTCTATGCTGTGATTTAGGAATATTTTAAGTTTCTTCCCGCTAATTCTGTTTTTCAGGAGAGAAGTGAGCCAGCCCTCCATAGTTTAGCACTAAACCCACTTATGCATTCATGCCATCCTTTACCCGCCACACTTAACACGGCAGCAACTAAAGATAGGGGCTGAATAAGCACAGAAAAAAATTGTCATTAATCACCAGTAGTTGATAGACTACTACTACCAAATGAATTCGGAGGAAAGAGATTTTGTTTTTCTATTACATTTAAATTACAGAAGCCAGGCAAACTTAAATGTTTTGTAGAGGATATTATAGAATAAAAGACTGAAAAACTGGTATGCATTTAGAGCTGAAATTCTGCTTTTTACTCTCGCAGAATTTTGTTCCCATTAGACTTCAGTTGTTTTATCCTTTGTGTTCTTGCATTTCTATAATGCTTAATACTTTCAGAGTTCCTTCACATGTGTAATCTGTCTTGTGAGACAGAGTAGATGCTGTATTTTGATATATGGAGTTTCCTACTTCAGTCAGAACCACCCTGAGATTGGATGAATGACAGAATTAGAAGCAGATGAGGAGAACTAGGCACAGAGAGGTCCAGCAGGGACAGAGACTCAAACTCCAAACTCGCACTACGAGGTGATGGTGTTAGGCCATTTAAGGTCAGAGGCTGGTCCAGGACAGGGCTAGATTTATGTCTGGCAGGAAATTTTTGTCTATTAAGTTTTTTATTCTTCAAAATAAGTAGTCATGTTTATTATAATCACGCTGTTAGCTATAATCTTTCTCATAACCAGTAGCAGTATTGGGAAGAACCCTGCAGTGTGGGTGTGTCCATTTGGAGGTGGGGGCAGTTATTTGTGAAATCCTGACCTGAGGGAATGAAAACAAAGGGTTGTTTAAGAAAGAGCTGTTGTAAGCAAATTTGCGTGTTGAAACCTGTATAGAACATGGTGCAGTGAGTGATGACTGCCAGCCACATGAGCACTTTAGACCTGTTAATGGGAACATGGTTACTGTGCAAAGACTCACTCATTCAGGAAATGAATATATATATTTGAGCACTAATATGTAGTATGTATCTTTGCCCTGTAGAGCAAATCAATCATGAAACTTGTTTTAAATACAGAATTATTTTCCTAGAGCATGTGTTTGAATAATCCATGTTTCGATGCATGTAAATTGTATTTTACGTAGGCAGAGGAACAAGTCTCATTTATGTGAAAACTATCTACGTATAAGTTAGTGGATTTATTACTCTTTAAATCTTTAATATCCCCAAATTTTGCTAGCACATCTGAAAACAGCTGCTTTGTGAATAAAAGTAGTTTACTGTTTCTGATGTCCTTGTCCCCTTGTAGGATTGGGGGAGAAATAGCCCAGCGTATGTTCACGTGTTGCTATTGTAATCTGACAGTTAGTTACTGGTGTCCTTGGTATGCCAGCCTTATCCCTCAGAAAAACACAGCTGCTAGAAAACTGGAAAACTGCAGACTTGCTACCCATTCAAAGCTAAACTGTTAATCTTGTTTTAAACATGAATTGTACTGAAGATTTGAGTAGAAGTGAAGGGAAAACAAAATCAGTTATATGCTCTGCATTCACATCTCTATTCAGTTGTTTCAAATTTGCCCTTTCTTGATGAAAGGTTTTATCACATGTCGTACAGTAACCGTAGCTCTTCTTGTGAAGTTAAAGATTTTAACAACACTGAAACAAAACAAAACAAAAAGAGCAAAACCAAACTCGCTGCTGTTGAGTCAGATCCAACTCTTAGTGACTCCCCCTTGGGTTTCCGAGGTGGTATCTCTACAGAAGTAGATTGCCAAACCTTCCTTGCATGGAGTGGCTGGTAAGTTTGAATCGCCAGCCTTCTGGTTAGCAGTCAAATAAAAACCTTTACTTAGTAAAGCCCAGATTTCAAGGAGGACATCTGGAATAGCTTTAGAAATAGAAATCAGGCAAATAGATTTGTAAGAGATTGTTTTCTACCCATACAGTTAACCAGTTAAAATTATGAGGTAAATGTAGAATAGAATAGTTACATGGAATTCTCAAAAGAGTTCTGTTTACTAGCCTGTGCTGGCATCAAGCAGGAGAGCTCTCACCATTCTGCTGTGTTCTACATCATTCTCATTTCTTCCTGTTCAGCTGGTTTTTATGAACAAATTCTTAAACTGTACCTAACCTGAATTGCAATGATAATATATTTTTGCAAATTCTTCTGTTTTAGTAAAGGTTTATTTTGTTAAGTAAAATGTCAAAGTAATAAACTTCAAGTGAATTGTTAAGATGTATTATTGCGTTATTCTATTGTCCAGGTAAGGTGGTTTTAAAAAAAAAATTTTTTTTTTTTTGCACTTCTATATAAATTAAGAGAAATAACGGAGACATAAATTGGCAGCATATTTAGGGTTAGCCTAAAATGGAGTATTGTTCTAGGTTTCTAAGAAGCTATAAACTAGTAAACCTGCAGCCTGATTCTTCTTTGGGCTGATCCTTTACAGTCTTTATAAACAGGAAGATGGCCCTGGGAAGTCCACCGGGGTTGCCTTGGAAATGTTTTGTTACTGTTGTTGTTGTTGTTGTTTGCCATCAAGTCAGACCTGACTCATAGCGACCCCTCCTTGGGTTTCCGAGGCAGTATCATTGCAGATTGCCCAATCTTCCTTCTGAGGAGTGGCTGGTGGGTTTAAACCACCAGCCTTCTGGTTAGCAGTCAAGTGCTACCTATTCCATTGATATGTGTGTAAAAACTTAAAAAAAATTTTCCACAGTCAGATGTACTAGCTTCTGGGTTAATCTATTTTTTCACCATATCTACTACCAGTATTATTTGTTCCTAAATTTTTAATGGCTTTTCACAGTCAATAGTTCCTTCAAACTGGTTAGTTTAACTTTATTTCCAAGTTCTTTGTTGAAGTTGGTAATACGGTGAAAATGTGTGTAAGGCTGATGGTGATCAATGTTCCAGATCTCTGATCCCTTGACCTGAAATTTTGTCTGAGTGATAACTGCATGTTTCAAATGCTGTTACATGAATACCACAATGTGATGTGTCAGAAACAAAGGGATATCTTACAGGTGGATATTTGAAAATGCTTTCATTTTAATGTGTATGTGTATGGAATCATATACTCTGAGTGTGTCACTCACGGGCTGCAGTGCAGAGGTTGCATTAGGTGTGTTTCCTTTCTCTACCGTAGCTACAGGAGCTCTGGTGGCATAGTGCCTAAAGCATTTGACTGCTAACCAGAAGGCTGGAGGTTCAAAACCACCAACCACCCCTCGGAGAAGGAAGGCTCCATTTACTATTCAGTGCACTGCTTCCGAGTTCACTTGCTGCCTTACCCCACCTAACGTACCTTCCTGTAGAAAGCTAGAGTGTTATATGTATGTTTACCTTTGCAGTGAATTGCATGTAGTAAATGTAACACACAACTATCATTTTTATGTTGACATAAGTCTAAAATGTTATTGTAAATATTCTCTCGTATCAGGTCTAATCCTTTAAATTTAAGAAATAAATTCTTCTTCAAATATTTTGTGTGTGATCCTACTATCTCACTCTCATGACTGTGATGTTTGAGGTAACAGAATTCATCACTGCTAATCACATAGGGTCCAACTGGCATAATGGAATAAGATTTAGAAAATAATTCAATACACTGTTTTGGCTTTAATAACACATAGCACAGACTCTGAAATGGCAGGTTATTTTGCCAGTTGTCCAAATTGACTAGATGACTTCTGGAGTCCCAGGCATCCTACCTCCCATGTGGTCTTCCTGTGAGTTGCCGAAGCACAAGTTCAGAGGTGCTGCGCCATCTTGTGGCCTGTCTGTGCCGACTCTCCTGGTGTCTTGTCATCGTGAAGCCAGAAGCCAGATGACACAGCATCCCACTGCTGCCCCAGTCTGAATTTAGGAGAAATTAGTCGACGGTGCCACCTGGAAGAAGGAAGCTCTGAGCTATTAGGTTGTATGCCTTTACATTGTGATTTTATTTAAAATATGCAGTGAGTCCAGAAAAAATCCACACACACCGACAAATAAACTTTGTTCTATCACATATATACTGGAGGTTATGGAAGTGGTATCTTGACTTTGGGCGATCTAGTTCCATAGAAATAACTCCTTGGAAACCTAAGGAGGGGTCGCTATGAGTCAGAATCGATTCCACGGCACTGAGTTTGGGTTTTTTGTTTTGTTTTTGTGATCCTTTTAGGCTCAGCCTGACTTCTTTAAAGTATGGTACCCCTCGTCTTATCCTAATAGGTTTGACAGTTGGAGGCCATCATGGTTCTATAAAGATTACATAACTGCTTAGAGGTACTGCTCGTTTCCAGGTACAGAGTCAGGGTAAAAATTCCCTTATTCAAAATTCCTTAACTTTCAGTTTAAGCTCTTTTTAAAGTAACAAAACATTCCTTCCACATCTTAAAAATAGAAACGTAAGATGTAGTATAAACGTGTGTGTGTGTGTGTGTGTGTGTATGTACATGTGGGTGTGAGGTTTTGTTGGTTTTGTTTTAAGCCTCATGCTCTGACTACTTAGTGGAGAGAACGAGGAAAGCAGGAGAAAGGAGAGCTGAGAAAGACAAAAGACAGCTGGTGAGGGACACGGAAGTTCCCACAGCTCTGAAGCAGAGCAGTAACTGATGTCCGTTGCTATTCACTGAGGTTGGGAAAGGCTACTTGATTTCTCAACAGCTTAAAACAATTCTATCTCAATTGAGGGTGAAAAATTTCCATTCACCTTCATATTCAAAGTTCAACATTTGTTTTTAAATTATAGTTATTTTCTGCCACCTGCTAAAATTTTAAATTGATATGAAGGCATAGCTCAGTTTTAGAAATCTGGACATTCAAAACTTGGTTCTTTTGCTTTTATTCCTTATGTCATTTTGCATAGCAGGAATGTGTAACTGGAATGCCATTTATCATTCTGGAATATACTTTAGTAAGAATTATCCTCTAATTATTATTAAATGGCTTTTTAATTACACATTTGTGCATTTGAAATTTGTATGAAATTGGAATCTTGCTGGGATAACATGGTGAGCTATATTGTGGGGATCGTCACATAAAAATAAAAGTGTGGGGAAAAAAGTGTTGGATGACCTTTTCAAGACACAGGCTGGAGTCACTGAACAGTCAGGGGGGGTTAACCCCCAGAGCTCTTCTCCAAACAGTGACTGAGTCCCACCTAGACTAGAGTCTCACGTCTCAGTCTAGGCCCCCCATACTAGAACACTCTTCAGTAACATCCAGGATATAACTAGTAAGTACACAGCTGGGTCCCTTCATTTTAGGAAATTGTTTTCCTTGCAATTTGAACATAGGCAGAAGCAGCTTGTTAACTAGTGATTGCTTTTAAATTGATAGAAAGTTCTGGTCTTGAGTTGATTCTATCAGCTTCTATGAGGGAGCACATACTTCTAAATGAATGACCTACAGAGAATATTTCAATAAAAAGGTGGACTCAAAGGTGCCGAAGTTCTGATAATTACAAAACAATTCTGCATAAGTATTTGAAGAATGAAGAAACAGCCCCCACGTTTTGTTACAGGTCAAAGTGTGGATTTGCTCATTGTTCACTCTAGACCTACAAACACACCGGGACTACCTGGCTATAATCAGAGCCTAGGAAAAGACTTTACAGAATCCAAGTTCCGCTTTTAGAGTTGTGACTAGGAATTGCTACCCAAAGAAAACCAAGAGTAACTTGGGGTGTGAAATAAAAGACAGTGGTCTTCAGGCTGCTCTTGTCACCAGTGTGAAGGGTGGTTCCCTACAAGTCCATTTCTGATCATCTCATGGGGACCACATGCCAGTGCAGGTTGTGTGAAGGTGAACAAGTACAGTTGACCCTTGAACAACAGGTGTGAAGTATGCAAACCCACTTATATGTGGTCTTTTTTCAAGATAACGGACTTGGAGAAATTCAAGAGCTAGTAATAGAACACCAAGGAATTAACAGACAACTTGGAGATGAGTGCTTCCAAACCAGGGGAGAGGACAAGGAAGAAGACAGATGCAATGCCAGAAACAATGTGACATCAAACAATCTGGCAGAAGGGTTCTGATTATTCAGAACTGCTTTTGTCTACTTTTACAACATGGACCCTTCATGACAAGGGGCGCTGAAACGAAAGCAGATGGTGGAAGAAGGATTGGTACCACACAGGACATTTTTAGACAAATGAAAAAGCAAGAAAGACAAATTAACAACGTTTCCATAAAGTTATACCAAGTGTGCCTGCCTCTCCGGCCTCCCCTTCACCTCTTCCACTTCTGCCTGAGACAGCACAAGCACCCCCTCTCCTCCTCCCCAGCCTACTCAAGGCGAAGGTGATGAGGATAAAGGCCTTTATGATGAGCCACTTCTATTTAGGAAATAGTAAATAATCATACCGTGGTTAGTAACTTGTGTATGTGTGTCTTCATATGAAAATCTAATAACTATGACAAGAGCTGTATGAATTGACTGTTTATGTTATCAGTCAGTAATGCTTCTGTTAACACTAGGCTATTAGGAGTTAAGTTTTGGGGAAGTCAAAAATTATCCACCAATTTTCCAACTGCAGGGGGGAGGGGTTCAGCACCCCTGACCCCAATATTGTTCAAGGGTCAACTGTTCATACCATTTATGGAATGTTTATTTTGTGTCATTAACTCTTTGGGAACTTCTGAATTTGGTATCAACACCATTTTACTGATTGTTAGGCCCAGACTGGTTGAATAACTTGCCCACAGTCCTGCAGTTGACAGAGTAGAATCAGATTCTAACCCTCACCTGCCTCCAAGGCTTGTGCTCTTAACCACTGTACAGCTTGTGGAAGAATCAACTTCTTTCATCCAGGCCTTTCAACCTCTCCTTTTTGACTTTCTCTTCCTCTCTCTGCGTTTCACCACTACTGCAAACATGCCCTCAGGCTGCCACCCCCAGTAGCCCAGTAGCCCCCCTCGAGGTGCCCCAACAGACCCTTGAGCCCAGAGCAGTGCATAGGCAGCTCCTTCCTCATGCCTCCCTCTGAGTCAGAGCTGGGGCTTGTCCTTCCTCACTAGCACATCCTTTGCTCTGACCCCACATGACAACACCAAAGGCCTACAGGGGAGTAAATGGGCCCTTTTCCTAAGGAGAATGCATTTTCATGTGACTCCTACAGTCTCATCTTGACTAAAGAAAAGATCTTCTCATGGTGGAATTTGGCTTCCTGCACAAGTGACAAAGGGTATGATGGCAAAGGACTTTTGGTGAGTGCCAGAACACCACTCCTGTCCCAGGTAGTTGTGCCATAGACCTTCCAGGCATTGCTGCCAAGCACACATACTGTCTAAACATTTCCACCTGGAGCTGCTTCACTGTGGCCTCCAGCTGCCCCTGGCCCTCTCCCTGCAGATTCCCCAGTAGCAGCACAGGCAGCAGCAAAGGGCATGCACAGTCTGGCTGCATGGACCATTTTCCCATTTGCTTTTCTGGCTGGTTGGATTGCTGGCCCTTCCTGGCCCTGCTGTGACTCTTTGCAGCCTCTCATAGCCTCATTTCTAGCTGTCCACTTTCCTCTCCTAAGATGTTCTCCCTACCCCAATCCCTGTTTAGCTGGAAAATTCTTACCTGTTCACCAAGAATCAACTCAAAACAGCTCTTCCTTGGTGACACCTTGCATGATTCTCTTCCTCTCTCCTTCTTCCCAGACTTCAGGGCCATCTCTGTCCTGAGGGTGCCCCCTGCAAGCAGAAATCTTGTCTTGTTCATCTCTCAGACACTGGTACCTAGCATGCTGTCGTTAGTTGCCTTTGAGTTGATTACAACGCATGGTGACCCCATCAGTATGAATAGAGTAGAACAGCACCATAGGATTGCCTTGGCTGTAATCCTAACAAAAACGGATTGCCAGACCTTTCTTCCACAGTACCGCTGGGTGGGTTCAAACCAATAACCTTTAAGTTTTCAGTCTAGTGCAAACCCTTTGAGCCACATAAAAATCATCTCAAATTTCCCTTCATAAGGGATTTCTGATTTATGTCATCACCAGACATATATGAGAGTGCCTCTTTTCCACAGCCTTATCAACAATTATAACACATTTTATTTTTAAACAGTTGTGGAGATGAGAAATTATATATCTGTGTAACTGAAATTTGCATTTCTCTAAACATCTTTTCTATGTTTAAGGGTTATTTAAAAAAATTTTTTTTTGGTCTATTCAAAGTTATTATTTTTTAAATCATGAATCTACTCATTTTTAAAGAATAAAATATTTAATTATTCAAATGGAAGAAAAAGAATATATACAGCAAAACAAACTGCTTTAACGTGTTTCATTTTAGACATCTGAGTAAAACACAAGTATTGCATTACATTACATGAGGTAACTTTATTATATGTAACAAATGCATTTATGATGAAGCACTTTAAAAGCCATTCCCATTGCAATAACCATATGCTCATACCTTATTTAAGAGTACAGAATTTTCTAGCACATGCATTACATATTGTATGGATGTACGATTGATATATGGAAAAGACAACATATATGGGCTTCAGTGTACAGGCTCAGTCTTCCTGGTTAGCAGTAATCACTTGGAATTCTCTGTCCATCCATTTTGGTTTGCACATTTTGGTTTATATTTCAAATCCCAGGCCTTAGGATACCTTCCTAGTGTTTAATCCCCACATGTGCATTGGGCTGGGCTGGACAGAGACTTTCATTCCTAAAACGAAATTGGCAGATGTGCATCTAGATTTCTCTGAACAATAACCTGTGCTGCTGCTGACGGCAGGTTTTACTCTCCCAGGGAGTCACTCCCCTCACTCTCTCCCACCATTCAGACAGGACAGCCTACAAGGAGGGGAAAGGTGGCCCCGGGGTTTTCCAAACATGGTCAAGAGCTATGTATGTTCCCAAGCAAGCACCCTACTGAGCCCAAAGTTTAGTAGGAGCTGCAGAGCAAATGGGGACTGCTAATCTAGCACACCCCAAAGTAAGAGTGCAAGACACCAACAACACACAACACAACAACATAGGCCTCATCAGTAATTTGTTACCAGTTACGGTCAAGTCGATCCAACTCATGGTGACACCCTATATGTGTCAGAGTAGAATCCTACTTGATAGCATTTTCAACTGCTGATTTTTCGGGAGTAGATTGTCAGTCTTTCTTCCAAGGCACCTCTTGACTGATTTGAGCCTCCATCCTTTGAGTTAGCAGCCAAGTACATTAATCGCTTACACTACCCAGGACATCAGTAATTAACATCTACAGGAAACAATTAATAAAATATATCAAAGTAAAACTTTTTTCAAATGTCCTACAAAAACCGAATATCTTAAATAGTCAATCAAATACAAAGTCCACTGATTCTTCTAAAGTCTTCCTAAAAAAATTCCAAACTTGTTGCATCAATTTTGATTCATAGAGACCCTGTAGGACAGAGTAGAACTGCCTCATAGAGTTTCCAATCATTACAGAAGCAGATTGCCACATCTTTCTCCAATGGCACGGCTGGTGGGTTTGAACTGCCGACCTTTCAGTTAGCAGCCAAGCACTTAACCACAGCTCCACCAGGGCTCAAAAAGTCCTGCTCAGTGCCTCTAACTTCTAGCAAGTCAGCCAGGAGCTTAGAAGCAGAAGACGCTGCAATGTCAACAGGTTTATCTCCCTCTTATTTAACTCAGGCCACAAATATTCTAAATTCAATATTCTAAATTCAAAGGGGTTGGCAGTAGAGAGTATAAGGAGACACAGAAACACCACCAGTCACCTCCAGGAAAAAAGGAAGGAGGCAGGTAAGGGCAGGCAGGAGTGGCGCACAGGGGTGGTACTGATCGTATAGGAATCTCCCAAACTAATACACAAGGGATGGGGTTTGATTAAACTATCTGAAAAATTAAGGCTAAAGCACAGAAATGTCAAGGAAACAGCAGAGTGAGTGACATGAGTACTGTATACTTACAATACTTACAAAACAGAAGGACTACAAACTATTAAAAATATACCAAAAATGATGCAAACTTTAAACTCAGCACTGACATGGTACCAACAAGGTACTCAAAGGAGGTGGACAGCCAAATGCACATTGGAAGTTATTTCACTAAAACACACAAGGAAAGGTTCAGAGAAGCACCTATAAAAGACTCCAGAAAGAAGCAGTATGGAAATTCCTTTAAAATTTAGAATTAGAAATACCATTTAATCCAGCAATCCCATTACCAAAACCAAACTCACTGCCATGGAGTCCGATCTGACTCATAGTAACCCCTCTTTGGGTTTCCAAGGGAGAATCACTCGGAAATAGATTGCCCAATCTTCCTTCCAAGGAGTGGCTGCTGGATTTGAACCGCCAGCCTTCTGGTTAGCAGTCAAATGCCTTAGGCACTATGCTACCAGACATCCTAACAATCCCATTACTAGGTATATATCCTAAAGAGGTGAGATCCAGGACAAGAACATATATGCACACCTATGTTCATCACAGCACTATTTACAATAGCAAAAAAAGATGGAAACAACCTAGGTTTCCATCAACAGAAGAATGGATAACCAAACTATGGTAGATACACACAATGGAATATTATGCAACCCTAAAGAATAATGTAGAATCTGCAAAACACCAAAGAATGTGGATAAACTTGGAGGATATTATGCTGTGTGAAACAACAATCACAGAAGGACAAATATTGTATTAGTGCATTATTGTAAAAGTCAAGGAAATGTTTATTATATATGGAAGGAAACTTTCTTTGTTGGTTACCAGGAATGGGAAGGGAAGGGAGGGAACATTGCAAAAATAAATAAATAATACAAATTTTAAAAGGCTCCAGAAAGAATGTGAGAGATAGGAGCATTGTTCCAATAAGGGCACCACTCCCAAGGCCCTATGTTGAAAATTCCTGAACTCATTTGTGTTCCTAATATCTGGGATGTTTGTTAAATCAGCATCATTGCCTACACGAACTGACAGTCTCATTATCTTTTAATACAATCAAAACACGAGGCCAACCAGTGAAATATAGATGAAGAGTTTAGCTTCACAATGACTAAATCAACACAAATAATGATGACGTTTATTAAACAGACCCCATAAATGGACAAAATCAAGTTTATGGCAGTAGACAGCTGACCATCAGTGGGAATAGTCAAAGGGCTCCTCAAACATCTCTGGAGATACTGCTAATCAACTGAGCCTTTCTGGGGCACAATTGTACATCATGTGAAAATAACCAGAAAACTTGGACCCAATAACTCCACTTTGGGAAATAGCTTCAAGGAGGTAGGGCAAAGGTGGGAAAGGAAAATTTTGTACAAAGTTGTTTACTACAGTTGTTCTCCATCCTAGGAGAACAGTTAAAAATAACCTATTGTGAGAAGATCAGGTGGGGGCAGGAGAACAGGAATATACCCAAGACCAAGAATAGATTTGGCTGAAGATAGTCTTACTTATGTACTTGTGCTATAAAATTATCCACATACATTACAGAAGTAACAGAGGACAGGATTGGAGTAGCTTCTCGAAGACAACCAAATACCTTGAGGGAGAGAATCACCAGGCCTGCAGGCTCAGGACCATAGTCTCAGGGGACATAGAGATCAATTGGCACAACATAGTACATAATAATCTGCTTCTAGTGCAGAATTGCAGTCAATGTCATGAGACAAAATATGCATGAACTACTGTATGGAAAATGAATTTTCTCTGTAAACTTTCACCCAAATCACAATTAAAATGAAAAAAAGAAAGAAAAATCTTGTTCTACATCCTATTTTGGTGAGGTGACTGGGCTCTTAAAAGGTATCGAGTGGCCATCTAAGATGCAACTATTGGTCTCCTCTCACCTGGAGCAAGGAAGAGTGAAGAAAATCAAAGTCATTTGGAAATAATTAGTCCAAAGATATGATGGACCATGAGGACCTCAGCCTTCAGGACCCCGAGACCAGAACTAGATAGTGCCTGGCTACCAATGCCAACCACTCAGAAAGAGATCAAAACTGGAGAGCCTGCTTAGAGTGGGAGAAAAAATGTGAAACAATATTCAAAACCATCACAAAGAGCCTTCTTCAGGGCCACAGCAACAACCCAGGGCTCTGGGGGTGGGGCTGCCAGGACTCAATTCCAGGAGCAGAGAGGGTCACAAGTGGTTTGCAGCCTTCAGGCCTGTGTCCTGGGAATCTGCTCTGGGAGCAAAGTGTGTGACCCACACAAAATGAGGCCCTGGGATTCCAGGAAAACTGCCTGGGTTACAGGCAAGAAAAGCTGACTCTGAGGAAACTATCACCCGGCCATCATGAACGAAACGGAGCACACCAGTGTCCTTACCTCTCAAAGATAACAAGAGTGAATGTGCCAAGGGGCCAAAGGAGCTTATGGGAAGGAGGAAAATGAAGGAAAAGAAAGAAACAAACACAGGGGAAAAAGGAAAGACTAGCTGCTGGGAGTGGTGAGGGAAAGGCAGAAAAGGAGGCCAGAAGGAAAGTGAGAAAGGGAAGAAGAGGTGAAAAGGGAAGGGGCAAGGAGTGTGGTGGCCTTTACAGACTTCTCAACAGAAAATGTGTCCGGGTTTAATGGAGGGGAGAACCAAGGGAACCCAGTCACAGGAGGCATTGGGGACCCCTCTATGCCCCAGCTATCAAATTCTTGGATTTGAAGTTCAAAAGTCCCCTGCAGGTATGATTCAGATAGTATTGGGAGGAGCTATTCCAGGCACTCCCCTCCCTGACCCAGCTCCCCTGGAACCTGATATGATTCCCCAGGTAGAGGTGAGTGGGAGGGTCCACCAAGTTTTAAAAGGGAGTGAGAAAATGGTGTGGTGGCACCTGGGTCTTCAGCTAGAACCTCCCTTTAATAAAGTTCATGAATTTAAATGTAGGGGTAGACAAGGCCCCATCTGAAACTAAGAGTCTGTGCCCCAGGCACACAGGAGAGGTGGGGTAAGGATGGGAGCACACAGAGCCTGAGGGCAGTGTGGTATCTGGTGACTCCTTCTGGTCTGGTCCCTGTCAACTCCCAGGCTTGGGTGTAAGACAGAGGTTCAGCGAAGACCGACCTGCAGTCTGTTATTCAATGCCCTGTTTTGGGCCTCCCTCATTCCTTCACTTATCAGCAGTCAGCATGCTGTCACCAGGGACAGAGTCCTGCATGGGGTGGAGAAGGCAGAGGAGATTCTGCAGACACTGAGATTTAATGAGGATTTTCATTTAGACAGAAAGCCTTAGTGGCACAGTGGTTAAGTGCTCAGTGACAGTTCAAACCCACCAGCTGCTCCCTAGAGAAAGATGTAGCAGCCTGCTTCCGTAAAGAGCACAGCCATGGAAACCCTTTGGGGAAGTTCTACTCTCCCATTATGAGTCAGAATCCACTGAACAGCAATAGATTTGGTAGATTTTTTGTTTTGTTTTCCATTTAGATGAATGTGATTGTGCATGGGGAAATAGTTTTTCTTTGCAGATGTTATCAGTTAAGTCACATACCAAGTAGGGTGGGTCATAATCCCTTCTGAAAGGTATCTTCTAAGAAGGAGGACAGATACAGAAACAGTCACTTGGGAAAAACAGACTCCACATGACCCTGGAGGCAGATGGATTCATAAACAGCAAAGGATCACCAAGGACTGCTGGCAGCCACCAGAAACTGGGAGAGAGGCATGGAATAGTTGTTCTCTCGAAGGTCCCAGGAAAAAGGAACACAGTCATAGGCTGAAATGTGAGGGGGGAATAAAATCGATTCTTTAAAGCCACCTGCTTTGGTGGTATTTTGTAGATCTCTGGGTGGTGCAAGTAGTTTACAACTGACTACTAACCTAGGCGCTCTGGTGGTGTAGTGGTTAAGGCATTTGGCTGCTAACAAAAAGTTCCATGATTCCAACCCACCAGCTGCCCCATGGAAGAAAGATGAGGCAGTCTCCTTCCGTAAAGATTTATGGCCTTGGAAACCCAATGGGAGTTGCTGTGAGTAGGAATTGACTTGATGACAATGAGTTTCAATTTTGTGTGAGTACTAAGCTGAATGTTGGTGAAGCACCACCATTTGGTGAACCCACCCAGCAGTGCAGCAGTGTCAAAGACACTGCCATCGGGCCAATTCCGACTTATAGCGATGCTCTTTGAGTTTACAAAGCTATAAATCTTTACAGAAGCAGACTGCCTCATCTTTCTTCGACAGAGCAGCTGATGGGTTCGAACCACTGACCTTTGGGTTGGCAGACAAATGCCTCAATCACTACATCACCAGAACTCCTTTTCAAAGAGACAAGGGAGAAGTTCAATTTCATCAGGCAGAACAAGACCAGGGGCCAACTACAATTGCTCCTGTACAAGTTTAAGTTGAAGCTGAAGAAAATTAAAACAAGTCCATGAGACTAAAAATATGACCTTGAGTATATCCCACCTGAATTTACAGACCATCTGAAAAACAGATTTGACACACTGAATACCAATGACCAAAGACCAGACGAGTTGTGGGATGACAGCAAGGACATCATACATGAAGAAAGTAAAAGGTCATTAAAAAGAATGAAAAGACCAAAATGGATGTCAGAAGAGACTCCAAAACTTCTTCTTGAATGGAGAGTAGCCAAAGAAAATAGAGGGAATAATGAAGTAAAAGAGTTAAACAGAAGATTTCAAAGAGAAGACAAAGTATTATAATGAAATGTGCAAAGACCTGGAGTTAGAAAACCAAAAGGGAAGAACATGCTAAACATTGCTCAAGCTGAAAAAACTGAAGAAAAAATTCAAGCCATGAATTCCAATATTGAAGAATTCTACAGGCAAGATACTGAAGGATGCAGGAAGCATCAAAAGAAGATAGGAGGAATACAGAGTCACTGTACTAAAATGAATTGGTCGATGTTCATCCATTTCAGGAGGTGACATATGATCAAAAACCAATGGTACTGAAGGAAGAAGTCAAAGCTGTGCTAAAGGAATTGGAGAAGAACAAGGGTCCAGGGATTGATGGAATACCCATTGAGATACTTCAACAAATGGATACAATGCTGCGAGCCCTCACCTGTTTCTGCCAAGAAATTTGGAAGACAGCTATCCGGCCAAGTGACTGGAAGAGATCCCTATTTGTGCCCATTCCAAGGAAAGGTGATCCAATAGAATGTGGAAATTATCAGACAGGATCATTAATATCACAAGTAAAATTTTGCTGAAAATAATTCAAAAATTGTTGCAACAGTAAATTGACAGGGAGCTGCTAGAAATTCAAGCCACATTCAGAAGTTGTTGTTGTTATGTGCCATCGAGTTGGGTTTCTGAGGTAGTATCACTACGGAAATAGATTGTCTAACCTTCCTTCCGAGGAGTGGCTGGAGGGTTTGAACCGCCAGCCTTCTGGTTAGCAGTCAAATGCCTTAGACACTATGCTACCAGAGCTCCTATATTCAGAAGAGGGTGTGGAAAAAGGGATATCACTGCTGATGTCAGATGAATCTTGGTTGAAGCAGAGAATACCAGAAAGATGTTCACTTGTGTTTTATTGACCATGTATGGTCATTCAACTATGTGGATCATAACAAATTATGGATAACATTGCAAAGACTGGGAATTCCAGAACACTTAATTGTGCTCATGAGGAACCTGTACATAGACCAAGAGGCAGTCATTCGAACAGAACAAGGGGATACTGCATGGCTTAAAATTAGGAAAGGTATGAGTCAGGGTTGTATCCTCTTATCATACTAATTCATTCTGTATGCTGAGCAAATAATAAGAGAACTTGGACTACATGAAGAAGAACACAGCATCAGGAGTGGAGGAAGACTCATTAACAACCTGCCATATACAGACAATACAACCTTGCTTGCTGAAAGTGAAGAAGACTTGAAGGACTTACTGATGAAGATTGAAGAATATAGTCTGCAGTATGAATTACATCTCAATATAAAGAAAACAAATATCTTCACAACTGGACCAATAAGCAGCATCACAATAAATGGAGAAAAGATTGAAGTTGTCAAAGATGTTGTTTGGTTCTACAATCAATGCCAATGGAAGCAGCAGTCAAGACATCAAACAACGTATAGCACTGGGCAAGTCAGCTGCAAAGGACCTCTTTCAAGTGCTGAGGAACAAAAATGTCTCCTTGAAGACTAAGGTGTGCCTGACACAAGCCATGATATTTTCAATCGCCTCGTATGCATGTGAGAGCAGGACAATGGATAAAGAAGACCGAAGAATTGATTCTTTTGAGTTGTGGTGCTGGCAAAGAATGCTGAAAGTACCATGGACTGCTAAAAGAACTAACAAATCTGTCCTGGACGAAGTGCAGCCAAAATGCTCCTTGGAAGCAGGAATGGCCAGACTTCATCTCATCTACTTTGGTCATATTGTCAGAAGGGATCATTCCCTGGAGAAGGATGTCATTCCTGGTAAGGTGGAGGGTCGATGAAGGAGGGGAAGGCCTACAACGATATGGATTTACATAGTGGCTGCGACAACGGGATCAAGTATAGCAGGGATCACGGAGCTGGCACGGGACTGGGCGGTGTTTCATTCTGCTGTGCATAGGGTCATTATGAGTCAGAGGCAACTCGATGGCACCTAACAACAACAAAAACAATGACCAGTCCCTGGAGAAGGATATCATGCTTGGTAACATAGAGAATCAGTGAAAAAGCAGAAGATCTTCACAAGATGGATCGACACAGTGGCTGCAATGATGGGCTCAAGCACAGCAAGCACTGTGAAGATGGTACTGGACCAGGCGGTGTCTTTTTCTGTTGTACATAGGGTCACTATGAAGCAAAACTGACTGAAGGGCACCTGACAACAGCAATAAGTAGTGCAACAGAAGAAAGGCCTGGCAATTTGCTTCTGTAAAGATTATACGACCAAGCTTGTTGACATCAAGTCAATTCCAACTCATAGCAACCCTACAGTAAAACTGCCCCAAAGGGTTTCCAATGCTATAAATCTTTATGGAAGAAAACTGCCACATCTTTCTCCCATGGAGCAGCTAGTGGGTTCAAACCACCAACTTTTGGTTAGTAGCCAATCATTTAACCACTGCACCACCCAGGGCTCCTCTCCAGGGAGGCCAAAGAGGGTAAAAGTTCTGAAAAAGTCACCCAAAGCCATGGAGAAATTACCAAATTAGATCAAGGCTACCTGAAAATGTCAAGGGCTTGGGCTAGAGATTAATTTTGAGTACAGGGAAATAGAGGATGTCTGAGTTGGTGGGTTGTGATGTTCATGCCTGCTTCACAAGTACTGACAAACTTTCCTGGGGAAGACACCATTGGCCATCCTGGCTGGCAGATGCAGGGTTGCCTGCTTCCACGGGCTGCTCACTTATTGCCTCCCTTCCCCTCTGATCTCACCAGGCTCCCAATGACCTCATCAATGGCCATACCGGGACACAGCTACTCACCAGGAAGGCATCTGGAATTGTCATGGTTAGGATGTAAGTATGATGCCAGCTATATAGTTCCCCAAGTCTCTGCAGCTGAATCCTGCCGTCAGCACTTGGGCTAATGATTCAACAAACTGTCCCATGTTCTGTGTTAAGCTGTTGGAGGAGAGTCATCATGTTGTCACAGCACATTGTTAACATCACATGTTCCCATGCCCTGCTGAGCTCCTGGAAAGAGGCCTGTGAAGGGTCTACTCAGTAGACTTTCCAGGACTCTGAGCCACAGTGAAGGGTCAGAGTCTTTGTACAAAAGGCCCTGTGATGTTTGGTGCCTTTTTACTCCCAGGCAGAGGTGCAAGATAAAGGGGAAAAAGGACCCTTGGGAACTAGGGTAAAGGCTGAAAGAGTGATATGGACCTGGGACATGGAGTCCTATTACCCAATGCCCTGTCTTGGACCAAGGAGTTGTGGTGGTGTATTGGTTAAAGCATTCAGCTGCTAACTGAAAGGTCAGTGGTTGGAACTCATCAGCTACTCTGCAGGAGAAAGATGAGGAAGTCTGCTTCATAAAGATTTATAGCCTTGGAAACCCTATGGGGCAGTTCTACTCTGGTCTATAGGGTTGATAGAAGATGTAACTGACTTGCCAGTGGGTTGCCTCTGACCACCCTCATTCCTTGATTCATCAGCAGGCAGTGTGTTTTAAACTAGGGGCAAAGAGTCCTATTGGAGGTGAGGGAGAGGTTGCTACAGACACTGAGATTTAAAGAGGAATGAAGCAGACCCTGGATGGCTCAAACGGTTAAGCACTTGACTACTAGCCAAAAGAACTTTGGCAGTTCAAACCCACCCAGAGGCCCCTCGAAAGACAAGTCTGATGATTTGCTTCCAAAAGGTCACAGCCTTGAAAACTCCATGGATCAACTCTACTCTGCATGTGTCGGGTCACCATGAGTCGGATTAGACATGAATGGCAACAAACAACAACTCATGAATGAGGCACTTCAGCCTACCGTCCAGAAGGCTCTCTTCACTTCTGTAGCCACTACACTGAGAGTGAGAGTCCAGGGCTGCCTCCGAAGGGAAACTCAGGGCCCAGGACAGCTAAAGTGAATAGAGAGATGGTGCTCGTCCACCAGACCAGCCACGTGACAAATAAGCAACTATCCTCTGGCAACAGGAAAAGTGAAGCTGTTTTCCTAGAACTCTGAGGAATAGCCCCAGCAAAGGCTATGACCATGACCCAATTCCTAGGGAAAGCCTGATATATCCACCTCAAAGGTCCATTGGACACAGAACCAGGGCAGTTCCTTCAACCTGTCAGGAGGCCTCAATGAGAGTTTGTTATCTGAACAAAAGAAAGTAAGTTGGTTTTCTCTACAAAGTCTTTTCTCTTCTAGCACAAAGTTGTACATCTTTGCCAACCAAGCTCAACTGGCAGCTGTGAGGCATGAGAGACTTTCTTTAATAGGCAGAATAGGGAGGAGACCAAGGAAAGGCTTCTTGCCAAGTCTTGATGTCTTCTTTCATCAAGTGTCATCCACACTGAGATGGAGAGGGACTCAAGTCATGGAGGTATTTAAACTTCTCTCTTGGTTTGGTCTGGAAGTTTTTCAGGCACAAGAAATTCTCTTGTTGTCACTGAATTTCTCAAGTATGGATTTAGTATTCCTTCCTCACAGAGATAGTCTGGCTCCAAACTTTCACAAGAGAAGAGAAGATGCTGTTTGGCTTTTGAGCAAGGCCGTTCTGGCATTCCCAAACATATGTATTGGGACTTTCTGGGTGAAATCTTAGCTGAAATTGGGGGCTCCTGAGAGGTCTTTCCTGGGGTACAATGAAGCATGTAAGGGGAGGTGACGTATTCATTCTTCTCCCCTCCAGCAATGCTTTTCTGATGCTTCAGAGGTTCTTCTGTGGAAACTTCCAGGAAATTCTCAAAATTCACCACCAACTTGTCAATGAGATCACTGGGGTAAAATGGTCTTAGAATTCTGTCTTCAGTGTTCACAGAGTCATCAAACTGTACCTCCTTCAGATTTGGCTTATTCTGAAAAAAGAAAAAGGGATACCCCAAATGGTCATTTAGAGGTTACATATAATGTAACCAAAAGGCCATTAGTCATTGGACACCAAATGCCCCCACCTCCTGAATAGACCCCCAACACCACCACGATATTCCTTCCAGATGATAGAAACTCACTGCTGTCAAGTTGGATCTGACTCATAGTGACCCCTCCTTGGGTTTCTGAGGTGGTATCTGTATGGAAGTAGATTACCCAGTGTTCCTTCCAAGGAGTTGCTGGTGGGGTTGAACCGCCAGCCTTCTGCTTAGCAGTCAAATGCCTTAGGCACAACACCACCAGGGCTCCTCCAGATAATAGAAGTGGTAGCCAATCACCTCCATATGCTATTTCATAGGAGTATGATAAGAGTGGCCCATTTTCTGAGAAACAGCACACAATTTTCACACAATCTTTTCTTTTGAAGAACTCAAAGTTCATATTTTCACAAAACATCAGTTAAGTGGGAGTGAAAAACTGAGAGCTCTTAGAGATGAAAAAAATACAGCCACAGAGACCAATAACTTCCCAAAATTTCCCATAACATCAAAGGTGACCTCATGACAGGGGCAGTATCTTTGTCACATCTGTATCCTCAGGGCCTACTAACGTCTGTCATACAGTGGTTGATTAATAAGTACTTGCTATTGAGGCTAGCAACTCCTCGGAAGGAAGATGGGGCAATCTACTTCCGTAGTGATACTGCCTCGGAAACCCAAGGAGGGGTCGCTATGAGTCGAGTCCGACTCGACGGCACATAACAACAACAACAACAACATTGAGGCTAGACCTACAGATTATTCAAAAATGCATTTTAGCCATCAGACAACACTGCCTATAAATTCATTTACTCTCTTAATAACTTTATAACCCACCACCTCTCTTAATAACCCACCAGCCACTCCTCAGAAGGAAGACTGGGCATACTTCCATAGAGATACTGCCTCAGAAACCCAAGGAGGGGTCACTATGAGTCAGAACTGACTCAACGGCAGTTAAGTTTGTTTGCTTTTTTTTTTTTTTTTAACAACTTGTTAAAGGTAGAAAAGTAAATTTGAAAATATAAGACATATAAAGGAAAGGAGAAAATAGAAATTAAGTCCACTGTAGCAGAAATGTCTACATTAAAAAACATTTCTTAGATGAAGAGAGGCTAATATTAAAAATTCCTTTATCAAGGAAAAATAGGAAGTCTTTTAATAATGATTTAAATGTATATTTAATTGAGTTTATTAAACACTATCTAAGAAAGAAATCCAATCTAAAATCAGGACAATTTTTAATTTTAAAAAATTATGAAAAAGGAAGATTTTTACTTAAGTATAGTTTACCAGAAAGCCCCATTAGCAATTAAACCAAGTTTGACTATAATTTGCCCAACCTGAGAAACACAATCTGAGGTAGCATGCCCCCATCTGTGCACACCAACTGTCAGCTATTCACATCCATGTCTGCTCAAGTTCACTAGATGGTCTAGAAATTAAAATACTCTTGGTTGCTTTTTAAATGGCCTCAAATCCTAAATTAACCAAAAAGTTGACAGTTTGAATCTACTCACCTTGGAAGAAAGGCCTGGTGATCCACTTCCAAAAGAACACAGCCATTGAAAACTCTATAGAGCAAATTGTATTCTGAGGCACATAGGAACACCATGAATTGAAATCAACTGATGGCCACTGGTTTGGTGATTTGTTTGTTTTATTGTTTGTTAAATCTTGCAGTGGGGCTTTCTTTCTCTCTCTAATTAGACCATCAGGTCCTGAGGGTGTATATCTTTGATCTGCACTATCCCTTGCAGTACCAATTCTATGGTGGGCACATCGTAGGTCCTCATGAGCCTAGATGTGCTCGTTCCTCTTGTCCAAAGCATGAAGTTAAAGAGTTCCTGGAAGCTTGATTCCATCCACCCTGCCAATCATTCCCTGGGATTTTCAACCCTGAGTTCTCTTTATGTGAACTCCATAAAAGGCTCAGCCCAGGACGTCTCCCACTTCCACCAAACTTATCCATCTCCCACAGCCAGCTCATCCAAATGATTCCCTTAACAAGAATATTTTACCTTGAAGTTATCTCCATACCACACAGCTATACTGCTTTCGGCAGGGTTGGGGACATCAGGACAACAAAGGTGTTTCAATTTGCTAATAAGAGATAAGATTTGAAAAAGAAAATGAGTCCAAGAAGCATTTTACACATCCAATATGGCTGAGCCCAAAGAGGGCTTTGCTAAAGGGAATTGTATGGCTCCCCCATTAAATAAGGGCAAGCCCCCAGCCTGCTAGGAGAGGGAAGTACAATTTTGGGTGGTGAAGCAAAAGTCTACAAAGGGAGGAGACATCTCCTCACACAAAGTTATCCTGACCCTTACTCTCTCTTCCACCCCTTTATCTCCACATCTGGTGCTGATGCCTGAAATCATACCATCACAATCACACCTATGAGATTTATTCCCTGAGAAGAGAAACACAGGAGGCTTTGTAGGTTATCCACACTTTAGTACCATGGCTCTCAAAGTGTGGCCCTAATCAGTAGCATCAACATTATTTGGGAACTTGTTAGGAATGCAAATTCTTGTTTTCCACCCCAGCATCACTGAATTACTAATTATACTACTAATCACCAACTACTATATTGAAATGTGCAAAGACCTGGAGTTAGAAAACTAAAAGGGAAGAACACACTCAGCATTTCTCAAGCTCAAAGAACTGAGGAAAAAAATTAAGTCTTACATTGCAACAGTGAAAGATTCTATGGGCAAAATATTGAATGATGCAGGAAGTATTAAAAGAAGATGGAAGGAATATACAGAGTCACTGTACCAAAAAGACCTGGTTGATCCTTATCCATTTCAGGAAGTAGCATATGATCAAGGACCAATGATATTGAAGGAAGAATTTGAAGCTGGACTGAAGGAATTGGCAAGAACAAGGCTCCAGGAATTGACGGAATACCCATTGAGATGTTTCAACAAATGGATACCCCACTGCAGGCACTCACTCAGTTATCCCAAGAGATTTGGAAGACAGCTACCTGGCCAACTGACTGGAAGAGATCCATATTTGTACCCTTTCCAAAGAAAGGTGATTCCACAGAATGTGGAAATTATTGAATAATATCATTAATATCACACTCAAGTAAAATCTTACTGAAGACAATTCAGAAATGGTTGCAGCAGTATATTGACAGAGAACTTCCAGAGGTGCAGGCTGGATTCAAAAGAGGATATGGAACAAGGGATATCATTGCTGATGTCAGATGGATCTTGGCTCAAAGCAAAGAATACCAGAAAGATGTTCACTTGTGTTTTATTGGCTATGCAAAAGTATTCAATTGTGTGGATCATAACAAATTGTTGATAACATTGAGAAGAAAGGGAATTCCAGAACACTTGATTGTGCTCCTGAGGAACCTGTACATAGACCAAGAGGCTATTCAAACAGAACAAGGGGACACTGCATGGTTTAAAATGAAGAAGGGAGTGCATCAGGGTTGTATCCTTTCACCATACTTATTTAATCTGTACGCTGGCCAAATAATCCAAGAAGCTGGACTATATGAAGAAAAATGTAGCATTAGGATTGGAGGAAGGATCATTAACAACCTGTGATACAATGACGACACAACTTTGTTTGCTGAAAGTGAGGATGACTTGAAGCACTTGCTGATGAAGATTAAAGAGTACAGTCTGCAGTATGTATTACATTTCAATATAAAGAAAACAAAAATCCTCACAACTGGACCTATAAGCAGCATCATGATAAATGGAGAAAAGATTGAAGTTGTCAAGGACTTCACATAGCTTGGTTCTACAATCGATGCCAATAGAAGCAGCAGTCAGGACATCAGATGACGCATGCTGTTGTGTTGTTATGTGCCATCAAGTTGGCCCTGACTCATAGTGATCCCTCCTTGGGTTTCTGAGGCAGTATCACTACAGAAGTAGATCGCCCAACCTTCCTTCCATACGACTCATAGCACTGGGCAAATCACCTACCAAGGACCTCTTTCAAGTGCTGAAGAGCAAAGATATCTCCTTGAGGACTAAGGTGCGCCTGACAAGCCATGGTATTTTCATTCTCCTCATATACATGTGAGAACTGGACAATGAATAAGGAAGACTGAAGAAAAGTTGATGTTTTTGAATTGTGGTGCTGGCAAAGAATGCTGAGAGTACCATGGACTGCTAAAAGATCTAACAAATCTATCCTGGAGAAAGTGCAGCTAGAATGCTCCTTGGAGGCAAAAATGGCCAGACTTTGCCTCAACTACTTTAGTCACATTGTCAGAAGGGACCACTCACTGGAGAAGGATGTCATGCTTGGTAAGGTGGACAGTCAACGAAAGAGGGGAAGGCCCTCAATGAGATGGATTGACACAGTGGCTGCAGGGATGAGCTCAAGTATAGCAAGGATCATGGAGCTGGCGCGGGACCAGGCATTGTTTCATTCTGCTGTGCATGGGGTCACTATGAGTTGGAGATGACTCAACACCTAACAACAACATCACTGAATTGGCCAGATGCTTTCGGAAGCTCTGGTGTTGTAGTGCCTAAGGCACTTGACTGCTAATCAGAAGGCTGGAGGTTCAAACCCACCAGCCACTCCTCAGAAAGAGTGGTGAAACCATAGTGATACCACTTTGGAAACCCAATGAGGGGTCGCTATGAGTCAGATCCAACTTGACGGCAGTGAGGTTTTTATTTAAGGGGCAGCCCAGAAGGGGAGCTGGGCACCTGGGGCTTTTGGAAGTGGCTTTAAGGGACAGCCCGGAAGCAGAGCTGGACACTGGGGGCTTTTGGAAGCAGCTTTCAGGGGCAGCCAGGAAGGGGAGCCAGGCATGGGATTTGGAGCAGCTTTAAGGGAGGTCAGGAAATGAGCAGAATGGTTTGGAACAACTAAGGGAGGTGAACTTGTCTGCCAGTTTGTCATCCTGTGGTGCCTTATGTGGTGTTATGAGGCTGGAGGCTATGCCATTGGTATTGCCAATACCAGCAAGGTTACCCATAGTGGACAGGTTTCAGCAGAGCTTCCAGACTAAGAAAGACTCAGAAGAAGGAAGAGGCCAGTCACTTCTCACAGAATTGGCTAATGAAAACCTCATGAATAGCAGTGAAACACTGTCTGATATATAACTGGAAATCTTTATGAACAGCACAGAAACACTGTCCAATATAGTGCTGGAAGATGAGCCCTTCAGGTCAGAAGGCACTCAAAATATGACTGGGGAAGTGTTCCCTACTCAGAATAGAGTTGACCTTAATAATGGAGATGGAGTAAAGCTTTCAGGACCTCCATTTGCTGATGTGGCATGACTCAACATGAGAAGAAACAGGTGCAAATATCCATGAATAACTGGAACATGGAATGTATGAAGTATGAATCTAGGAAAATTGGAAGTTGTCAAAGATGAAATGGAACACATAAAGATTGATATCCCAGGCATTAGTGACTGGTTTTGGCCATTTTGAATCAGACAACCGTAAGATCTACTATGCTGGGAATGACAAATTGAAGAGGAATGGTGTGGCATTCATCATCAGAAAGAGTGTTTCAAGATCCATCCAGAAGTACAACGCTGCCAGTGATAGGATAGTATCCATATGCCTACAAGGAAGACCAGTTAATACTATCATTATTCAAATTTACACACCAACCATCAAAGCCAAAGATGAGGAAATTGAAGATTTCTACCAACTTTTGCAGTCTGAAATTGACTGAACATGCAATCAAGATGTGTTGATTATCACTGGTGATTGGAATGCAAAAGTTGGAAACAAAGAAGAATCAATGGTAGTTGGAAAATTTGGCCTTGGTGATAGAAATAATGCTGGAGATTACATGATAGAATTGTGCAAGACCAATGACTTACTCATTGCAAATACCTTTTTCAACAACACAAATAGTGGCTATACATGTGGACTTCGCCAGACGGTGTACACCAGAATCAGATCGACTACATTTGTGGAAAGAGGTGATGGAGAAGCTCAATATCTTCAGCCAAACAAGGCCAGGAGATGACTGTGGAACAGACCATCAAGTGCTCATATACAAGTTCAAGTTGAAGCTGAAGACAATTAAAACAAGTCCACAAGAGCCAAAAAATGACCTTGATTATATCTCTCCTGTATTTAGAGACCATCTAAAGAATAGATTTACTACATTGAACACTAATGACCAAAAACCAGAGGAATTATGGGATGACATCAAGAACATCATCCATGAAGAAAGGTCATTAAAAAAAGAAGAAAGGTCATTAAAAAAAGAAGAAAGGAATAAAAGATCAAAATGGATGTCAGAAGAGACTCTGAAACTTGCCCTTGAGCAGAGATTAGCTAAAGCAAATGGAAGAAATGACAAGATAAAAGAGCTGAACAGAAGATTTTAAAGAGCAGCTCAAGAACACAAAGCCAAATATTATAATTAAATGTGCAAAGACCTGGAATTAGAAAACAAAAAAGGAAGAACACAGTTGGCATTTCTTTACTTTGTGTGTGTGTGTGTGTGTGTGATTTGGGGTGAAAGTTTACAGAGCAAATACACTTTCCATACAGCAGTCCACATACACTTTGTCTCATGACATTGACTACAATTTACTATAATGCAACAGCTCCACTCCCACTTCCTCCCCATAGTTACCTCTTCCTTGTGTCCATCCCTCCATGCACTCCTGTCCCTGATCTGTCTCCCTGTGTGTACACAACCCTTCTATTCTCCCATGATTATTGTTTCCAAGGAGTGTATCTACTTATGTAAATGATCAGCTCATATGCCTGTCTTTTGTTTGGCTGGAAACCACAGGTGTGGGTTCAATTCCACACCTGAAGGGCAGCTATGGGCCATAGTCTCTGTGGTTCCATCAGGCTCTATCAGACCAGCAAACCTTGTCTTTTTTTTTTTTTTTTCAAATAATTTTGAGTTTTGTTCAACGTTGTTCTCCCACTCTATCCAGCATCTCCTACATAGATCCCCTTCCAAGTGGTTGACAGTGGTAGCTGGGCACCATATTCTTCTGGTCTCATAGTCATATAGGCTGAGGATTGCATAGTGTACAAATCATTTGGACTAATTGTTTCCATGAATCTTTGGTTTTCTTCATTCTTCTTTGCTCTGGATAAGGAGAGGCACATCATTGCATCTAGATGGCTGCTTGCAAGCTTTTAAAGTCCTAGTTGCTACTCACCAAAGTAGGATGTGCAACAATGTTTTGTGTAGTATGTTATGCCAATTGAGCCTGATGTCCCCTGCTACTATGGTCCCAAGCCCATAGGTCCAACTACTCACTCCCTCTGGGTAGCTGGCTATGGCCAAGAAGTGACTACAACCTTGTCCCTTGTCAGCTCTACTATATACCTGGGAATTCTTACAGAACATACCAATACACTTGTAGAAACATCGTTTGTCAACCTTATACATGGTCTCAGGCACATTCCACCCTGCATAGACATACCTAATAGCTCAGATGCTCAGCATTTCTTAAGCTGAAGGAACTGAAGAAAAAATCTAAGCCTCAAGTTGCAATATTAAAGATTCTATGGGCAAAATATTGAATGATGCAGGGAACATCAAAAGAAGATGGGAAGAATACACAGAGTCACTGTACCAAAAAGAACTGGTCTTTGTTTATCCATTTCAGGAGGTGGCATATGATCAACAACCAATGGTACTGAAAGAAGAAGTCAAAGCTGCACTGAAGAAAGTGGCGAAAAACAAGGCTCCAGGAATCGACAGAATACCCATTGGGATATTTCAACAAAAGGATGCTGCACTAAAGGCACTCATTTGTCTACACCAAGAGATTTGGAAGACAGCTACCTGACCAACTGACTGGAAGAAATCCATATTTGGACCCATTCCAAAGAAAGGTGAATGTGGAAATTATTGATACACATACCAGGAGGCTATAGTTCAAACAGAACAAAGGGATACTGCATCATTTAAAATCAAGTAAAATCTTAGTGAAGATAATTCAAAAACTGCTGCAGCAGTATATTGACAGAGAACTTCCAGAAAAGCAATCTGGATTCAGAAAAGGACATGGAATGAGGTATATCATTGCTGATGTCAGATGGATCTTGGCTCAAAGCAAAGAATACCAGAAAGGTGTTTACTTATGTTTTATTGACTGTGCAAAAGCATTTGATTATGTGGATCATAACAAATTATGGATAACATTAAGAAGAATGGGAATTTCAGAACACTTAATTGTACTCATGAGGAACCTGTCCATAAACCAGGAAGCTGTAGTTTGAAAAGAACAAGGGGATATTACATGGTTTAAATAAAGGGAGTGTGTCAAGGTTATATCCCTTTCACCATACTTACTCAATTTGTATGCTGAGCAAATAATCTGAGAAGCTGGATTATATGAAGAAGAATGTGGCATCAGGATTGGAGGAAGACTCATTAACAACCTTCGATATGCAGATGACACAATTTGCTTGCTGAAAAGGAGGATGACTTGAAGCACTTACTGATGAAGACTGAAGACTACAGTCTGCAGTATGAATTACACCTCAATATAAAGAAAACAAAAATCCTCACAACTGAACCAACAAGCAGCATTATGATAAACAGAGAAAAGATTGAAGTTGTCAAGGACTTGATACTACTTGGTTCTACAATCAACACCAATGGAAGCAGCAGTCAAGACATTAGAAGACATGTTGCATTGGGCAAATCTGCTGTAAAAGACCTCTTTCAAGTGCTGAAGAGCAAAGATGTCTCTTTGAAGACTAAAGTGTGCCTAAACCAAGCCATAGTATTTTCAATTGCCTCTTATGCATGTGAGAGCTGGACAGTGAATAAGGAAGACTAAAGAAGAGTTGATGCTTTTGAGTTGTGGTGCTGGCAAAGAACGCTAAGAGGACTATGGACTGCTAAAAGAACTAACAAATCTATCCTCGAAGAAGTGCAGGTGGAATGCTCCTTGGAAGCGAGAATAGCCAAATTTGTCTCACCTACTTTGGTCATGTTGTTAGAAGGAACCACCCCTGGAGAAGGATATCATGCTTGGTAAAGTGGAGGGTCAACGAAAAAGGGGAAGGCCCTCAACAAGATGGACTGACACAGTGGCTACAACGATGGGCTCAGGTACAGCAAGGATTGTGAGGATGACACAGGATCAGGCAGTGTTTCATTCTGTTGTACATAAGGTTGCTATGAGTCAGAGACTACTCAACTGCACCTAACAACAACACATCACTGAATTGGTCTAACTGCTGATGAGTTAGATACCAGAATTTGTACTGGTGACTTAGTTATAATGTACAGGTTAGAATCAAGGTAAGATTGGGACTGAGGCTGACCTTAGATTAACAATTAACCAAGAGCAGCTACTTGGCAGAGAGCCCACAAATGTCCAAGTTGAGAGAGAGAACTCTAGCCAGGAGGGACCCTTGATCACTAGGGCATGCAGCATGAGGCTCGTGGAGGGAAGCAAAGCACAGGACCTTGAAGACACACTTCCTTTCCCACAGTGGCCAGTGCAGTCAGAACAAACACCCCCCTAGGTGGCCCTCTAAGACTGCGTCACAAGCTAGGAACAAGTTTGGGCTGGGCATACAGCTGGTGAGTATTCCCTGGGAACACAGCTCATTGCTCTGCCTGAGAGAGAGGCCAGTGGTCCTCAGACCTTCTGCTGCTGCCATAGCCTCCTCTAGATGTTTAGAGAAAAGTCCTCCTCTCCAACTTTCAGATTTATACCAGATAAATCCTGTGGGACAGCTGGCACTGCCCCTGGCCTCACAACAGACGAGGCCTGGCATATAGGACTATGGGATGTGGGGTCTGCTTGTTTGGCCAGAATTCTGATGAGCCACAGGGTATGGCATACAATAATCTCAATAAATATTTGCTATATTAATAGATGAACGAATACCACCTTATTGGTAGCATGCCTTCTCCCACCCATGGTGATTTCTACCCTTTCCCACCCCTGATTTGGAAGATAGCACTGTTGCCTATAAACTCACTTGGGTTTTTTCAGCCCATATGTCACCATCAAGATAATGAGTATCAGAAGCCCTCCTCCAACCAGAGAAGTTATGAGGATGATCTCAATGACACCTTTGGAAAAAGGAGAACATAAGTCAGTAGCATATTTTGCTTCTTATTTTCTACAAAACCAAAGATTAACTTCATCTTCCAATAGCTTTGGCAGCACATTTGTTATAGATTGAATTGTGTCCCCTGAAAATGTCTTGGCATTAACTAATCCCTATGCCTGTGGTTCCATTTCCTTTTTGACAACTTCCAATTTTCCTAGATTCATACTTCATACATTCCATGTTCCGATGATTAATGGATGTCTGT
>NW_006921709.1:7130308-7135041 GCF_000298275.1 Orycteropus afer afer
GACACGGTGGCTGCGATGATGGGCTCAAGTATAGCAGGGATTGTGGGGCTGGCGCGGGATCGGGCAGTGTTTCGTTCTGCTGTGCATGGGCTCGCTATGAGTCAGAAACAACTCGACAGCACTTAACAACAACAACAACATGCCTGTGGAGCTCTGCTGGTGTAGTGCCTGAAGCATTATTTGACTGTTAACCAGAAGGTCAGAGGTTCAAACCCACCAGCCACTCCTTGGAAGGAAGACTGGACAGTCTACTTCCATAGAGATACCTCCTTGGAAACCTAAGGAAGGATCACTATTTTTTGGAACCAATTCGACAGCAGTGAGTTTTATTTTGGTTTATACCTGTGGCATTCTGGTGGCCTAATGCCTAAGGCTTTCAACTGTTAACCAGAAGGTTGGCTGTTCAAACCCACTAGCCACTCCACAGAAGGAAGACCGGGCAATCTACTTCTGTAAAGATTTACTGCTTTGGAAACCCAGTAGGGATCGCTATGAGTCAGAATTGACTTGATGGCAGTGGTTTTTTGTATCGTTCTGTTGCTATGAATCAGAGCCAACTCGATGGCACCTAACAACGACAATATACCTGTGGATACTGAGCCCCAGTGGCAGTGGTTAAGAACTCAGCTGCTATTCAAAAGGTCAGCAATTTAAATCTACCAGCCTCTCCATGGAGAAAGATGTGGCATTCTGCTCCTGTAAAGATTATGGCCTATTTCCAACTATGAGGCTATTCTACCTTGCGCTATAGGTTCGTTATGAGTTAGAATCAACTCTGTGGCAATGGGTAATAACCTGTAGATGTAATCCCCTTTGGGAATAGAGTATTCTTTGTTGTGTTAATACCATCTCAGCATAGAGTGTATTCTCAAACTAATCACTCCTGAGTTATAGGGAACAGCACAGACACAGAGACAGGCAAGCACAAATGGACAGCAACAAGATGCCACATGAGTATCGCTAAGGAACCAAGGAATGCCTGGGCTACAGAAGCTGAGGGAGACAAGGATCTTCCCCATGAGCCAATGCTCTGAATTTGGATTTCTAGCCTCCTGTGAGAAAATAAGGAGCTCTGGTAGTGAGTGGTTAAGGCATTCATCTGCTAACCAAAAGGTCAGCAGTTGGAACCCACCTGCTGCTCGCAGGAGAAAATGAGGTAGTCTGCTTCTGTAAAGGTTTGCAGCCCTGGAAACCCTATGGGGCAGTTCTACTCTGTCCTACAGGATTGCTATGAGTCAGAATTGACTCAAATGGCAGTGGGTTTTTGATGAGAAAATAAATGTCTGTCCTTAATGCCACTCATTTATGGTAAGAATAGGTAACTAAGACAGCATACTTTATTAATTTTCTTTCAATTCCTTCCAATTTAAAAAAAGCAAAAATTAACCTCGGCGTTTTTGGCTCCTCAAGGTAGGGTTTTACTCCCTGCACGATATTGATAGGTAGAATATTCATTAGGCCCATCCTCCTTCATTCATTCACTAAATATTTACTGAGCACTTACTATTTGCCAAACATTATTCTGGTAAAGCAGCCTTGGTGATGCAATGGTTAAGCACTTGGCTGCTAACCAAAAGGTCAGTGGTTTGAAATCTCTGAGCAGCTTCATGGGAGAAAAGATCTGGTAATCTGCTCCCATAAACATTACAGGGTAGGAAACTCTGGGGGGGATTCTACTCTGTCTTACAGGGTCACTATGAGTCAAAATCAACTCCACAGCACACAACAACAACATTCTGGGCAATAAAACAAACAGCAATGAGCAAAAAAGACAAGATACTCACGTGGAGCTTATGTTCTAGTAGAAGGCTTGAGACAGTAAATAAATAACAAGAGTATAGCAGACAAAGCAGGGTAAGGAATAAGGTGGGGAAGAGAGGAACAACTTTAGATGGGGTAGCCAAGGACAAATTCTTTGAGAAGTGTAATTTGAGGTGACCTTAATAACAAGAAACCAGTCATGTAAAGATATGGGGGGAAAGCATCCCAAGCAGAAGGAAAAACAGATGCAAAAGCCTTGAAGGAAAAAATAAAGAATAAAAATTAAGGCAGAAAGTGGTAGGAGATGAAGTCATTAAGGTACAGATGAGGAAGAACCCTGAGATCTATGGGAAGGAATTTGGATTTTGTTTAAAATTCAATAGAAGCCACCGGAGGGTTTTAAGCTGGGGATTTAGGGTTTCCACTCTGGCTGCCATGTGGAGAGCAGATTGTAGAGGAGAAAGTCTGGAAGCATGGAGATCTGTCCAAGGGGGAGAAAACAGGCTCCAAAGTAGGATTTTGCCTCTTATCTGGCCCTTGGAGAAAATTCCATCAGGTGATACAATCTCTGCCTGCTGTTACTTTGCACCCTGGAGTAGTAACCTTATAGGACAGAGTAGAACTGTCCCATAGGGTTTCCTAGGCTGTAATCTTTATGGAGCAGATAGCCAGGTCTTTTCTCTCCCAGATCCCCTCAATAGTTTCAAACTGCTGACCATTCAGTTAGTAGCCAAGCACTTAACAATTGTGCCATAGGGCTCCTTAATTTGTGTCTTAAAAAAACCCAAACTCACTGCCTTCGAGTTGATTTGACTCATTGTCGATCCCACTCATAGCGGCCCCTCCTTGGGTTTCCGAGGTGGTATCTCTACAGAAGTAGATTGCCCAATCTTCCTTCTGAGGAGTGCCTGGTGGGTTTGAATTGCCAGTGTTCTGGTTAGCAGTCAAATGCCTTAGGCACTACACCACCAGAGCTCCCAATTTGTGCCTAATATTGTGAGAATCCAATAGAATTTTGAAAGATTTTAAAAAGCAATGTCAGCAAGAATTTTAAGAAGGCAGTGTCAGTCCATAAACACAGAACATGTTTTCAAGTAACAACACATGCCATACTCACAGTTTCCAGAGTCACAGAGCTATTTTTTTCCAAGGATTTAAAATGTAATAAACAAGATGCTTTCAAGAAAACTTTGAGCAGACAATTTTTAGCTTTTATCACAAATTTGGCAATGTTTCTCCATTTTTAACATAAAAGGTTGTTTATTTAAAAAAAAAAAGTTTCAGTATATCCTTAAAATCAAATCTCTATTACTGAAGGATTTGGCAAAATTAGCACATTTCTTCTCCATTTGCCTTTTTATTCTGTCTTCTCCTTCTCTTCAGGAGTCATCATGTAATGCTACGTTGTATTTTACATTATTTTTAATTTACTCTTTTTTTTTTTTTTAACATGGGAGCTCTGATGGCATAGTGCCTAAGGTATTTGACTGCTAATCAGAAGGCTTGAGGTTCAAATCCACCAGCCACTCCTCAGAAGGAAGACTAGGCAATCTACTTCCATAGAGATACTGCCTCAGAAACCCAAGAAGGGGTTGCTATGAGTCACAGTTGACATGATGACGGTGAGATTTTGTGTTTTATTTTTTAACATAAAATCTGGTGAGTGGAACATATTATAAACAGAACAAGTAAGAGAGAAAGAAGGGCTGCTCAGGCACAGGGAGACAGCTCAAGGGGTAGGAGTGCATGGAGGGATTGTCACAGGGAAGTGGTACCTATCAGGAGGAAGTGGGAGAGGAGATGTTGCATTGTGCTAAACAGTGGTCAATGTCAAGAGACAAAGTGTATGTGATCTGCTGTATGGAAAGTGTATTTGCTCTGTAAATTTTCATCCAAATCACAATAAAAATAAAAATTAGAAAAAAATGTTATTTTTTAACATAAAATCTAGTGAGTGCGCTCTGGAGAGAACAATCATGGGAGAAAGAAGGGCTGCTTATGCCCAGGGAGACAACTCAGGGTGCAGGAGAGTATGGAGGGATGGACACTGGGAAGAAGTAACTATGGGGAGGGAATGGGAGGGGAGCTGTTGCATTGTGGTAAATTGTGGTCAATGACACGAGACAAAGTATATGTGAACTGCTGTATGAAAAGTGAATTTGCTCTGTAAATCTTCACCCAAATCAAAATAAAATTAAAAAAAAAAAAATCTAGTGAGTGGAACCCCTTTGATCAAATAATGAAATTAAGTCTCTTCCTTTCAGTTGGTGGTCCTTGTTTGATGAAGGTTTTCTCCCCAAGGCCCTATTGTGCAGTAGCCTCCCACACACAGGAACTGGTGAATGAGACCTTCAAGATAGCCTTAAGATGAGAGCTGAGTTAGTTCTAAGACTGAAGTTGGCATTAATTTGATCCTTCTTCCTCTACATGATTTGAGCCTGTCCATGGAGAGGCAGCAAAATAACTTAAGTCAGCTCTCAATTTGCCTGTTCTCCCTACTCTTTCCTTACCCTTAGCCCTTCCAAAAAGTTAAGTGATCCAGGAAGCAGGATGGTTTTTCTCACTAAAGCACTGACTTTTACTTGGTTTTCTCCTGCCTTTCACAAAGGTCATCCCCATCTTAAGGGAAATGGCAAGAAGGAGTACCCAGGACTTGGAGGAAATACTCACTAATTGACAATGTCTTGAATTTGAGACTGGTCCCATTGTTTCCCCCAGCAATGGTGCTGGCCATGACCAAAACATTGTAAGCAGTATTGCGTGTCAGGGGCTTCAGGTCATAATGCAGGATGCTGGAGTTGACTGTCTTGGCTAAAGAAAAAAATACAGAAGTCAAACACCACAGCCAAGACTGACTGAAAACTGTTTTAGTAGCACCAAAATAAGATCATCGAAACCTAGACTTCCAAGCCCAGACCTCTCATATGCCAACCCCTCCATCCATGTCCTGTTCAAAAGTAGCTTATCAAGAT
>NW_006921709.1:7135218-7153169 GCF_000298275.1 Orycteropus afer afer
AAAACATCAAAGTATTAAAAGCAGATGTTATTCTCCATTTTTTTTTTATCTTATTGGGATGTTTCATACTTTGAGTCATGTGTCCTAGTAAACATTTATCATTTTATGCTCCTTATTTCTGAGGAGATTTCTGTGATTGTTTTAATGACCACCTCTTGTCCTTGAGCATGCAGAGGAGTAAATCTTTAGCTCTGTAGAGAATAAGCTGATTGTGTGACTTCCAAGACTAATGGTGTAATCATGTACAAACATAAATAAAGCAGAACAAAGGCATTAGGGGTCGCTCTCGCAGAATATGCAGGGCATCTGCCTGGCCCCTGTTCCTTTTAAATAATAATAAAGAAAACCATTAATCTTTTCATGTCATTTATTTCATGACCTGTGTGGTTTTGCTGGATGTGACACTAAGTATAAGTGCAAAAAACCATAAAACTGTTAGAAAAAATTAGGGTGTATCATTATGACCTTGAGTTTGGCAATGGTTTCTTACATATGACACTGAAAGCACAAGCAACAGAAGAAAAAATAAATTGAATATCATCAAAATTTAAAAATTTTGTGCATCAAAAGGCACTATCAAGAGAGTGCAAAGATAGTTCATAGAATGAGAGAAACAAAACAAAACAAAATAACCAAACTCAATGCCATTGAGTCGAATCTGACTCCTAGCAACCCTTTCTTGGGTTTCCAAGGCAGTATCACTATGGAAGTAGATGGCCCAAACCTTCCTCCCAGGGAATGGCTGGTGGGTTTGAACTGCCAGCCTTCTGGTTAGCAGTCAAATGCCTTAGGCACTATGCCACCAGAGCTCCCAGAATGGGAGAAAGTATTTGTAAATCATATATATGATAAGGGAGTTCTGGTGGTGTAGTGCCTAAAGCACTTGACTGCTAACCAGAAGGATGGTGGTTCAAATCCACTAGCCACTCCTCAGAAGAAAGATTGGGCAATCTACTTCCACAGAGATGTTGTTGTTGTTGTTCTGTGCCGTCGAGTTGGGCCCGACTCATAGCGACCCCTCTTTGGGTTTCCGAGGCAGTATCACTACGGAAACCCAAGCAGGGGTCACTATGAGTCAGATCTGATTCGAGGGCACATAACAACAACAACAACAATGTATCTGATAAAGGTATAATATCCAGAATGTAAGATCCTTTACAACTCAATAACGAAGAGATAAACAACCTAATTAAAAAATGGGCAAATGGTTTGAACAGACATTTCTCCATACAAATAGCCAATAAACACATGAAAAGATGATCAGCATCATCAGTCATTAACAAACAAACAAAAAAACAAACTAGTCACCATTGAGTCAATTCCAAATCATGGTGATTCCATGTATGTCTGAATAGAAGTGTGCTCTATAAAGTTTTTAATGGCTGATATTTTGTGGAAGTTGATTGCCAGGCCTTTCCTAGAAGGCACCAGTGGGTGGGCTTGATCTTCCAAAGTTTTGGTTAGCAGTTGAGCATGTTAGCCATTTGCAACACCCAAGGACCCCTTATTAGTCATTGCTGTAGGATGCTGATTCATAGCAAGCCCATGTGACAGAGTAGAACTGTCCCACAGAGCAGATCATCAGGTGTTTCTCCTGCAGAGCCACTGGGTGGGTTTGAACCACCAGCCTTTCAGTTGGCCACCCAATACTTAGCCATCGCATCACCAGAGCTCCTTAGGGAAATGCAAATCAAAACCACGATGAGATATAATTTCACACCCACTAAGATGGCTTTAATAATTTTTTTGAAAGGAGAGAGAAGAAGAAATGTTGGTGAGGATGTGGAAAATTTTGAATACTCATATATAGCTAGGGGAAGTATAAAACGGTACAATTCCTGTGGAAAACATTCTGGCAGTTCCTCAAAAAGTTAAACATAGAATTATCATGTTGTTGTTGTTATGTGCCATCGAGTTGGACCCAACCCATAGCGATCCCTCCTTGGGTTTCTGAGGCGGTATCACTATGAAAGTAGATTGCCCAACCTTCCTTCTGGAGAGTGTCTGGTGGGTTTGAATCGCCTGCCTTCTGTTTAGCAGTCAAGTGCCTTAGGCACTACACTACCAGAGACTTATCATATGACCCAGCAATTCCCTTCCTAGGTATATACCCAAAAGAACTGAAAAGAGGTGTTCAAACAAAAACTGTACATGAATATTCATTGCAGCACTATTCACAATATCCCAAAGCAGAAACAACCAAAATGTTCATCAACTAACAAATGGATAAATAAAATAATCCATACAATGGACTATTATTCAGTCACAAAAAGTGATGAAGTAATGATACAAGCTACAACATAGATGGCCCTTGGAAACATTAAACTATGTGAAAGAAGTCAAACACCAAAGGTCACATACTGTATGGTTCCATTTATATGAACCAGAATAGGAAAATCCAGAGTGAAAGGAAGCAGATTAGTGGCTTCCAGAGGTTGAGAGGAAACAGAGAGTGACTGATTAATGGGTGTAGGGTTTCCACAAGGGTGATGAGGCTCTGGAACTGGAGAGTGGTGACTGTTGCATGACCTTGTGGGACTTAATGTCACTGAGCTGTACACTTTCAAATAGCAAAAATGGTCAATTTTATGTTATGTGTACTTCACCACAATAACAACAACAACAACAAAGTCAAATCACCTAAACAGGAATTCAAGCCTTGCCCAGAAGTTAGGATGTCAGAGTATGTATGTTTGTCAAAATGCAACAAATTCACACTTTCCATTTTTGCATTTCATTATATGTAATTTTTACCTCAAAAAAAATTTTAAATAACTATAAATATATCAAACTCTAGTAATACTATACATGCAAAATCATTTTGGAGGAAGTGTACCGATGTCTGCAACTTACTTTGAAATGCATCAAAATATATTAAATACACTAATGGATAGGAAGAGGAATGGATAGATACATGATACAGTGAAGTATAATAAAATGTTAGTTATAAAATCTAGGTGGTGGGTATATGAGTATTCTCCGAAAATTCTTTTAACTTTGCTGTAGCACTGAAATGTTTCGTAATAAAATGCTGAAAAAGAAAAGAATGAGTTGTCAGTACCTAGGTGAAAAATATGGGTATATGTGTGTAAAGGGGAAGAGAGGATGGGCAATATATTCTAAGAGGAAATTGTGTGTACAAAGAGGCAACCAAAAGGAGATTCCTCAAAATCTCTCAGCTCTAACTTTTATGATATTCTTTTATTTGACCACTTCATCTGTCAACCACATTATCCTGCTCATTCTTTCCAAGATTTCCAAGCTATATGGGCTTACCAACTACCCATATACTTCTCTACATTTCCCATCCACTACTGCATTATATTGGGATTGTCTGAACATTCTGGCCAATGGACTATGAACAGAAGTGTTGTGTGTCCCTTCCAGGCTGCAGTAGTTAAGAGCCAACGTATCTCCTTTGTCTTGCCTGACACAAGAGTGCTAGAAGCTTCGTGCTTCAGATGAAGGAGCTACAAGGAGACAGACCACCCAAACACATCAGACTATATAATGTGAGCAAGAACCAAATTTGGCTGTGTTAAGCCACCGAGATTTCAGGTTTAGTTGGTACTATAATGGCTTAACTGACCAAATGTTGTTGTTGTTGTTGTTGTTGTTGTGTGCCGTTGAGTCGGCCCCAACTCATAGCGACCCCTCCTTGGGTTTCCAAGGCAGTATCACTAGGGAAGTAGGATTGCCCAACCTTCCTTCCAAGGAGTGGCTGGTGGGTTTGAACCTCCAGCCTTCTGGTTAGCAGTCAAGTGCTTTTAGCCACTATGCTACCAGAGCTCCTAACTGACCAAGTAGTAAAAGTAAAAAATGTATCATCAAAAGCAAAATGTGTCATGCTCTTCTCCAGGGACTATCTGCCTGGTCTGAACTTCTTATACCCCAAACTCCATTAACTTATTGGTGCCGAGTCAATTTGGATTCATGGTGACCCCATGTGTTACAGAGTAGGGCTGTGCCATTGGGTTTTCTTGACTGTGATCATTACAGAAGCAGATTGCCAGGCCTTTCTTTCACAGAGTTGCTGGGTGGGTGTGAACCACCCACCTTTAGATAAGTGTTGTTGTTGTTGTTATGTGCCGTCAAGTCGGACCCAACTCATAGCAACTCCTCCTTGGGTTTCCAAGGTGGTATCACTATAGAAGTAGATTGCCCAACCTTCCTTCCAAGGAGTGGCTGGTAGGTTAGAACCGCCAGACTTCTGGTTAAGCAGTCAAGTGCCTTAGGCACTATGCTACCAGAGCTACTTTTAGATAAGTAGTTGAGCACAAACCACTTGTGTTACTCAGGGACTTTATACTCACAAGGTCTTGTTAATGTACCTTGGCAGTGCTATGTAGTCTAATATTAACCTGGATCAAGAGAATATTTCATATTTCATCAATTCAGTATAAGAATAATCTTTAAGAATATTCTCTGCTCTATTTTATAGCTGCGAACATACTTCAGATATATTAACAAAAGAAGGGCAAGATTATAAATGGACATTATCAGTACTATTTCACAACTCAGTTCTAATCATTTTCCTCATAAAATAAATAGCTAGGATCTAACCTTGAATGTGCCTAAGGCACTTGACTGCTAACCAGAAGGCTGGAGGTTCAAACCCACCAGCCACTCCTTGGAAGGAAGGTTGGGTAATCTACTTCTGTAATGATACTATTTCGGAAACTCAGGGAGGGGTTGCTATGAGTTGGGTCTGACTCGATGGCACATAACAACAACAACCTTAAATGTAATCCAAATTTTATTCTACAGGAACCAGGATTTCTAGCCAAAGAGAATAAACTAGGACAGCCTTTATGAGTTGTCCTTCCTAAAAGCAGAGCCCACCATCTGGAAACCCACCTCTGAACAGATGTAGAAGGGATATGCTTCCTCCCAACCATCGGCGTCACCCCTATGACAAGTCTATCCATAGCATCTATCTAGGGTTTTGTTTTGTTTTCAACTGGACTATGGGTGCACTTACAAAACTCTTCACCATCTTCAGCTTGGTAGAATATGGTGTAGTTGTTGATGAAGCCTCTTGTCTTATTCTTAGGAATTTCTTCCCATGTTATTGTGACAGTGTTCACACCAATGTTTTCAACCTTTGTTGTGGGACCTCTTGATGGAACTTTAAAAGATAGAAAGCCAAATAAACCTCAATCATACTCTAGCAGGTCCTTCCTCCATAAAGGCTCTGATGGACACCCAAATGAAGTCAGACCAAAACCACAGTGCTGGGGCTGGGAGGCTGGGGCAGAATAGGGAATCAATGAATCTGCCTGTTTGAGAAAATTGTTTTCTGGAACCATTCATCCTGAAAGGGATCAGATGAAGTGTTAAGACCACAAAAAAACTACTTTCTTAAAGATCTCTCACCACAACTTGATACCTAGCTCTTTTACTCATAACTGTGAAGTGTTGTTGTTGTTATTGTGCACTGTCGAGTTGGACCTGACCCATAGCGACCCCTCCTTGGGTTTCTGAGGCGGTATCACTATGGAAGTAGATTGCCCAACCTTCCTTCCGAGGAGTGGCTGGTGGGTTTGAACCACCAGCCTTCTGGTTAGCAGTCAAGTGCCTTAGGCACCACGCTACCAGAAGTGTAGATATTATCAAACAGTTGAAGTATATGCTTATATGCCTACATGGGCTACTTTTGAGATATAGGAGGTATTTCCCAATGTTGAATGGAAAGGTACATTTGGAAGATGTTAACTTCCAAAAAGATAAAAATAAAATCTGAGCAGTTCACCAGTAATAAATAATTATCTGACATTTTAAATTTATTCTGTACCAACATCAAAACCAAACTCACTGCCGTCAAGTTGGATTCGACTCATAGCAACCCCTCCTTGGGTTTCCAAGGCAGTATCTCTGTGGAAGTAGATTCCCAATCTTCCTTCTGAGGAGTGGCTGGTGGGTTTGAACCACCAGCTTTCTGGTTAGCAGTCAAATGCCTTAGGGCTTAATTAAATGCTATTTCTGGTTGGAGTTCTAGTCACACTAAGTTTCTGTATTCCTTTGAACAAGTTATTTCACCTCCCTGGGCCTCAATTTTCCATTTAGAGAATCAGGAGATTGGACTTGATTTCTAAAGTCTTGAAATTTAGTGAATCTATAACCTGACCACAATTGAGGGACACAGACAGCTTAGATAAGCTGAAGATGCAGCAGGGATGGGTCCGAAGGGGACCATGAATGAGCTCCAATGATCCACAGCCATATCTAAATGTTGGACAAGCCTCATTGTTTCCTTTTCCCCACAGGTCCCTGCCCACACATACCTCCTTCTTTGACATAAATCTGGATGGAGTAAGGCTCGCCAACTCGGTCTTGAAACATTGGATACACAGAGATGTTATAGCACAAGAAAGGTTCTAAATTATCTGTAAAAAAGGAGGGGGGAAGCAGGCATAAGTGCCAAGCATTGCATAGTGGAAGGAACTCTCTCTACTGGAAGTTATGGCTCTTAAACAAAACCAAACTAAAACCGAACTCACTGCCATTGAGTTGATATCAACCCATAGAGACCTACACCAGTTTTCCAAGGCAGTAAATCTTTACAGAAGCAAACTGCCTCATCTTTTTTCCACAGAGCAGCTGATAGGTTTGAACCACCAACCTTTTGGTTAACAGCCAAATGCCATAACCACTGCACCACCAGAGCAAAATATTTCTATATCTGCAAAATAAGGGGGTTAGGTTTGATGGTCTCTAATGGCTATCCTACATACAGGCATATCTCATTTCATTGTATTTCACGTTCTTGTGCTTCACAGATACTGCATTTTTTTACAATTGAAGGTTTGTGTCAACTGTCCATTGAGCAATTCTATTGGCACCATTTTTCCAACAGCATGTGCTCACTTTGTGTCTCTGTGTCACATTTTGAAAATTCTCACAATATTTCTAACTTTTTTTCATAATGCTATTGCACACTTAATAGAATACACTATAGCATAAACGTATCTTTTGCATGCACTCCAAAAATGTGTGTGACTCACTTTATTGCGACATTCACTTTATTGCGGTGGTCTGAAACCAAACCCACAATAACTCCAAAGTATGCCTGTGTAGAAAATTCTAAAGAATACAAATGCATGCACACACAAAAAAACTTAGAACTCATAAATGAATTCATATTGCAGGATACAAGATTAATGTAATGTGAAAATGAAATAAGGCAAATCCATTTACAATAGCATCAAAACGGAAAATATCAATTCCAGTTCAGTTTCAAGATTTTCTAATGAATTCCAAGAACTAAACCTTATAGCTCCCTAACAAAAAGACAGAGCTATCCAAGAAGACAGAAGTAAGAGATGCAAGCCCTTCTCCAGCACTGATTTTGTCATATGATCTGGGGGTGCTGCAGAATAAAGCTTAATCCTTCTGTCAATAGCACACTGCACTAGAGAACTCAGATAGTGTAATTGCTACTTCTCTGTCTTTCTGTATCCCTGCATGAGTATACTTTTAACGTAAAAGCCACTGCCATTGAGCTGATTCCAACTCATAGAGACCTTATAAAACAGCATAGATCTGCCCTGTAGGGTTTGCAAAGCTGTAATCTTTACTGAAGCAGACCTTCTGGTTAGCAGCCAAGCAAGCAATTTAACCACTGCACCACCAGGGCTCCTTTATTTATTAATATCAGTGTTATTAAGCATTAATAAGTGGTTGGACTAGTAGGACTGAAAAGGTACAGCCTCACTTGTGCCTACACCAGGCAGGGGAGTTTACTTTGTAAAGAAGGCCATTCCTTCCTGTCATCATTCATTTGGGGAGGGGGCATAGCTCTTAAACCACAATGAGAACAGAAGGGAATGCTTTAGGTGGAGAACTGGCTGATGAGCAAGATATCTGGGTAGGCCTCTCTGATGATTGTTGTTGTTAGATCAGCGAATTGGCTCCGACTCATAGCGACCCCATGTACAACAGAATGAAACACTGCCCAGTCCTGTGCCAGCCTCACAGTACTTGCTATATATGAGCCCATCATTGTATCCACTTGTCAATCCATCTTGTTGAGGGCCTTCCCCTTTTTCGTTGACCCTCCACTTTACCAAGCATGATATCCTTCCCCAGGGAATGGTCTTTCTGACAACATGACCAAAGTAGGTTAGAGGAAGTCTGGTCATTTTTACTTCCAAGGAGCATTTTGGCTGCACTTTTTCCAGGACAGATTTGTTAGTTCTTTTAGCAGTCCATGGTCCTCTCAGTATTCTTTGCCAGCATCACAACTCAAAAGCATCAACTCTTCTTCAGTCTTCCTTATCCACTGTCCAGCTTCCACATGGATATGAGGTAATTGAAAATACCATGGCTTGTGTCAGGCCCACCTTAGTCCTCAAAGAGACATCTTTGCTCTTCAGTACTTGAAAGAGGTCTTTTGCAGCAGATTTGCCCAGTGCAATATGTTGTCTGATGTCTTGACTGCTGCTTCCATTGGTGTTGATTGTAGAACTGGGTAATAAGAAGTCTTTGACAACTTCAATCTTTTCTCCATTTATCATGATGTTGGTTATAGGTCTGGTTGTGAGGATTTTTGTTTTCTTTATGTTGACGTGTAATCCATACTACAGACTGTAGTTTTTAATCTTCATCAGTAAGTGCTTCACATCATTTTCACTTTCAGCATGCAAAGTTGTGTCATCAGTGTATCACAGGTTGTTAATGATTCTTCCTGATGCCAAGCTCTTCTTCATATAGTCCAGCTTCTCAGATTATTTGCTCATCATACAGATTTAACAAGTATGGTGAAAGAATATAGTGTTTCACTGCTATTCATAATGTTTTTCCCCAGCCAATTCTTAGAGAAGTGGATGGTCTCCTTCCTTCTTCCAGTGGTGATGGTGGGTGTTAAAATAGCGTTTTCCACCTGAAGAGGCACTGGAATTGAGAAGTAAGGAACTCAGTCACAGAGCCTCTAAACCTATACTGAGGCCTTAGGGTAAACAGGCAGATATCACAAAACTTCCATGAAAGATGAGAGAAGACCAGTCAGCTACATACCAGTTGAAATCTGTTTTTGGAAGGGACACTTTTTGTATTTCTATATTTTCCTGTTGATCTCCCTTCCCACTGCGACACAATATAGCAGGGGTATTCAAGCTGGACTACACATTCTCCTGGACATACTCAACTTTTCAAGGGTACCTGGGTGTGCCCAGATCAGGTTTCATTTGCACTTTCCAGCACTTGCCTGTGGTAGGGTCGTTTATGCCACTTCTCACTTTACAGGAGAAGTTTCTCCCACTTTACAAAAGAAAGACACTCCTCTCACCCTGGGTTATATGACTATAATGCATTTCCCCAGGGCAATTCAAAGTGTTGGTGTCACAAAGCTTTTTTTAACCAAGGAAATATAACCCTGCAAGGAGCTCTGGTGGTGTAATGGTTAAAGCGCTTGGCTGCTAACTGAAAGGTTGTCCGTTTGAACCCACTAGCTACTCCAAGGGAGAAAGATATGACGGTCCACTTCTGTAAAGTCTTGGAAACCCTATGAGGCAGTTCTACTGTGGACTTGATGGCAACGGGTTTGGTTTTGGATAAACCTGCAGTCCTTGCATTCCTTGCCTTATACATTTTTCTATTGAGCACAGAGAATAGTATGAGAAACAGGGTATTTTGACCTATGTTGGTTCTGAATTCAGATACATTATAGCATGAAGTGGTAGGAGAGATGAAATTTCTGTTTAATAATCTTTCTACTTCCACTCATTGACTATTGTCAATGAAGGCATCATTCCTGGAGGAGAGTTCCATGAGTTTGCTGCCAAGACACATGAAACCATCTTGCTTGCCATCTCTCTCTCTCTCTTTCTCTTTTTTCTTTTATGGTATATTCAGATTCTTTAAAAATTATATTTTTGTAAAGACAATTAAGAGTATAAGTAAAACTGTAAATAAGGTTAACATTCTCATGTAGTCACAAAGCTGGCTTTGGAAACCTTGGGCGTTAACATTGCTAAACGCAAAGCCAGAAATCAAGCACAACTATACAAAGCTTCCTGAACTCATCAAGTTGTAGCCAATAGATGATGAAACATCATTTTTGAAGGTAGACCCCTTTGTAACTGTTGTCGTCTATCTCAGAAAGAACTAAATGGCATTGCTAAAACAAAGCTTCATCTACCCCATCTACTGACCTATGTGAGCAATGTTTTTGAACACATACAACTATAAAAATGAGAATAAAGTTGATGTTCATCCCTACCAGTAAAACATCATCATCAAGAGTTAAAAAAAAAAAAAAATGGAGAAAATCCCTTCTATTTCATTAGGAAATTTATTTACAATAAAATGTTACTTTTTACCTTTAGTAATCTGTAGCCAAATTTCTACACGTTTACATTGTTTTCATCAATTGTGTGGCATCAAATTGTGTGAGCAGAAAAATATTTTTAAAAGTACAGGCTTAGGATCACAAGAAATTTTTCAAAGTTGGATTTCAACACTTTGGCAATTTTTATTGAGGGGCAATATGAGAGAATGATCAGTAAAAGCCTTTCATGTATAAAATTACTGTAGGGAGTGGAATGAGAATATAAATTCAAGAGCAAAAAGGATAACAAAAGTTTCTGACTCTTGTAACGTATTTTTGTTAATGTATTTTTTTTTTAAATGAATGATTGAAAAAAAAAAAAAGAAGAAGACTCACTGCCATTGAGTCGGATCCAACTCATAGCGACCCCTCCTTGGGTTTCCAAGGCGGTAGCATTACGGAATTAGATCGCCCAATCTTCCTTCCAAGGAGTGGCTGTCAAATCTCCATAGTATTTAGATTCCAACTGATATATTTTTAAAAGTGTTATAATAGTATTATTTAAAGTATTTATATCCTTTGCATGACTTAAGCTTAAGATTTAAATATTTTCAGGTTATATTAAAAATTTTGAGGAAATACATAGTTTTTCAAATGTCTATTGGCAGGATGCAAGCCAGTGCTGAGCAAAGCAGTTAGGAGCTCAGGGTCTGGGTTTGTACCCCACCTCTGCCACCTACCTATGTCTCTTGGGTGAGAGCCTTTACAAGCCTGTCAGCCTCTTCATCTGTAAAATGGTGATGATAAAAGTCCCAACCTCAGGGGTTGCTGTGAAACTTAATCGAGGTAGGCCTAATCAAAACTCAATCCATGTCATTTTGATTGTCACCATTTCAGCCTGAATCAGCTGAGCTAAAGGGACTATAGGGAAAAATTTGTGCTCATGTTGGAACATCACCATAAAGGGGAAAAAGGAATCTCTAAGGTCTAGCAAGGAGCTCTGGTAGCATAGTGCCTGAGGCATTTGACTGCTAACCAGAAGACTGGTGGTTCAAACTCACTAGGCACTCCTCAGAAGGAAGGTTGGGCAATCTACTTCCATAGTGATACTACCTCAGAAACCCAAGGAGGGATCACTATGAGTCAGATCCGACTAGACAGCAGTGAGTTTGGTTTTGATTTAAGGTCTAGAAACACTTGGAGAATCCTTTTCTGGCCTAATTGGCAAGTCTGGAGTTCATTGGTTAATAAGAAAGGTGATTTCCTTTCTACCTCCCACTTTTACTTAAACTCAATTGGGACTGGTACTGCTCTGAAAACTTCCCAAGACATCTGCTTGTTCGTGGAGGCATTTTCCTCACCCTGCCCTATTCCCAAATGTAGATGTACATGCAGTACAGATATACAGATTTGAACTTCATACATCAGACAAAAAAAAAATCACTCACAGGCTTCCCTAGAATTTCAGCTACCCAGAAGCGTGCCACCACTTCCTGTCCTAGCCTTGCTGGGAAATGCCAACAAGTATGTCACTTGAGCTGTTGCACTAGCTTGTCAAATACTATATTAACCACATGTACAGCTTTTGAAGCCAAAGTTAAAACTTAAAACCTCATGAAAATGAAACTGAATCCTGCACAAAGGGAACGTGAGTGTTCCACATTCCTACCTTGCTGAATTGTCCAGTTCCTGGTCTGAGACACAGATTCCCAGGAAAAGGCAGCGGGCTCTGAGTCCAAATCTGGGACCCACTCAACTATCCACGTCTCCACCTCTGGAGCAGAGCTTTGCCACTCCACCACCAGCTGGTCCTGAGTGAGGTAGGCCTGCATGGCCTCAATGCACCAGGATGCTGAAAGGCAAGAGAAGATTTGTTCCACAGCTACCCAGCTCATCCCCCACATGCACCAACCACACTGACACACATTCATTGCACAAAATTGCAAAGAAAGTCAAAGTTCAGCTTCTGCACTGCCCATTGTAGTAGAGATGATTCTGACTCATGCCAACCCTAAATGTTTCAGAGTAAAATGCATTCCATAAAGTTTTCAAGGGTTGTAATCTTACAGAAGTCCATCATCTTGCCTTTCTTTTCATGGCTGCTGGGTGGAAATTCAAACCAATTTTTTGGTTGGTAGTTAAGCACAAATTGCACCACCAAAGAAATTTTCTCCACTGTAGCTTCCCCTTGCTGTGCTGCTTTCACCCGTTTTATTGTATTATTTTTCATTATTCCTCACCTCTGATGTTTAAATACTTTTTTAATCTTTCTTCACCTACCAAAGCATTACTTGTTCCCAGAAAAGGATCTCACTACAGGGTTGATGACTAAAAAGATTTACCTTCCACTGGAGTCTCTGCAGTGGAAAAGGAAACCAAACAAAGGATGGATCCCTAACAGTACAATTTCAAGCACCAGTAACTGCTTGGCTGGAGAGCTGGGAGAACATGATCCTAAAATCATACTCAGGAGATGGCCTCAAATTTCCATGGTTCAGGCTGGCCCTATACAAACTGGGTATGGATTTCTATTCTCAAGCCAGTAAGAATTGTGTACAAAGATACAAAAACACTCATCTAATCCACTTACATAGGGACCCATCTGTATATCTTAATATTTTCTGCAGGCCTGGCAGAAAACTCATCTCTGGGAAAAAACCACCAGGATTCCTTTCATAGGAAAGTTGACCAAGTTGGCTTCAAATCCAATATTTTGACTACACAGATGAGAGCAAAAACTATTTGGAGCAGTACGGCTATCACTGGAGGTGCAGTAAGGCAAAAATAGGGGGCATGAGGTGGATGAGGTTCAAGAAATTAGTGTATATTTCCCCTTCCCATATGCTCACCACACACAACACAGCCAGCCTTCAAAACTGGAATCCACATGAAGTGTGTTTAAATGAGCATCAAAGATAGTCTGAGATAGGGGCAGAAGAGATCAACCAACCAGTCAACCAGTTGCCATTGAGTCAATTTCATTCGACTCATGGCAACCCCATGTGTTACAGAGTAGAACTGGGCTCCATAGGGTTTCAATGCTTTGATCTTTCAGAAGTAGATTACCCAGTCCTTCCTTTCTCCTGAGGCACCACTGGGTATATTTGAACCACTAATCTTTTGTTTAGTAGTTAAATATTTAACCATTTGCACTACCTTGAGAGTCTAAAAAAGGACACTATATTCTTCTACTAAACCAAAAAGCTTTTTGAAGCTCAAATCCTGCACCAAGTGCAGGAGTTTAGAGTAGGGCTGGGAATGGTGAGTCTTGTTCTTTCTAAGCAACACGTCCCAGCAGGCTGATGTATGTTTACAAATCTCTGTTTTCATAAGTCATAGTTTATAGATCCTTTTCCCAGACTGAGCTTTCATGAGATACATACCAGCTGCAAGTCCTAGAAGAAATGTGTCATGGATTGAATTGTGTAGTCCCCCCCCCCACACACACACAAAATACATGTCAATTTGGCTAGGCCATCATTCTCAGTAGGTTGGCAGTTATATAATGATGTAATTATTCCCCATGATGTGATCTGATGTGATCAGCCAATCAGTTATATGGGATTAGGGTGGGATGCAACAACATTGCTCAGGTCATAGTCCTGATCTGATGTAAGGAGAGTTACCCTGGGGTGTGGCCTGTTTATCTTAAGAAAGATTAAAGAAAAAAGAAGTGAGCACAAATCAGAAGGACCTGACTACCACCAAGAAAGCAGAGTCAGGAGCAGAGTGTGTCCTTTATGCTGGGAACCTCCCGGACCCAGGGAAAGACTGACTCCAAGACACATGGAGATCTCCAAGGGATGCCAGATACTGAAAGGAGGCAAGGACCTTCCCCTAGAGTGGACAGAAAGAGAAAGCTTTCCTCTAGAGCTGGTGCCCTGAATTTGGACTTCTAGTCTCCTAAACTATGAGAAAATAAATTTCTATTTGTTAAAGCCATCCACTTGTGTTTCTCTTATAGCAGCACTAGAGAACTAAGACAAAAGGCCAGGTAATTTGTCAACCTGAAAGAGTACTCTGAGGAAGGGTAACTGAGACATGAAGGAAATGTGAGGTTGAAGTAGGAGTGGGGCCCAAGCAAGAGACACAGAGCCAGGAAATGAATACCACCTAATGCCCAGGACTCCTACTTCCCCCTCTTGCCCACCCCTGCTCACAGTCTCTATGGGTTCTCAGTTGTAGTTCCAGTCCAGGCTGTCATTGCCAGAGCCCTCAGAACCACCTAGCCTCTTGTAGAAGACAACATTGGTGCTCCACCTAGGTTCTGGCAGAGCCCCTTCTACTACTTTTGTGTTTTGCTTCGGTTTATCTAACTTTGAGATGTAACTTATACTCCAGTGTCCCCCTGCGGGCTCAGGCTGAAACCAGCCTCTGTAGGACTTTTATCTCAGATCCCACTTTTGGCTCAGCTTCCTCTCCTTCCCAGATTGCTTCCCTCACTCCTTTTCCAGTCTCCCTGGAGGCACTTTCTTAGTAAATCACTAGCACACTGACTTGAAGACTGGAAGGAATGTTCCTGTCTCTACACTCCTTTTTTACCAATATTGGAACTCCGAGGAATAGGAGAAGTTGGGTTTAAAGGGCCAAATGTGCTCCAGGGAGAGAAGGAAACAAGTCAAGGCTCTTGTCCACAGGGGTGTGGAAAAGATTCAATCAAGTCATGAGTCAAACTTAATGAGCTGGGCAACATTAAGGGTGCTGAGAGAAGTTTCCAAATTACTATTCTACTGAATATAAACTAATTGCTGAATCCTCCCATCATTCAACAAGAACTTTTTAAGCAATTACTCCAAATACAATACCTCCCCAGGTGCAGCAGGAAATAGACAAGGTAGAAGATTCTTCCTGGAAGAAGGGAAAGGGGCTTTGAGTGTGAACAACAGTAATTTCTTTTGATTTCTGTGAAGACAGTCATTTGAGGTCTATCATATAGTTTTCAGATGTTGGTGATAGCTCACCTTTGTCAGTTCTCCCAGCCCAACCTGATCTGCACCCCGATTCAGTGCCAACCTTCTGCTCAGTGGCCGTGCTATTCTAGGCCTTTTGAGACCACTCCACAGCTGCTCGCTGGTTGAGTTATGGTAGAACTCAGAGGATGTTTAGGTCACAAATAACCTAAAGGATTAGCTCCTTCAATCCATTAATTTACAGACGGGAATATGGAGGCCTGCAGGGTAAACAGCCAGCTCAGTGTCACAAAGCATCTGTGATCAGAATTCTAAGTCACTCTGATAATACAAAGTCCAAGATTCTGGATGAAGTACACATCTGGAATCATGCAGTATGGGCCTTATATGCCACTGAGAGCCTTTGAGCAAATTACTAAGCTTTCCTGAATCTCAGTTTCATCATCTATAAAATAGATCTAATAACATGTACCTCATAGGGTCATTTTGAGGGTAAAGCTGTATTATCTTAGTTTAATGCCTGACACATACTAATGACCAATATATGATAGTTACACTTATAACAATTATTATTATAACCATTCTCCAGTTGACACTATAAAACACAATTCTGTAGGACATTACTTTCTTATATGCCTATTAACAGGAGTCTGCAAGCATTTTCTTTAAAGGGCCATATAGTAAACGTTTTAGGCTTTGCGGACCAGGTGGTATCTGTCACAACTACTCAGCTCTCCCACTGTTGTGGGAAAGGAGCCATTGACAATACACAAACAGAAGTGGCTGTGTTTCAAAAAGCTTTATGAATAAAAGCAGATATCCGGCAAAATTTGGCACACAGGCCATAATTTGTCAATCTCTGGGCTAGGACAATTATAACTGCTGACCATACTGATACTTCTCACACAAAGTAAGTACCTTTACAATTGGAGGGAAAATGTCTAAGTGAATTTAACATAAAATAAAAAGTATACTTTAGAATAAAAGTGTTAAAAATTTAATGTAAATTAAAATTGTTAATCCATGTCCAGTAGAAATTTTATTAATCAGAATTTTTATTAAGAATAAAACTAATAATAATTAGCACTAGACAACACATTTTGAATGCACAATCTCATTTAAACCTCACAACATCTCTGAGGTACGTACTACTATGTACTAACCCCATTTTAAAAGTAGCTAAGGCTTAGAGAAGTTAGGTAACTTGCTCAAGGTTACATGGTATCTAGTGGAAGAGCAAAAACTTGAACCTCGGGTTGTTGGACACTAATGCACATGCTTTTATCCCATGCTCTTTAAAAATCTCCTATTATCCACACCAGGAAATTGAGATTATAAATTAACAAAGAATGTGCATTTCAGTGACACATTCATCTGTCAGGAACTTTCTTAGAAGTATTGGATGGGCAAGAATTAGGTTGTCAGGAACCAGGCATTGTGGGGGATATATTAAATACTAACTAAAGTAACACCAGGAGCTCTGGTGGCATAGTGCCTAAGGCACTTGACTGCTAACCAGAAGGCTGGTGGTTCAAACCCACCAGCCACTCCTCGGGAGGAAGGTTGGGCAATCTACTTCTGTAGTGATACCGCCTCGGAAACCCAAGGAACGGTCATTATGAGTTGGATCTAACTTGACAGCAGTGAGTTTGGTTTTATTGTTGTTGAAAATAATACCAGAAGTCTCTGAGTGATGCAAATGGTTAATGCACTCGCTGCTAACCCAAAGGTTGGAGGTTTGAGTCCAGAGACACCTCAGAAGAATGGCCTAGCAATCTACTTCTAAAAAATCCACCACTGAAAACACTATGGAACACAATTCTGCTATAACCCAAATGGGGCTCCATGAGTGGCAATCAACTCAACCGCAACTGGTTTTTAAAATAATATCAAGTGAAGATGGAGGAATAGGTAGACAAGTGACACAGACCCTCTTCAACAAGGAAAAGAAAAACCAATTGACAGAGATACAGAAGATTATCCTGGAGCCCTGAGCTTTGAAAGGAACTAGACAGAAATGGATTAGGCACCAACTAGTGGACAAACCTGAATGAAAACAGTGAGTACAGAGACAGTCGGAGCTGCGGACTGTCAGCTACTCTGACGGGACTAACAGCCTGAGTATTTCCAAGTTGTGTTGGGACCTGAGAATTGACCTAAAGATCACCCCTGGTCACCAAGGGCTGCAGGGACGACCGCACTGGTGGCCTATCACTAGGAAGGGAAACAGCAAGGAGGGAGACAACCTGGGCTGTTGACCTTCCGCTGTCTGGAGGGCACAGCCATTTTGAATGTTGATAAGCAGCACCCATTTTGGATATTTAAAGTGACCAAGGGTGCAGCCATTTTGAATGTTTATAAGCAGTGGCCATTTCGGATATTTAAAGTGATCGAGGGTGCAGCCATTTTGAATGTTTACAAGTGGCAACCATTTTGAATTTTAAAGTGATAGCATTCTCATTCGGATTCCAGGGACTTAAGAATAGGCTCTGTTTGTCAAGGTCAGCAGGGACATACAAGAAGGCTGACAACAGGAGAGGAGATAGGTGGTCAGTGTATAAGTGCTGTCAACTAGTGAATAGAGGAGCATAGCACAGTACCCTACTTGCAAAGATAACACACAAACAAAACAAAACAAAAATCATGGGGAAGTCACTCCAACATACAATCACTAATTAAATATAAACACAAAAATGTCACAATGCCTCAGAGAAAATAGAGCATCACAGTCCACACAAAGAAGCAAGATAAAGCAGGAGAAACAAGGGACCAGG
>NW_006921709.1:7153572-7165956 GCF_000298275.1 Orycteropus afer afer
CCAAGACATATCATCAAACTCACCAAAACCAAAAACAAAGAAAGAATCATGAGAGGAGCATGGGAAAAACGAAAAGTTACCTACAGGAGCAACCAATAAGACTAAGCTCAGATTTCTCGGCAGAAGCCATGCAGACGAGAAGACAATGGGATGGTATATATAAAACCCTGAAAGAGAAAAATTTCCAGCCAAGAATTATGTACCCAGCAAAACTATCTCTCAAATACGATGGTGAAATTAGGACATTTCCAGATAAGCAGAAATTAAGGGAATTTGTTAAGGCCAGACAAAGCTTACAAGAGATGCTAAAGGGAGTCCTTTTGACAAAGAATCAACAACAGCCAACAACTGACCGTTAACACACATGATGATATATAACCCAGAAACCAACCCAGCTATGGAAGTATCCAAAGTAAATAAGCCTACAAGATTGTAAACAGAGAACCAGAGACACCAACCAACAAATGAGGACAACTACAAACCAAAAAGAGCGAAAACAATCTGTGTCATTACAGAACTTCTAGATGGTAGGTATGTCAAGACAACTACAAGATAGAACGGACTGTTCTAAATTTGGGAAGAAAACAATAAATCACAGGGTAACCTCAAAGAAAAATGATAAACCTTCAAATCAAAATTAAAAAGAGGACCAGCACAAATATTTAGCAAATATTAAAATAAAAGCAACAAAGGAAATGATAACGATTCATAAACAAAATGAGCTCAGCACAGAAAATTATATGGAACAAAGAAATTGACACCACGAAAAAGCACATAACAAAAATGACAGCAACAAATTCATATTTGCCGATAATTACATATCTGGCAAGGGACTTATCACTAAGATTTATAGAAAACTCCAATACCTCAACACCAAAGGAATTAACAATCTAATTGAAAAATGGGCACAAGACATGAATAGATACTTCACCAAGGAGGATATTCAGGTGGACAACTAATACATGAAGAGATGCTCACAATCATTGGCCATCAGAGAGATGCAAATCAAAACAACAAGGAGATACTGCCTTGCCCCAGCACTGATGGCAAGGTTCAATGAAACAGAAAATAACAAATGCTGGCAGGGATGTGGGGAGATTGGGACTCTCATATACTGCTGGTGGGACTGTGAAGTGATACAACCACTGTGGAAAGGAATATGGTGATTCCTTAGAAAGCTGAAATTGGAGATACCATCTGACCCAGCAATCCCTTACTAAGTATATATCCTAGAGATGTAAGAGCCAGGACAGGAACAGATATATGCACACTCATGTTCATTGCAGCACTATTTACAACAGCAAAAAGATGAAAACAACTTACATGCCCATCAGCGGAAGAGTGGATGACTAAACTATGGTACATACACATAATGGAATGCCATGCAGCACTAAAGAATAATACACCACATAACATGGAAGAACTTGGAGGACATTATGCTGAATGAAATAAGTCAGTCACAGAAGGACAAATATAATATTAGTTTGTTGCTGTGGATGGTCAAAGAAAGGTTGATATATGGAGGGAAATTTTCTTTGTTGGTTGCTAGGGGTGGGAGGGAAGGGAGGGAGCACTTAAAAAATGCATTGACCCATGTCACTTTAGTTTTGTGTATTTCACTGTACATAAATTATATTTCAATAAAATGCATTAAAAATAATAATATCAAGTGGTGCTAAAAACAAAATATCTAAGAATTCTAAAGTTAGTAAAGAGAAGTAGTGAGTTAAGTTTAACAAGTGAAGAAATAAGGGAGCTGGTAGTATAAATACCTGAAACAGTCCAGGTGTAAGCAAATACAGACTCCAAAACCAAGCCTATTACCATCAAGTTGATTCTGACTCATAGCGACCCAATAGGACAGAATAGAATTGCCCTATAGGGTTTCCAAAGTAAATCTTTAAGGAAGCAGACTGGCACATCTTTCTCCCACAGAGCAGCTGGTGGGTTCAAACTACCAACCTTTCAGTTATCAGCTGAGTCCTAAACTACTGTACCACCAAGGCTTTTATATAGCAAATAGAGAGAGGTGGTCAATTGGAGAGTGTATTCCATAACTATGGTTTGTTACAACAAACAGTTATTGAGTACCTGCTCTATGTCCACTACTCTATACCTGTTCTAGACATTGGGCATTAATAAACGTAATAGACAAAAACTCCTGCCCTCATGGAACTTACATCCTACTGTAGGCAAGATAGACAATAAAAGAAATGAGAAAATCTACTGAATAAAGGATGGTAATCAGTTCTATAGAGAAAAATAAAGAAGGGGGTGGGGAACCCATTGCCTAGAATTCCTTAAATAAGAAGCAAAGATGGTATTTTATTCCAAAACAAGATGTAAAATATGAGTTTGTCTGGGAACAGTAAAATGTCAAAAGTGACTTCTTCAAAAGTGTAATGAGGTAATTTATTAGAATGTATAAACATCAGAATTTTTCCTAACTTGTTGAGGAAATAGAAGAGGAAAGGGGGAAGAAAACAAGAGGATGAGCATTGAGCCAAGGGCTGGAGATATGATCGAAACCCATCCATAGGGCAAGATTTCAAAAGAGAGGCTGCAGCTACCGAGGACATATTTGACAGATCTCAGTTCTTTATGTCTCAACTCCAGTTTACATTCAATAAGACCAGATACCCTTGAAGGGACAGGGACTGCTTGTTCCTCTATTGCATGGAGCCAGGCATTTAAGTAAGATGTTCACGCTCTACTTACACTTTTCATGAATAGCAGGAATCCTCAGGGTAGCCTCTGGTGACTTCCCAACAGAATTGTAAGAAATTACAGTCACCCAGTAGGTCTCGTCTCCCAGATACAGTTCAAGTTGCTGATTAGTTGTGTTCGTTGTCTTTGTGAGGTTAGTGCTGTTTTCTGGAAAGTACCATATGTTGTAGCCAAGTGTTTTCCCCAAGACTGGGGCTCTTCTTGCCTCCTGAACCCAAAGTAAACAAAGGTTATTGACAAAAATAAAGGAAAAACATTGGTGGTCTTTAGGGGTGGAGGGGTGATATAAATTTCTAGGACTTAAATGACAATCAGGAAATCAGCCTCCATGCATGTGCACTGCACTATTAAATCTCTCAATTGCTGGAAGAGGGGGTTTATGAAATGATACCTTGGTATCAACTCCTAATACATGTCTAATGTCATGAGATCAGACTAGGGAAATGTCTAAGCTAAACTAACTAAGCAAGTCACCCCATTTCCTTCTGGCTGTGCCTCTCTCTTGTTTCCTGGCTTTTTTCCTCCTCTAGTTGTCCTTTTCTTCACTTGTTTATTATGTCTTCCTCTTAATTTGTTCTGTCATTTTTATGATCTTCTCTCATCCCCTTCTCCTCTCTTCCTCTTGTCCCTGAATGACCCACTTCCCTTCTCCTTTGTTCTTCATTTCCAGGCCTCTACCTTAGAAAGGACCATTGAGTTCTTCTGCTTTTGTAATATATGTTGCTGTGCCCTCAGCAGACACTGACCTTGAGGACACACCAGTGAGTTGACTTCAAGTCAGTACCTTTCTCAGACTTATGGGGGATGCTTAAATAGTCTCATATTGTCTTTTCATGGAGGCCAGCCAGATTTTGCCAGGAAGATTGAGGTCTCTCCTGCACTTGCCCTTTGTCCTCACCTAACTATTAATTTTCCAAACCAAAGGAAGAGGTAGGTCAGGGTCTGTAATACAAGATTCGGACATCTGCACAATGACTTTTACAACTATTTTCGGCTGGACAACCTTTGTAAGATTTGAGACCTAATGGAGTACTGAAAGAAAGGAAGTTCAAGAGGTGAAAGCTCAAGTTCTTAGAAATATAAGAGATCAAAGGTTTTTAGACTAAATAAATGAGTGAATGAATAAATAGAACCCAGAGGGAGGTCACCTTCCACAACAGCAGCACTGGCCTCCTTCCATCTGTATCTGCTGGTCTGAGGACTCTCCACAGATCCAGGCCAAGTGGAGCTGTGAGGAATAAGAGAGACGTGTTCAACTCAGATAGAAGGGATATGGGGAAAGTCAGCCCGGCTGCCTTTAGAAAATGCGTTTGGGAAGCGTTTGCTTAAACAAGTAAGTAGGAGAAAGGTGGAAGGTAGGGGTATAGTCAAAGGACTAATCAACCAAAGGTAAAAAAATTCAACTACTCTTGAGTCTGATGATATGCTGTAAGGTAAAAAGAAAAGTGAAATAGACCTCATTGGAATATGATTTATCAGACCAATCTGGATTTAAATATAACACTTTCATGTCCTCTATGATATAAGGAGATCTGGTTGCATAGTGCCTAAGGTATTTGACTGCTAACCAGAAGGCTGATGGTTCAAACCACCAACCACTCTTCTGTAGGAAGACTGGACAATCTACTTCCATAAAGATACCTCCTTGGAAACCCAAGGAGGGGTTGCTGAGTCAGAACCGACTGAATGGCAGTGAGTTTTTTCTTGTTGTTGTTGTTTAGAACATAAAATCTGGGAATGACACAGACAAGGAGATGTATATAGATAGATAGATAGATAGATAGATATCTATATATATAATTCCGTAGTGATACTGCCTCGGAAACCCAAGGAGGGGGGTCGCTATGAGTCGGGGCCGACTCGACGGCACATAACAACAACAACAACAACACTATATATATATATATGCCAAACTCACTTACATCAAGTTGATTCTGACTCATAGCAACCCCACTGGGTTTCAAAGGCTATAAATCTTCGAAGAAGCAGACCATCTCATCTTTCTTTTGCAGAGTTGCTGGTGGACTCAAACCACCAACTTTTTGGTTATTAGCCAAATGCCTTAACCAGTACACCACAGAGTCCTATATATATATATATATTCAGAAGCTCTGGTAGCGTAGTGCCTAAGACACTTGACTACTCACCAGAAGGCTGGGGGTTCAAATGCACCAGCCACTGCTCAGAAGGAAGGTTGGGCAATCTACTACCATAGTGATACCACCTCAGAAACCCAAGGAGGGGTCACTATGAGTCAGGTCCAAAGGTCCAACTCAGAGGCACATAACGACAACAACAACAACAATATATATATATACATGGCTTGAATTGTGTCTTCAAATAATGTGTGTTGTAAATCCTAACCCCTATACCTGTGGTCAGGGAGCTCTAGTGGTGTGGTGCTTAAGGCATTGACTGCTAACCAGAAGGTTGGCAGCTCCAACCCACCAGCCACTCCGTGGGAGGAAGATGGGGCAATCTACTTCTGTAGAGATTTACTGGGTCATCGAGAGTCCAAATGGACTTGATGGCAGTCAGTTTGGTTTGTTTTTTTGGTATACCTGGGGTCATAATTCCATCTGGGAATGAGTTTTGTTTGCTTTGTTAAGAGGCTATAACAGTGTAGGATTCAGAGAAACAAGAAGAGATAAGGGAAGACAGATGCCGTGCCACATGCAGATTACCAAAGAGTCAGGGAACAGAAGCTGAAAAGAGACAAGGCCTTTCTGCAGAGCAGAGAGAGCCCTCCTCTAAAGCCAGTATCCTGCATTCAGACTTCTATCCTCCTAAATTGGGAAAGGGAGCTCTGGTAGCATAGTGGCTAAGGCACTTGACTGCTAACCAGAAGGCTGGCAGTTCAAACCCACCAGTCACTCCTCGGAAGGAAGATGGGGCAATCTACTTCCATAGTGATACTGCCTCGGAAACCCAAGGAGGGGTCGCTATGAGTTGGGTCCAACTCGACGGCACATAACAACAACAAATTGGGAAAAATAAATTTGTGTTCATTAGTGCCACCTACTTGTAGTATTTCTGTCACAGCACCACTAGGTGACTATGATATACTGTTCTGGCTCCCTAGTGCTTCTCTGACAGGAATATACCACAAGTGGGATGGCCTTAACAAACAGGAGTTTATTCTCTTACAGTCTGGAGACTTTAAGTCCAAGTTCAAAGTGCCAGGCTCTAGGGCTGGGTGAAAGCCCCTCAGCCTTGGGCTTCAGCTTTGCCTCTTGCTCCCAGCCCACTGAAGCTAGAGGCTTTTCTTCACTCAGACAGCTGCTGGCTGCTAAGGTTGCCAAGACCAAGGTTGACAAGTAAAAAGGCACAGTCCCGATGTTACCAAACCACATGGCAGGCCATTAATTCAAGTCCATTGTAAGTCCCCAGGTTGGCAGTGCATGACAGGTTGCTGAACGATGACATGGCTACATGCAGGGTCCAAGCATGCCATAAGCTGGAGACTATCCCCAAGGCTTCCTTATATACAGGAAGCAGACCACATCCCAAAGGCAGCTACTCAGCTGCTTGTGGTAGATCCCACCATGGAGTTGATTGCTAATCTCATCATGGGGAATAACTACCACCAGCTGCCCAGCCACTCAACCTGGCCCAGCCAAGTTGACACACAAACATAACAACCACATATATTAAGTATGTACATGGAGCCCTGGTGGTGCAATGGCTAAGCTTTCAGCTGTTTGAACCCATCAGTGGCTCCATAGAAGTAAAGACTTGGCAATCGGCTTCCACAAAGTTTACAGCTTAGGAAACCCATGATGTAGTTCTTTTCTTTCTTATATAGTCACTATGAGTAGGAATCGACTCAAAGGCATCTAACAACAGATGGATGTGTGTGTGTGTATTTGAAAAAATTAAATAGGAAAGGAACAGAGAAATAATCATCACTATCTCCCTCCCCGAGCTCACTAGGGTTGGTAATGACCAGTGTGGTGACTAGTGGGGTCACACGCTCCTTACCCTGTGGGTAGGCCATGGGTGAATACTGCTAGAGTGCAGAGCCACCAGCCCTCCACACACACACTCCACAGGCCCAGAGCTGCTTCATGTCGACCTGCCCTCCATGGATCCCTGCAGTTCCTCCCCTCTTCCATTGGCTAAGGTAGAGATGCTCTTCTCCCCCTAGTATTAGGCGTCTTGGCTTGCACCTGACTTGCAGATGACAGGCACACCCCCACCCCTTGCAGTGGGTGATGGGTAACACCAACACTAGTGACGCCACTACCTTGGTGGTCCCCCCCCCACTTCCTCTGCAGCACTGGCCCGCTGCCGCCAGCACAGGCCCACCCACTACCACTCCAGCTAGTCTGCCCACTGCAGCTGCCAGGGATCCTGGGGTCATTTTGCTGTCACCCCTTTTGACAGTGTCTGCCACTGATCTCCCTGACAATGAAAGTGAAAGAGCCTCATGTTGAGTCATATATTTTTCATGTTCTGATAAAAAAGAAATACAGAGCTTCATATGAAGAGGCAACTATTTTCTGACTTATGGGCACTGAATCCCTACATGAAATTCACCACATGGATCTTCTCAGAAAGGACACTGAATAACATAATAGCCAATGTCTAAAACCACAGTTGACTCAAAGCCTAGAAATACCACACATGTACATTTATCATGCTTGCCTTCCATAAGAAGAAAGGTCATAATGTTGAATCTTTATTCATTAATTTCTCCAGTGAACTAAGACAATACAGTCCAAGTGTGTTGGTTTTTGATGATCTAACCATACAAGGATAAATCTTACAGAAACAAGGAATACTTATATTTAACTTGATCTCTGGATAATAATAATATAATAAAACTAACTGCCACTGACTCGTTTCCGACTAATAGTGACACCCATTGGGTTTCTGAGGCTATAAATATTTATGGAAGTAAATCGCCCTGTCTTTCTTCTACCTCTGGACAATAGCTCTCAAATATTATGCCTCAAGCAAGTTAGGGAAAGTCGTAGGTCACTGGCAATTTATGGATGCATGCTTTGACACATGCCTGAAATGTTAAAATTCTGGGCTACTGATTAAAGAATTGCCTGCTCATTTTTAGCCATGAGAGGAAAGCAGGCAACGCCCTGAACTTCTGACCAGAAGGCTAGTGGCCTGTAATTCAGAGCACAGAGGAAATGCCTTAACTGAAGCTGTAGCTGTTGTACTCTGAATCTTTTCCTGAAGAAGCCACATGGCTGGAGACAATGCAATTAGGTCCTCAAGGAATGCGGTTTACCACTCAGGCAAAGGTCTAAACTATTTTAGTACTTTCAGATTGTCTTCAGGAATCTTTTTAATTTCAGGTGGTTGAGTGTTTTAAAGTGGAATTACTGAATCCCAACAAACTACAACCTTATAATATAGAAAAATGCTCCAGACGGCAATTAACTCAATAAACTGTCTTGTCATCAATATTTTTATTGTTTTTACACGATGCAACCACTACCGTGGAGTTGGATCCGACTCATAGCGACCCCTCCTTGGGTTTCCGAGGCGGTATCACTGCGGAAGTAGATTGCCCAACCATCCTTCCAAGGAGTGGCTGGTGGGTTTGAACCTCCAGCCTTCTTGTTAGCAGTCAAATGCCCTAGGCACTACGCCATTACTCTTGCAAAAGCCAAAGGGTGGTTAATATGGTCTGCTGTTAGGCTCAGTCTCCCAGTAAGAACTATTACAATTCCATTTAAACTGCTTAAAAGGAAATCTGGATTTTTAGATTTTACTTATGACTTCATCTGCATGCCACTAAAGTGTTATCTTAAATACTCTGCCAGGAGTTTTTGATTTCCTAAAAGCTTTTATTGAATCACAAGGCAGGAGAGCCAGGACTCATCTTCCTCAGACATGGAACAAATGGGCTGGTCTCAGCCTGTCTACAAGCCATGGACTGCCAGAACAAACAAATCTGTCTTGGACAAGTACAGCCAGAATGCTCCTTAGAAGCAGGGATAGTGAGATTTTGTTTATGATACCAGTCCCTGAAGAATTTTATCATTCTCAGTAAAGTAGAGGGTTAGCAAAAAGGGAAAACCCTCAATGAGATGAATTGAAGAATGGCTGCAACAACGAGTACAAGCATACCAATTGATTGTGAGGATGACACAGGACCAGGCAGTGTTTCGTTCTGTTGTACATTGGGTTGCTATGAGTCAGAAAAAACTCCACGACCCCTAACAACAACCTAACAAGAGCCGATGAGAATTCAGGGAAGGCAGAGCTTCTCCCAGAACACAGCCTTCAAAGGTAACCCACAGAAATGGAATGACTCTCACTCTGTCTCTTTCTCTGTTGCAGTAATGTGAATAGTCAGACTCAGGAATAATAATACTGAGAATAAGAAAAAAAATCTGAAAGCAGAGTGTTCATTTCAGTGCACTCTCAAATACTCATCTCAGGATTAGTTAAAATAAACTGATTATTAAATAGTCAATCATTCCAGTTATTTAATTAGAAATATGAGTGAAATTCTTTATAGATTCAACTCATAGGCAGTCACTTAGTCTGGTAGATAGTGACAAATGAGTTTTGTCAGTTATTTATCTCTGTCATTGAGGCAACCATTTCTTGCAGATATGGCCAAAAGAGAAACTGTCTACTCAATACAGACTTTCCACAGGGGCAGCTTCTAGTAACACATTGCCTAATTAACATATATATCTTCTATGACTATTATAGTCAATTCTCCATTATCCATGAGTTGATCATGGACTTACATTTGTTGTATTTATGAAAGAACAAAATTAATTTTTTCCAATAAGCCAAAATATCTACACATTCAAAGGTATCAATTGTTCAGACTGACAAAGCAGCAATTTGATATTATGTTGTTTCTATTACAATATGGCAGGCAATCCCCACAACCACTACCAATCAGAAACATACAGGTCCTTCTGCTAAAGATTAACAATAATAATAGCTAAACTTTATCAAGTATCATATGCATTTTATTTGAATTATGTTTTGGTCATTTAAACCCCATACCCTATAACTAAGTACCAAACCAAAAAAAAAAAAGAACCCTCACAGCCATTGAGTTGATTCCGACTCATATAGCAGTCAAATGCCTTAGGCACTGTGCCACCAGAGCTCCTTATAACTAGGTATGTTGTTGTTGTTTTTGTAATGTGCCGTGGCGTTGGCCCCGACTCATAGCAACCCCACCTTGGGTTTCCGAGGCGGTATCAATATGGAAATAGGTTGCCCAACCTTCCTTCTGAGGAGTGGCTGGTGGGTTTGAACCGCTATCCTTCTGGTTAGCAGTCAAGTGCTTTAGGCACTACGCTACCAGAGCTCCCATAACTAGGTATAGCAGTATGATTATCTCCATTTCTGAAGAACAGAGAAGTTAAGCAACTGCCCAATGCCACAAGCTTTTAAGCAACAAAGTCAGAATTTGAATCAAACCTGTATCATGTTTATATTACATACCAACTGACTGACTTACTGCCATCGAGTCGATTCTGACTCATAGCGACCCCGTTTGGGTTTCTAAGGTGGTAAATCTTTACGGAAGTAGATTGTCCAGTCTTCCTTCCACAGAGAAGCTGGTGGGTTTGAACCACCAACCTTCTGATTAGCAGTCACATGTGATAGGCACTATGCCACCAGAGCTCCCTATATTACATACTAGGCGTTTATATTTTAAAATGTGAATAAACAATCCTAATAATCAAGGTCGGAATCCAAAAGAAAACAGGTCGCACTTAACATTTAGAGAATGAGTTCTGATGGCACAGTGTTGTTAAGTGCTGGGCTGTTAACAAAAAAGTCAGTGGTTTGAACCCACCAACAGCTCTGGAGGAGATCTACTCCCTTAAAGATTACAGCCTAGGAGACCCGATGGGGAGTTCTACCTGTCATATAGTGTCTCTATGTGCCAGAATCAACTTGATGGCCACAGGTTTAATATTTATAATAGAAAATGTCAAAGAATTAGAAGATTTGAGGTGGTGTATATTATATAACATGCATTTCATTGTAAAACAGGGAAACCAATGATTTATGAGTTGGAAAAGAAATTAGGATTTATGGGGGAAGGGTTTCATTTCCATTAATTTCCTCTGGGTTATTGAAAAAACAAAGGGAGAAAAAGAATTAAAAAAAAAAAAAAAAAAGCAAAAGTTCTCTAACAGTGACTTTGATAAACAAGTGTTAATTTGACTTAATTAGCAAACAGCACAGAGTACTAGTGTTTTACTACTTGATCTTAAAAGAGTTTAAATAATACAAGCTGAAAGAGTAAATCTTGGTTTTGGTAGCAAAACAAGTTAATGAAATTGGCATTACAGAGTGGTTGGATTTATTTGGCTTGGAGACACTAAGCCTTGATGGCTCCAGGGAGGTCGCTGGTGAGAACAGAAGCCACAGGGAGGAGAACAGCTGAGTAAAACAAGATCACCCTGAGAAGGCATTTAATCACCCAGACTGCAGGCTGAAAGGTGTAACACAGGAAGTTGTATACTGGGTGATGCTGTGTGGGTTTCATTTTGATACTTTAAAAGGGAAGGCTCAGTTAAAACAGAACAACAGCAACAGATTTTGCAACATATTGTAACCACTGGGACATTTTTTACAATACAACTAATGTACTATTTGATATTTCTAGATTTTTATATTTGTATTAATTGGGATTTTAGATGATATCTGCAGAATGTAGTAAATGTGTCCCCATATATTGAATGTAATTTTTACCAAAAGTTTACGTTAAATCTATACCTTGATTGTTGTTGTTGTAGTTGTTAGGTGCTATCGAGCCGTTTCCGACTCATAGCGACCCCATGCACAGCAGAACAAAACACCAGCCGATCCTGCACCAGCTCCACGATCCTCGCTGTACTTGACCCATTGTCGAAGACACCATGTCAATCCATCTCGTCGAAGGCCTTCCCCTCTTTCCTTGGCCTTCCACCTCACCAAGCGTGACATCCTTCTCCAGGGAATGGTCCATTCTGACAACATGACCAAAGTAGGTGAGACGAAGTCTGGCCATTCTCGCTTCCAAGGAGCGTTCCTTCTGGCTACACTTCCTCCAGGACAGATCTGTTCTTTTAACAGTCCATGGAATTTTCACTATTTTTCTCCATCACCACAGCTCAAAAGCATCAACTCTTCTTCGGTCTTCCTTATTCATTGTCCAGCTCTCACATGCATATGAGACAATTGAAAATACCATGGCTTGTATTGTTGTGCCCAGATCTTGAATCCCCAAAAAACACCAAGGAACCGATTCCACTGCAAAAGCATAGGGGTTGTTTATTCAAGCTCAAGCTTGGACCCCCAACCGTCACCGACGCAGTGGTTCAGGATTGAGAGCCCCGGACTCAGGGGTAATGGGGTTTTTATACGGGGTACAGCAGGAAGGAAGAAGTTTCAATCAGAAAATTATAGGATTGGTTGACATTTTCTAAGTTGCTAGTTGTTCCTACTTGATTGGCTCTGTCTGGTGGGCCGAAGCCACCAACTGTCGTTTCTAACTATTTTAGGTAAGGTATTTCTCTACCATTTACTGATTGGTTGTTGCTAAGGAGAATGCTTGGGTATCGATGAGGTGGGGGTAGTCAGGACTCTTTGTGATTTTTCCAGTAACTAAGGCACTAAAGCGTGGAGTACATGCTAAGGCATATTGCAAAAATGGCTACATACATT
>NW_006921709.1:7174644-7176869 GCF_000298275.1 Orycteropus afer afer
AACGGGTCTTCCTTGTAGGCGTTGGATATTATCCTATCACGGACAGCATTGTACTTCAGGACAGATCTTGAAACATGCTTTGTGATGATGAATGCCATGCCATTCCTCTTCAAATTGTCATTCCCAGCATAGTAGATCATATGGTTGTCTGATTCAAAATGGCTAAAACCAGTCCATTTCAGCTCATTAATGCCTAGGATATCAATCTTTATGTGTTCCATTTCAATTTTGACCACTTCCAAATTTCCTAGAGTCATACTTCGTACATTCCATGTTCCAATTATTAATGGATGCTTGCAGCTGTTTCTCCTCAATTTGAGTGGTGCCATGTCAGCAAATGTAGGTCTCAAAAGCTTTACCTTATCCATATGAGTAAGGCTGATTTCTGTCTGATGATACAGCTCTTTCCCAGTCTTATTTTGAGAGCCTTCTAACCTAAGTGATTCATTCTCCTCTGTGTTGGACATGTTTTGCACTATGCATAAAGTTGCACCATAATGTATCAGACAGTGTTTCTCTGCTATTCATAAGGTTTTTCCCTGGCCAGTTCTTTGAGAAGTGAATGGCCTCTTCCTTCTTCCTAGTCTGTCTCAGTCTGCAAGCTGGGCTGATACATGTGCACCATGTGCACCCCGCTGGGTTTATAACACCAGTGGCACAGCCTCAAGACTCACAGCAACTTATCAACATAGTAGGACAAATAGACAGACAAATTTGTCTCCCTTAGCTGCTTGAAACCTCTCCAACCTCCCCTTACCTGGATCCCTACTTCTGCCTCCTTGCTCTGTCCTGGCCCCCCTGGCCTTTTTCTGTCCTTTTCCCTGCTTTCCTGCTTTGCTGCTTTGGGGTGTGGCCTGGGTTCCCTCGCTTTCCCATCTTGTGGCTTGTGGAGCGTGGCCTGGATTCCCTTCCCTCACCTGGATCCCTGCAGCTGACTCCTCACTCTTTCCCAGTCCCCCATACCTTGATTAGCTTTGCTTTAACCATACATGTATTTTTATTTTAAAAAAAACTTAATAGCCCTGACCATATGTGAATCACTATTCTAAGAACTTAAAATACATACAAATTGGATTTTCTGTGACCTTTTTCCATGCTACTACCAGGTCTCAGATATAATTGAATGGCATAGAAGAATGAATTTCATTCATTCAAGAATGAATTGGGCCAACTAGCCCAATTCCTGGTCTGATGCATGATTCTCTGTTTTGTAACCACAACCAGCAAGAGATGGTGAGACTAGGCATGAACACCTCCACTGAGAGGTTCAGGTAAGTCCTTGGAAATTCAGAAGGCATCCAATCATCCCTTACATCTGTTTCCACATCTTTGATTTTTTTTTTTTTTCCTTTCTCTTCCTATTATTGACTTGTAATTTTATAACACTGTAATCTGAGAAGATGGTTTATAGTATTTCAATGTTTTTAAATTTATTGATGTTTATTCTGTGGCCTAATATATGGTCTATTCAAGGAGCTCTGATGATGTAGTGCCTAAGGCATTTGACTGCTAACCAGAAGGCTGGCAGTTCAAACCCCCCAGTCACTCCTCAGAAGGAAGATTGGGCAATCTACTTCTGTAGTGATACCATCTCAGAAACCCAAGGAGGGGTCACTACGACTTGGATTCAACTTGACAGCAGTGAGTTTTTTGAGTATATGGTCTATTCTGGAGAATGATCCATATACACTGGAGAAGAATATGTACTATGCTTTTGTTGGGTAGAGTGCTCTGTATATGTCTGTGAACTCAAGTTGATTGATTGTGTTGTTATCTTCTGTATCTTTGTTGAGTTTTTTTCTAGACGTCTGTCCTTCTTGGAAAGTGGTGTGTCTCCTATTGTAGAATTGTCTATTTTTCCTTTCAGTTCAGTTAATGCTTGCTTTATGTATTTTGGTGTTCTTACATTGAGTGCATACATATTTATTATGGTAATGTCCCCTTGGTGAACTGACACTTTCAACATCATATAGTGCTTTTCTTTGTCCCTTATGCTGGTTTTCACCTTGCAGTCTATTTTATCAGAAATTAATATTGCCACTCTGCTCTGTTTTTGTTGCCATTGTTGTTGTTGTTGTTAAGTAGCATCAAGTCGGACCCAACTCATAGTGACCCCTCCTTGGGTTTCTGAGGCAGTATCACTATGGAAGTAGATTGCCCCATCTTCCTTCTGAGGAGTGGCTGGTGTGTTTGAACCACTAGCCTTCTGGTTAGCAGTCAAGTGC
>NW_006921709.1:7176969-7185985 GCF_000298275.1 Orycteropus afer afer
GAGGAGTGGCTGGTGGGTTTGAACCGCCAGCCTTCTGGTTAGTGGTCAAGTGCTTTAGGCACTATGCTACCAGATCTCCCTTGGTTGTCATTAGCTTTATATATTTTTTCCCATCTCTTGATTTTAATTTATTTTTATCTTTGTGTGTAAGGTGGGTCTCTCATAGGCAGTATATTGATAGGTCTTCTTTTCTTATCCAATCTGCCACTCGTTTTCTTTTGACTGGTGCATTTAGTCCATTCACATTTAGTGTAATTAATGATAGTTATGAATTTATTGCTGTCATTCTATTGTGTTTTTTTATTGTGTAGCTGGTGATTTCTTTGATCCACATATTTTTCTGTGCTGAGTTCATTTTGTTATCAAGTATTTTTTCTCTTTTCTTCACTATTTTTGGTTTTGTGTTAACTAAGCCCTTGCAGTTTTCTTCTTTCTTACTTTGGTTAGAAGCATTGTCAATTTCCTTTGTGGTTATCCTGAAGTAAATTCTTATCTCCCTAAGTTTGGAACAGTCTATTCTATAAAGATATTGTCCTGACTTCCTCTCCATTTGGAAGTTTTGTAATAATAACATTTATTCCCTCTATTCACTCTGTTATTGGTGGTGTTTACAGATTGACTCCTCTATTTCTCTATTTACATTTTTTATGAGCTTATTTTGAAAATCTTTTTCTGGGTTGGTTTCTAGGTGGTGGTGTCAAGTGTCTTGATTTTAATTTGTTGCTCTCTGATGTGGGTTTTCTGTTAGAAGGACTCCCTTTAGCAATTTTTATAGGGTTGGTATGGTTTTCACAAATTCTCTTAATTTCTGTTTGTCTGGGAATATCTTAATTTTACCCTCATATTTAAGAGACTGTTTGGCTGGATATATAATTCTTGGCTGGCAATTCTCATACTTCAAGGTTTTGTATATGTCATCCCATTGCCTTCTTACTTGCATGGTTTCTGCTGAGAAATCAGAGCTTAGTCTTATCGATTGACCGATGTAGGTAACATTTCCTTTTTCCCAAGCTGCTTTCAAGATTCTTCCTTTGTCTTTAGTTTTCAAAAGTTTGATTATGATATGTCTTAGTTATTTTCTCTTGGGGTCTATCCTGTATAGGGTTCATTGAGCTTCTTGGATGGATATCTTTTCTTCTTTCATGATATGGGGGAAGTTTTCTATTATCACGTCTTTGACAATTTTCTCGAGGGTTTTTGTTTTGTTTTGTTTTCTTGTTTGCCTCCTCTTGTTCTGGAATTCCAATCAGGCGTATTTTTTTCTTTTCATGTCATCCCTTATAACTCTTAGGTTTTCTTCATTTCTTTTAAATCTTTGTTCTGATTTGTCCTCATCCAAGCTGATGTCAAGGGATTTGTCTTCTATGGGAAATGCATTCTTCAGCCATTTTGAGTCTACTCATTTGTCCTTCCATAATTTTAGTGTTCATCTTCTGGATTTTTAATCGGTGTTTTTTGTATGATTTCTAATTGAGTATTTGTTTTGTCCTTTTGCTCTTGAAAGATTTTCCTGAATTCTTCAAGGGTATTGTCTGTCTTCTCATTGCTTCTATTTATGGTTTCCTTGAGCTCTTGGAGGCTCCTATATAAACATATATCTTTTTAATTCCTTATCAGATAGCTCTATTACTTGTTCTTCCTCAAGGAAATTTCCTAATTCTTTAGTTTGGACACTTTTTTCTGCCATCTTGTCCTTTTCTTTTTTTTGAAGTTGTCTTTTTGTTTCCTAGACATTTTGAAGCTGTTGTCTTTATTGTTAGGTAATACTGATTTGTTTCACCCTGGTTTTATGTTTTACTTTGTTTTAATATAACTGGAAGTGTAGAGCAGGTGTACTTCTTTGGTTGTTAGCTTGGCTGTGCTGGGTTGCTCTTCAGCTTTGTCTGTGTTGGTGGAGTCACTGGTGGGTATGTGGATGCAGGTCTCTGTGGTGAAGAGGGACAGTTGGGACAAACAGGTGTTGTCCGCCATCTGTCATTGACCCTGTGGTGCAGAAGCTATTGGTGTTACTCATCTGTTGGGTGAGGTGTTTGGTGTAGTAACTATGGCTGACTAGTGAAGGGTTAATATGTTCCTCCCGTTGGATGAAGCAGGGGGAAAAAAAGGAGAAAAAAAGGAAAGTAAGGAGAAAGAGAGATGAAAGATAGAATAAAAACAGATGATAAGAAATAGGGAAAAAAAGAAAGAGAATATAAGAAAAAGGGAGAAAGCAAAAGTGGGCAGGTGAGAGGAATGAAGGTTTGGTAAAAATGAAAGAAGATGAGGTACAGAGATTTATAGGGATCAGACAGAAAGGAAGAAAAATTGGGTATGTGGAAAGTAGATAATGAAGGGAGGATAAGGTAATTGAGGGGGGATTTTTCTAGTTATGTTCAGCCAGAGGCCCCGGGATCTGGCTATTGTGGCAGAATCTGCTCATTATCGAGTACCTATGTAGGAAAAAGGAGACTGGTGCAAGAAGTGACCTCCAGGAGAGAAGTCTTATTTTTTGTGCTTAGTGTGAGATAGTTCAGCCAGCAGCCCCTGTGTCCATTTGGAGAGGTTCGCTGATGGTGGCATTTCGCTGTCAATCAAGGCCCTGCAGTTCAAACCCACCAGCTGCCCCAAAGGAGAAAGCACAGCAGCCCTCCTCCACAAGGATCCGCAAGCCCCAAAATGCCAGGCCTCAATTCAACTCTGCTAAAAAGAGTTGGACTTGAGCCCACTGCCATGGGTCCAATTTGGGGTTTTGTTTATTCAGAGAGAGTTTCTCTTCCCTTTCCCTCACTCACTCCTGGACTCTGCAGCATCTTAAGCTACAGGGAGGTCTGATCCGTTTCCCAACCCGATCTTCTCCCACTCTGTCTACTGTGTCTTTAACGCCTGTGGGTTCCTTGAAGTTTGTTTTTTCCCTTTCCCCTTCAGCCGCCTTTGTGTTTCTAATGATTTGTCTCTTAAGCTCACCTGGCTGCCTACCTTTTTTCTTTTTTTCCTGCTCCCTTTCCCTGTCTTCACTGGATCCAATATTCGATCTTATTAGATGCTCATAACTCCAGGATCATTATTTGTATCTGTTTTACATAGTTACTCAAAATCTCTGTTGAAAGAGGGATCTGGCATGCAGTCTGTTAGTAGGATGCCATCTTTGTCCCATACATCTGGCACCACACATGTGTTAAATACTAACTTGTTAATACTCCTGGGAAACTTAATCAGGATCCAGAGGAATAAATTGTTGCCATATAGACTAGGAAGCACAGAAGTTGACTCTAGATATTACCTGAGAGGGACTTGGCATTGAGAATGAATAAGAAGTGTCTGAATAATGGCCATGAGGGAATTCATGGTCTAAAATTTACATATGGTCTATTCTGGAGAATGATCCATATACCTGGACAAGAATGTGTATTATGCTTTTGCTGGGTGGAGTGCTCTGTATATGTCTATGACGTCAAGTTGGTTGACCTCATACAAACATATATTGGTCATCTTCTACAGATCAAGCACTACGAAAGGTTCTTGATTTATAGGGAATTTTGTCTGCCTGCTAGGTTCTACCACTACCCAGCAGCTCCCATGGCATCCTTGGTATAATGCAAAAGGCACAGTTTTGATGTTGCTTAAAATAGGTTCAGAAAAATAGGAATATAGGGTTATCACTGAGTGGCCATGAGCATATTTATTTAACATCTTTGAAAATCAGCTTCCTTATCTCCAAAGGAAGGGTCACTCTACATATTTAATAAGGTTTTTGGGAGGGTTAATAATAATAGGAAATCCAAAATGTATTGAATGTTTACTAAGGGGTGAACACATTCTTATATTTAATTTTTACAAAAGCATAAAAAAGTAAGTACTACTATTGACTCAATCTTACAAATTGTATTCTAGTATGGAAGGGAGGAATAAACAGGGAATTAAGGCTTAGAGATTGTCTTGCCATCTTGCATGAAGCCACTCGAGTCAAGTTGGGTTTAAGCCAAGCCCACTCATTGCTCTAATTACCACACCTGATTCTTGACAAGTCCTCAATCAGTGTTCGTTCCCTTTCTCTTTCCTGCCCTCACAGTCATTGCATAGACCTTTGCTTTTTGGGGTCTTGGGTTTATGTGATCCTAGACGACTAACAGAACTCACAACAGAAGAGGGTAGGCTTACTCCTGTGGGCTAATGTGGGTACAGTGAGTGCCCTGTGAAGAGAGACCAAACAGATTCTCCAGATCCTGGGATTCCATGATTCCTGAGTCTGCACTTGCTAAAATCCACGAAGGCTATACCCAGGCACCCCTCACCCAGAGCAAGCAGAAAAAAGACCAGCTTGCCTTCTTCCTCAGTTGTTCCCATTTTTTCTTCACTCCAGTCACTCCAGAATATTGATTCCTCAGCCACACATCGCAGAGTTAAGACATATTCTGTAAAAGCTTGCAGTTCTGTGAGGTTGTATGTTTGCTCTTCATAGACACCTTTCCTGAAATTGACTTCCAGCTGAAAAGCAAAGAAAACCCAGAGCTAAAAGGGAGACAGCACATGGTGTCTCTCCATTTTTTTCTCTTCACTTTCCAACTCATTCTTATCTTTTCAGAACTATTAGCACTGTATCTCAAATTTTAAAATACATAGTTTTCATAAATAAACCTCCATATGTGCCCGAGGACAATTTACACCTAAATAGATAGGAATCACCCTATTAACAGCACCTCCCATTCCATTCCCTGTCTCTCAGCATGTGATATAGGATTCATGCTTTCAGACTGAGTCTAGATAAGCAGATCCTTGGTGTTGCCTTTTTGAAAGATGCAAGGTAGAGCCCTGTGACCAAGGGCAACATTGTCCAGGGCTTAAACTCTGGAGGTGACCAACTGCAACACCTAGAAATACAGCCTCATGGAACAGTAGGTGACAGAGACTTTAAAAGACTCAAGTTCAACCCTTATGTCATAAATGAAATAAAAAAGATGTAAGTGCCTATAGAAAACCTTGGTGTTTGTTACTGATGCAGAACTAGCATCACAACACATATGTCCTCACTCCTAGGCTGTATACTTTTACCCAAATTTTCTCTTTACAACTATTGGTCTTTGAGTGATCTCTTAAGCTGTTAAATGACTCAGTAGCCTGGAGTTATAAATTCATTTTGATACTTTTGAGCATGGGGGTGGCAAATCTCTGCTCTCTAGACCTCAGTTTTCTCATCAGTAAAATGAGGATGTTGCACTAACCTCGAAAGTCCCTTCTGGACCCAGCTTTCCAAATAAAACTAAAAATTCAACCATTTATGTCTAAGCATGGTCATAGTTGCTACAATATACAGATTTGGCTACTGGCTTATATAAATGAATTGATTAATAAAAAATACACACTAATGGGCTTGTCCATTTTGTTAGGGTGCACACTGCATAGGACCATGGAAACTTGCAAGAAAAGTTCTGATATTTTTTATGTGTCTAAGGAGCTCTGATGGTGCACTGGTTAAAGTATTTGTCTGCTAACCAAAAGATTGGTGGTTCAAACCCACCAGCTCTTCCATGGGAGAAAGACGAGGCAGTCTGCTTCTCTAAAGATTTACAACTTTAGAAACCCTATGGGGCAGTTCTACTCTGTCCTATAGGATCCTTTGAGTCAGAATTGACATGATGGTAATGGCTTTGGTTTTTGGTTTTTGTACAGTTATGAAATAAGTACACAATTACAGGTCCTGGGCCTAAAGGAAGTTGGGCAAAAGGAGGACACGTGTCTCTGCATGAAGGCTGAGCATCCCAGATGCTGAGGGACATGTCTGGTGTCCTAGCCTACTGAGATGAACTCAGAGAAGGAGGTAGGATCCAGAGGTGATGGCAGATTCACTGTTGAATCCCAGGCTCTTTGATCGTCCCCTTCTAAATGGCCACTGGAGATGCCGTGGCAGCAGATGAGGGCTATGGGAAGCAAAACTTAGGACAATCAATTATTTCTAGGGAAGTATCTTCCTCAAGTTACTTTACTTAAAGGATCCAATCAGGACAGGTTTAAGGCCTCTAGGAGAGGTCCAATCTCCACATATGATTTAAAATAAAAACAAAACTAATGTATAAAATAAGTGTTAAAAAAAACCAAAAAACTGATTGCCGTCAAGTCAGATCCTACTCATAGTAACCCCTCCTTGGGTTTCCGAGGCGCTATCTCTACGGAAGTAGATTGCCCAACATTCCTTCCGAGGAGTGGCTGGAAGTATTAGGATGTCTAATAAAGTTTTATTTTACTTTGTAAGCTTTTAGAAAAAATCACATTCTGAAGTTCCAAGTCCAAGATGGCAGACACACTATCCAGACCCTCTACAACAAAGGCTCGAAAAAAAACAAGAGAAACAGCAACTGATAACTATCCTGGATCCCAGAGCACCAAAGAAAAGGTTAAAGAAGTAGATCAAATACCCATGAAAGGAAGAGACAGTAAAAACAGTGAGCAAGGAATAGTAAACTGCTAACAAGGACAGTGTGGTCATTTTGAATTATTGTAAGCAGCATTCAGATCAGAGCAACATCCAGATAACTAGCTCCACTTGTCCAGGACTGCACTGGCACCCATATCAGTAATCAAATGACCAGTAAGTTGGGAGCCAATGACCCTACCCAAGCATACCCAACCATACCTGCTGCCCCACCCAATAGGCAATGACCACCTGCTCCAGCACTACTGGACCAACGACAGACATGGCCAACACCACCCAGCCTGCTCTCAGCTGCTCTGCATGACCAGCGATCAAACACTCATGCCCACACTCAGACCTGCTACCAAATCTGCTCAGAGACAGGTGGTGAGTGCCCTAGTGCTGCCAAACTAGTGACTAGAATAACATAACTGCCCTGTTGCCTGGATGTATTAAAACAGAACAAAACAAAAATCAGGGTGAAGCAAACCAATAACAACAGGAAAAAATCATGTTCTTAAAAAAAAGGTTTCTAATGTTTCCTCCCACTTTGCTGGTACTCTCAGCACACGCTTAACCTGCCTGGTGGGTTTCCTCACAGTCATGCTCAGAAAGCTCTGCCTAATACAGACATTTTAACTTTTTTCCCCAGCCCCAATTTTAGAGGAAACAAAGCTGCTCATCATTTTAAACAACGTGCCTCTAAACCAAAACCAAACCCATTGCCATTGAGTCCATTCCAACTCATAGCCACCCTATAAGGACAGAGTAGAACTACTGCATATGGTTTCTGAGGCTGTAATCTTCATGGAAGTAGACTGCTCCATCTTTTTTCCTGTGAAGTAGCTGGTGTTTTCAAACCACTGACCTTTCAGTTCGCTGCCAAGCACTTAACCATTGCACCACTGTTGTTGCTGTTGTTAAGCGCCATCATGTCGTATCCAACTCATAGCAATCTCATGCACAGCAGTACAAAACACTGCCTGGTCCTGCACCAGTCCCACAATCCCTGTTATACCTGAGCCCATCATTGCAGCCACTGTGTCAATCCATCTCATTGAGGGCCTTCCCCTTTTCTTTGTCCTTCCACTTTGCCAAGCATGATACCCTTCTCCAGGGAATGGTCCCTTCTTACAACATGACCAAAGTTGGTGAGATGAAGTTTGGCCATTCTCGCTTCCAAGGAGCGTTCCTTCCAGCTACACATCTTCCAGGATAGATTTGTTAGTTCTTTTAGCAGTCCATGGTACTTTCAGCATTCTTCACCAACACTACAACTCAAAAGCATCGACTAAAATACGATGGCTCGTATCAAGCGCACCATAGTCTTCAAGGAAACATCTTTTCTCTGCAGCCCTTGAAAGAGGTCCTTTGCAGCAGATTTGCCCAATGCTATACGACGTCTGATACCTTGACTGCTGCTTCCATGGTGTTGATTGTAATATGAAGTCTATGGCAACTTCAATCTTTTCTCCATTTATCATGATGCTGCTTATTGGTCCTGTTGTGAAGATTTTTCTTTTTTATATATTGAGGTGTAATTTATACTGCAGACTGCAGTCTTCAATTTTCATCAGTAAGTGTTTCAAGTCATCCTCACTTCCAGTGAGCAAAGTTGTGTCGTCTGCATAATGTAGGTTGTTAAGGAGTCTTCCTGCAATCCGGGTGCCAGGTTCTTCTTCATATAGTCAAGCTTCTTGGACTATTTGTTCAGCATACAGATTGAATAAGTATGGTGAAAGGATACAACTCTGACGCACTCCCTTGATTTTAAACCATGCAGCGTCCCCTTGTTCTGTTTGAACAACAGCCTTCTGATCTATGTACAAGTTCCTTATGAGTACAATTAAGTGTTCTAGAATTCTTCTCAATGTTACCCATAATTTGTTATGATCCACACAATCAAATGCCTTTGCATAGTCAATAAAACACAAATAAACATCTTTCTGGTATTCTTTCCTTTAAGCCAAGATCCATCTACATCAACAATGATATCCCTCATTCCATGTTCTCTTCTGAATCCAGCTTGCATTTCTGTAAGTTCTCTGTCAATATACTGCTGTAAATGTTTTTTTAATTATCTTCAGGAAGATTTTACTTGCCTGCGATATTAATGATATTGTTCAATAATTTTCACACTCTGTGGGACCACCTTTCTTTGAAATGGGTACAAATATGGATCTTTTCCAGTCAGTTGGCCAGGTAATTGTCTTCCAAATCTCCTGGAATAGCCGAGTGAATGCCTCTAGCACAGCATCCATATGTTGAAACATCTCAATGTGTAACCCGTCAATTCTTGGAGCCTTGTTTGTCTCCACTTCCCTCAGTGCAGCTTTGACTTTTTCCTTTGGTACCATTGATTCTTGATCATATGCCACCTCCTGAAATGGATGAGTATCAACCTGGTCCTTTTAGTACAGTGACTCTTTGTATTCCTTCCATCTTCTTTTGATGTTTCCTGCATCATTCAACATATTGCCCATGGAATCTTATAATATTGCAATTTGAGGCTTAAAGTTTTTCCTCAGTTCTTTCACCTTGAGAAATGTTGAGTGTATTCTTCCCTTTTGGCTTTCCAACTCCATGTCTTTGCACATTTCATCATAATAATTGACTTCGTATTTTTTTTTT
>NW_006921709.1:7196000-7239119 GCF_000298275.1 Orycteropus afer afer
TATGTTCTTGGATACACTCCCTATTTCATAGACATACCTAATAGTTCAGCCTGTCTACCCATCTATCCACCCAGATACCCATGCTTGCCTTCACTGACAACACAGTACTGTATGTGCAAAAGGGTTCATCTTTGTTGTCTGTACCTCCCATGTACATCTTTGTTGTCTGTACCTCCTATGTCTTTGTCATCCTCAATGCCGCCATATTGGTCACTCACATTTGGTACATTGCCCTTCTCTTCACCCAAATCAATACTTATCTCTCTCTATCTAGCAGCGTTCCCTCCCTTTCCCTCCCACCCCTGGTAACCAACAAAGAAAATTTCCTTCTATAGCTAAACCTTTCCTTAATTTTTACAATAACGGACTAATACAATATTTGTCCTTTTCTGATTGTATTTCACTCAGCATAATGTCCTGCAAGTTCATCCACATTATGTGGTGTTTTGCAGATTCTACATTATTCTTTAGTGTTGCATAGTATTCCATTGTGTGTATGTACCATAGTTTGGTTATCCATTTCTCAGCTGATGGACACCTAGGTTGATTCCATCTTTTGGCTATTTGACTATGTCTTCTCAAGCTGCTCTTTGAAATCTTCTGTTCAGCTCTTTTATCTTGTCATTTCTTCCATTTGCTTTAGCTACTCTCCATTCAAGGGTAAGTTTCAGAGTCTCTTCTGACATCCATTTTAGTGTTTTCTTCCTTTCCTGTCTTTTTGATGACCTTTTGCTTTCTTCATGGATGATGTCCTTGATGTTATCCCACAATTGTTCTGGTTTTTGATCATTGGTGTTCAATGCATCAAATCTATTCTTTAAATGGTCTCTAAATTCAGGAGGGATATAATCAAGGTCATATTTTGGCTCTCATGGACTTGTTTTAATTGTCTTCAACTTCAACTTGGACTTGCAAATGAGCAGTTGATGGTCTGTTCTATAGTCACCTCCTGGCCTTGTTTTGGCTGAAGCTATTGAGCATCTCCATCACCTTTTGCCACAGATGTAGTCAATCTGATTCCTGTGTACTCTATCTGGTGAAGTTGACGTGTATAGCTGCCGTTTGTGTTGTTGAGGAAAAGTATCTGCAATTAATAAGTCGTTGGTCTTGCAAAATTCTATCATGAAATCTCCAGCATTATTTCTGTCACCAAGGCCAAATTTTCCAACTACCGGTGATTCTTCTTTTTTTCCCACTTTTGCAGTCCAGTCACCAGTAATAATTAACACGTCCTGATTGCACGTTCCATCAATTTCAGACTGCAGAAGCTGATAAAAACTCTCAATTTCCTCATCATTGGCTTTGGTGGTTGGTGCATAAATTTGAATAATAGCAGTATTAACTGGCTTTTCTTGTAGGCATATGGATATTATTCCATCACTGACAGCACTGTACTTCAGGATAGATCTTCAAACATTCTTTGTGATGATGAACACCACACCATTCCTCTTCAACTTGTCATTCCTGGCATAGTAGATCATATGGTTATCTGATTCAAAATGACAAAAACCAGTCCATGTCAGCTCACTAATGCTTAGGATATTGATCTTTGTGCATTCCATTTCATTTTTGACAACTTCCAATTTTCCTAGATTCATACTTCATATATTCCATGTTCCAGTTATCAATGGATGTTTGCAGCTGTTTCTTCTCATATTGAGTCATGCCACTTCAGCAAATGGAAGCCCCAAAAACTCTACTTTATCCATATCATTAAGATAGACTCTACTCTGATGAGGCAGCTCTTTCCCAGTCATATTTTGAGTGCCTTCCGACCTGAGGGCCTCATCTTCCGGCACTGTATCAGACAATGTTTCAGGGCAATTCATAAAGTTTTCCACTAATATATCAGACAGTGTTTCACTACTGTTCACAAGGTTTTCACTGGCCAATTCTTTGAGAAGTGGATGGTCTCTTTTTTTTTTTCCAAGTCTGTCTCAGTCTGGAAGCTCCACCAAAACCAGTCCACCATGGGCATCGTTGCTGGCACAGCCTCCAGCTTCACAGCACACACAAGCCACCACAGTATGACAAATTGACAGATAAGTTTGTCTCCCTTCGCTGTTCCAACCACTCCGCTCACTTCCTGGGCTTCCTCCTACCTGTTCCTGCCGGCCCTGTCTGCCACTGCTCCCTGCCATCTGGGGGCTGTGCACCACACCACTAGGCTCTTTTAAGGATCCTTTAACTTAGCTTTTTATCAAGGCTAGTGCCTTTGACCCTCACAGGGCCCAGGAACAACAAATCCTTCAATCTAATCCTTAGATTTAAAACTTCCCCAACTCAACACAAGCAATGGAATCCTGCCAAAACACTAATTAGCTATTATCAGATTTGTTTCTAACAACCTATACTTTGTGCCAAATCTTAACTCACTCAAAGTGTTGGCTCTTAAGAAATGATTCAGAAGTTTTGGTGCAAAGCCAAATTCAAATTCTTGAAAGAGTTTTGAGATCCCTTTGAAGGACAGTCACATGGTTCCATTACATAAAAGGTGAGAACCCTTCAGACCAGGACTACAGGCAGGTGGCTTGGAAGCTGTTGAAGTACAGTTACATTGACAACTGCACTTGGAGTTAGAAAAGCTGGGCTTATGTTTGCAATTTACAAATGTTGAGATTTTGACTAGGTGTTTTATGCTTTCTAAATCTCAGTTCCTTAATCTTTAAAAATAAGGATAACAATGACTGTTTAAAGGATGTGCAAAGATTAAATAGTTTGGGATGTAAAAAACCACTTTGTAAACCATACAACATCATACAAATATGAGTCTTGCTATATGGACACCTTGTAATTTTAAGATAGTTTTTATGAAAGTTTAATTCAGCTAAAACCAAAACCAAAACAAAACAAAACTCATTGCCATTGAGAACATCTATTGCGTACAGCCATGTGGCAGGCAATGAGAAAGCAAAGATGAAAACTGAAGTCCCTGTCTTTAAGGAGTTTGTAGTCTAATGTAGTGAGAGACAAGTTTTTAATAACAGTGTTAAGGGCTGAGTGCAATGAAAGGGGAATGCACAGAAGGAAAGCTCAGGCTGTCATATGGAAATATGTCAAACTTGAGTTCTGAAAGATGAACAGATTTAACATGGTTTGGAGGAGGGGAAGAAGTACAAAATTAGAATATGATCTAGGAAGAGGCACAGAATATGCCTCTGGAAATGACATGACACAAGAGCAAAGCAATTCAGAATTACTAGAAAAGCACTCATCCTTGCCTCCTTCATGTAAATTCCTGAGGTGAAATGTCCCTTCTGTTCTCATACAGGATGTGGGAAAAAAGGTGGGAAGTGCGGTATTCTCTCTCTAGTTTAAGCTTTCAAACACAATTAGGTCTCCTCGGTTCTAAACCCAGGCCAATCTTCTGTCAATGGTTTCCATTATTTATGGAATGCGATCTAAATCTTTAACCCTCCAAGACCTAGTCAGTTATTCACTCCTCTTACCTCATCTTGCAACTTGCCCTTGCTTTTCTAGTAATTCTTGTTAAATCTGAAGTTGCAAGAAGGAGTGGCCAACTTCATGTCTCTGAACACAGGACAAGTGAAACTTAACAAATATTCTTTGGAAGAGTTCTAGGCTAGGAGAGGATGGAATAGACTTACTTAGTGTCTATGAGTTTCGGTGAGGGAAAAAGTCACATAATAGCCTCATGGACAAGGAAAAAGTAGGCTGAATGATTACCATGGTAAGTTTTTCTCTTCTTCACTGCTGTCAAGTATGTTCTGACTCATAGTGACCCCTCTTGGGTTTCCAAGGCGATGTCACTACAGAAGTAGATTGCCCAATCTTCCTTCTGAGGAGTGGCTGGTGGGTTTGAACCGCCAGCCTTCTGGTTAGCAGTCAAATCCTTTAGGCACTATAGCACCAGATATATCATTAATGACACACACAAAGAAGGCAAGGTGAAAAGGCTAATGTCTCTGTATGGTCTCTACTAGTTTACCACAGGGTTCTGAGATAGTGAACATTTTTATGAATAATTATACAAAAGTTTTAAAGTAAAAGAGCACTTGTGGCACAGTGGTTAAAGTGCTCAGCTGCCAACCTAATATTGGTGGTATGAATCCACCAGCCACTTTGCAGGAGAAGGACATAGCAGTCTACTTCTGTCAAGATTCGGAGCCACAGAAACCCTATGGGGCAGTTCTACTCTGTCCTGTAGGATCGCTATGAGTTGGAATCAACCTGATAGTGATGGGATTTTTTTTCCAGCAGAAGTAAGTATTATTAAATCTGAAGATACTGAAAAGCTGGAAAGGTAACTATAAGTTTTGAGTGATAGCATAAAGATTTTAAATAAGCTGGAACGATGGATAAGACTAACATGAAGCAATTCAGTAGAAATAAGTAAAATGTCTGAATTTATTACTTGGTTAAAAACCAGCTATACAAATTATAAGATAGACAATGTAGGGAGAAGACTTTTGAATATTTAATTGATTTAATTGGCTACAAGATCAATAAAAACCAATAGTGTGGGAGGCAGAGACAAGATGGCATCTTAGAGATACATTCCATCTAATCCCTCTACAACAGACACACAGAAAAACCTAAGTGAAATAGATACAAATAACAATCCTGGAACTCTGAGCAGCAAATGAAGGGATAAATAATTAGATTGAGCACTCATTGGAAAGGCAGACACAGCAATGACTAGGAAGAGAGAGGAAGCCAGGACCCAATGAAACATGGTCATTTTGAGACACAGAAGGGCATTATACTCAGGTGATGAGAAGCCAACTTCATGGAATACACACTGGGACAGAGACACGGTGTGGACAGATTTGGAGGGAATCAAGGTGAGCAGAGTATATGCTGGATTTGGGAGAAGACCATGCAGGAAAACAAGTGAGACTTCCAGTGGCACAGGCAATTTCAGAGCAAGGAGGGAGCCAGTGAAAGAAGAAACAACTCACTACTAGTGAAAACGAACCATTTAGGTTGAGCGCTCACACAAAGGGGAAGGCCTACGGGATGGCAGTTGAAGTTGCTGGACTCCCAGCAGCCCCCCAGTTGACTAAGTCTGGGAAGGAGTTGGATATCAGCTGTGCATGCTTAGAAAGACACCCAACTCAAACCAGTGAGTTCCAATGAGAGAGATGCTTCTCCACTCTACAAAATATACCTTCCTGGTGACTAGGGGTGAGCCTGCTTCACACCCCCACCAACTCAGTGGCTAAGGATGCCCCTCGAGCAGTCCCCTACTTGCCCAGTTTCTCAGCCACCTCCTTAGCAGCCCAGTCATGCATCACAATGTGCCCCAAGCAGACAGAGCCAGTGCCTGTAATTCTGCATCCCTGTGCCTGGGTCACTGACAGGTTTTGCCTCCACTGAACACAAGACATGTGAAATTGCAGCCTCCTCTAAGAGAAAATCACCGAGACATAACATAATCAAACGTTCCAAAACCAAAGACAAAAAAAAAAAAAAAAATCTTGAGAGTAGTTCAGGAAAAACAAAATGTGACCTACAAAGAGCAACCAGTAAGACATAGCTCTGATTTCTCAGCAGAAACCATGCAGGCAAGAAGGAAATGGGATGACATGTATAAAACCTTGAAAGAAAAAACTGCCAAACAAGAATTATATACCTAGCAAAATGTCCCTCAAATGCAATGATGAAATTAGGACATTTCCAGATAAACAGAAATTAAAGGAATTTGTAAAAACCAGATCAATCTTACTAGAAATGCTAAAGGGAGTCCTTCAGACAGAAAACCAGTAATGGAAGGCAACCACCTAAAATTAAGACACATGATAACATCACCCAGGAACAAACCCAGAGAAAGAATTCTCAAAACTAAAATTAGCTTCCAAATCTGAAAATAGAGAACAAAAGGCACCAATCTGTAAATGAAAACAACTACAAAGCATAAAACAGGAATAAAAGGTATAGTTACAGAGCTTCCAAATGGAGAGGAAGTCAGGACAATATTAATATAGAACAAACTATTCTAAATTAGGTAGATAAAATTAACTACAGGGTAACCACAAAGAAAATTAATAAGCCTTCTAACCAAAAGAAGAAAGAAGAAAATCACATGGACTTAGTAAATACAAAATCAACAACAATGAAGGAAATAATAAGAAAACACAATAACAAAATGAATTCAACACAGAAAAAAAATATTCAGAACAAGGAAACTATTAATAACTCAATATAAAACACAAAACAATGACAACACTCAATTCATACCTATCATTAATTACAGTGAATGTGAATGGGTTAAATGAACCAGTCAAGAGAAAAAGAGTGGCAGAATGGATAAGAAAACAAGACCCATTGATATGCTGTCTACAAGAGAGTCACCTTAGATACAAAAAAAAAAAAATTAAAAATCAAAGAATGGACTGTACAGACACCAGTGATAAAAAATACCTGCAGTCCATACAGAAACAATAGAAGACAGACACAGATTAATCTCTCACAGACATCCCGACACTATGGGAGAGAGATCTAATAGAGCTACTACCTCAGGACCATAGTACTGGGGTACACCAGACTCAATTGGCACAACAAAATGCATAAAAGCGTTGCTCCACATTCTACATTGGTGAGTAGTGATTGGGGTCTTAAAAGCTTTCATGCAGCCATCTAAGATGCAGCTAATGGTCTCCCAGCGTCAGAAGTGAAGAACGCCAAAAAAAAAAAAAAAGAAAAGAAAACAAGGGCATTTAGAAGCAATCAGCCCTAGGACACTATGGCCCTTGAGACCAGAAGAACTGGATGGTGCCTGGCTACCAATGCCAACCACTCAAGAAAGGATCAAATCTGGAGATCCTGGACAGAGTGGGAGGGAAAACGTGGAACAAAATCCAAAAACTCAATAATGACCAGAATTACTGGTCAGATGAAATCTGGTGAGACTATGGCCTGAATATACTAATATATAATAATACTATGGCCCTGAAATACATTCGGTGCCTAGAATAAAACTCACCTCTAGGGGCGGGCTCTCAGCCCAATAGTTAACAAGACGTACATGCAGACCACTCAACCCAGGATGCCGCACCCACACACTCAATGGTAATACATCCCTTAGAGCAATAGACCATGGGACACCAAAGGATCACCATTCAAACTGAGGAAATGCAGGACCAACAGGAGTGCATAATTATGAGGAACACAGGAGGAGGGTTGCAGGGTAGGGAGGGGAGGAGACTGGGTTAGGGTTGGACATGGCGAATGGAGAATGAAACTAAATGTACACATGACGTTGAATGTAAAACAAGCTCTTAAAATAAAAATTTAAAAAAAAAAAAGGATGGAAAAAAATATATCAAGCTAATGGCTACCAAAAAGGAACAGGAGTAGCAATATTAATTTCTGACAAAATAGACTTCACAGCAAAAACTAGCATAATGGACAAGGAAGAACATTATATAATGATTTAAAAATGTCAATCCAGCAAGAGGACATAAGCACAATAAATATCTATGTACCTAATGAAAGAACCCCAAATACATAAAGTAAACATTAACTGAATTGAAAACAGAAATATCTTCTACAATAGCTGTAGACTTTAACACACCACTTTCAGGGAAGGACAGAATAAGTAGAAAGAAATTCAACAAAGATACAGAAGATCTCAACAATGTCAACAACTTGACCTTGTAGACATAACAGAACACTCCACCCAACTAAAATGCAGTACACATTCTTTTCCAGTGCAAATGGATCATTCTTCAGAATATATCATATATTAGGCCACAAAGCAAGTCTTAATACATTTTAAAAAATAGGAAATACTACAAAGCTTCTTCTTGGATCACAACGCTATAAAATTTGAAATCAACAATAGGAAGATCAGGGGGAAAAATCAACATGGAAGTTGAGTAACACCCTGTTCAAAACTGTTGGGTAACAGAAAAAATAAAATGTGAAATAAAAAAAAATTCCTAGAAGCAAATGAGAATGAAAACACAACATACCAAAACCTTTGGGATACAGTGAAAGCAGTACACAGAAGTCAATTTATAGCAATAGATGCACACATCAAAAAAGAAGTAAAAAACAAAGTCAATACCTTAACCTAACAACTCTAACAACTAGAAAAGAGAAACAAAAAAGTCCACAGTCTCCAGAAAAATGAAATAATAAATATTAGAACAGAAATAAATGAAACAGAAATATAGAAAGAATAGCAAGGTTAGAAGTTGGTTCTTCAAAAACATTAACAGATGTGTCAAATTACTGGCAAATATAACTAAGGAAAAGAAAGAGAAGATACAAATAACACAAATAGTAAATGAAATGGGCACTGTCACAACAGAATCAAAGGAAATAAAAAAGATGATGACAGAATACAATGAAGAACAAACAGTACCCCAATAAATTTCAAAACCTCCAACACATGGACAAATTTCTAGAAACACATGACCTACATAAACTTACATAGACTGGAGGCAGAAAACTTAAGCAGGGTCATAACAAAAGAAGAACTAGAATACATCATTAAAAGAAAAGAAAGAAAGAAAAACAACTTCTTAACAAAATAAAAATCCTGACCCTGAAGACTTTACTGGAGAATTCTACCAAATATTCAGAGAAAACTGACACTAATCTTACTCAAACTATTCTAGAACTTAGAAAAAGATAGAATTCTCCCAAATTCATTTTATGAAGCAGCATAACCCTGATATTAAAGCCAGGCAAAGATACCACTAAAAAAGAAAATTGAAGACCAATATCCCTCATGAATATGGACACAAAAATCTTTAACAACATCCTAGCCAATAAAATCCAACACTACATCAACAAAAATCATACATCATGACCAAGTGGGATTCATACAAGGTATGCAAGGATGGTTCTACATTAGAAAAACAATCAATGTAATCCACCACATAAATAAAGGAAAGGAAAAGGACCACAAGGCCATATTAATGGATTTAGAAAAGGCATTTGACAAAATCCAACCCTTGTTCCTAATAAAAGCTCAGCAAAATAGGAATAGAAGGGGAAATGTCTTGACATAATAAGGGCTTATATACAAAATGTCTATAGTAGAATTTTCTTCCAATTTAAAAGATGCAAATGGGAAAGTGAAAAGAAAAGTGTTCACTATTGTCTATCTTCTATTTTCAATATAAAAAGTGAAGATGACTCCAGGTCAACAAAATTTGTCAATGATTCTCTTCCTTGAACCCCTAAAGGAAATATTATAATGACATAACTTACCCACTTGGCACTATTCACTGTCATGAATCGAAGAGTGTAGTTTAAACCTGTTGACCTAGGTGCCAGTTGAGGCCTTCTCCACATTATTTGAACCATTCGTTTGACACCCAAAACTGGTTTCACATAGTAAATCTCAGGTGGTTCAATTTTCACTGAAAATAAAAATCATATATTTCTTATATTTCCAAAAAGATGAGAAGGTCCTAATAAGGTCCACCCAAAACTGAAAGAAAGGGAAAAAAAAAAAAAAAAAAAACCTAGATATGAAATGACAGTGCATTTGTTGTGGTTCACCATATACAGATAGCATTAGGAAGGCAGTATTAAAAAAAAAAAAAAGTGTGCCCAATGATGACAAGATACATTCCTGCAATTTTTTCTGCAAATTAGCCTTTTCCTTTTAGATCCGATTCTAGGCCAAGAAGGAAGAAAGAAGAGGAAACCATAGGACTTCATCAAAATAAAAACTTTTGTGCTTCAAAAGATCCATCAATTTGGTCAATATGCCTTGTCTTCCTTTCCCGTTGTCCCTTTCTTCCTTCCTTCTTTAATAAGAAAAAAATTTTTTGAATATCCATAAAACACACAACCCTATCATATCCCTGAGCTTTGATTATAGTTTTGAGTCCACAGATAACATCCTTTTTTAAAAAACAGATACCTTTTAATAAAAGATTGCATAGGTGTATCAAATAATACTTACCTATGTTATCTAAATTCCACTGTGTCCTATCAGACTTAACTTTACCATCTGCATTTTCAGCTTCCACTTCAATGCTGCAATTATCTGGGTATGTGACGTTTGGATAGAAAAAAGAACATGAAGCACGATTTTCAATTCTACATAACTCATGTTCTCCTCCATAACAGCTTTGAAGAAAAAAGTGATTCAACATTAGTTTTATACAGCAGTTTGGAAACACAGCTACACTTAATGTATTAAGCATATTATGTGTTAGTTACACCTGGGTTTCTCTGAGAACTGTATAGTTCAGGATCTGGGGCTTCTCTCTCCAATTTCCTCCCTCACCTCCAAGGAGAAAGAAATTTCCTGCTGCTTGTCAATTTGAGATGTTATAAGCCATGGAGCCTCCAGTGAGCCTATCAAAAGCTACACTGGCTACACATATTAGCAAGAAATAACCAACAGATCCCAGAGAATCCCAGAATCTAGCCTTGAGAATTCTTAAAAGAAAAATAAAAGATTCAAAAAGAATTCATTGAATAATTATGGTAGAATTTTTTTCACTGTTAGCATATATTAGTTTTAGAAAATGCATTAAAAGCTATCTTTCTAAAGAAATACTTAAATGCTGCTGAGCTTCAGTGTAATGAAAACAAGTGCACATATTACTAAGAATCAGATGGATAGGGATAGTCCACATGGCCTTGGGGACAGCGGATGTGATGGAAGGACTGACAATAGGAAAGGGGCCCACCAGGCAGAGTGCTGGTGTTTGCTGGAGCAGGCAGAGGTTAATGGAGCTTAGACACATGGAATCTTGAAACCAAAAAGGACCTCAAAGGTTTCCTAGGGTTACCAGCAGTGCAAAAACGGCCCCCTGGGTAATGTTGTACAGTGGTTCCAAGCATGGGCAAAGGAAGCCAGTTAGGTTTGAATCTTGGTTTTGCTCTTTATTAACCCCTTGCAAATATTTTACCTCCCTGTGCCTTAGTTTTCACATCTATAAAATTAAGATAGGAATATGCCTATAACAGGGTTGTCATGAGGGTTAAATGAGCTAATACTATATACGTAAACCAAAAAACCAAAAACACTGCTGTCAAGTCAGACCCGACTCATAGCAACCCCTCCTTGGGTTTCCAAGGCTGTATCTCTACGGAAGTAGATTGCCCAATCTTCCTTCCAAGGAATGGCTGGTGGATTTGAACCACCAGCCTTCTGGTTAGCAGTCAAGTGCCTGAGGCACTATGCTACCAGAGCTCCTAAAGCTCTTTTAAAATGGCAGGCACACAATAAGTAGTTAATAAATGTGAGATTTTATTATTATTATTATTACTGTTACTATAGTTGAATAGTTTTGTGTTTGTTGATTCTGTAACCTTGAGAAATGCCCGTTCTCCCCTTCCCTATACCTGCTGTTCTCCTTCAGTCTCAGTTGAAAAGCCATCTTCTCCATGGCACTATAAATTCCTGTGGTCTTGAGCATCAGTAGTTTTTTGTTCATAACATTAACCTACCTTAATATGCTCTCAGGATAGACTATCCACAAGGAAATCCTACTATTCTACTTAGAGGAGATATTCTAGATGATAAACTCACAAAAATATGAGCCCATCTAGGAATACTAGAAGTTTAGGCAGCCCTGGGGCCACAAAGGGAAGCTGGGTATAATGGTTCCAGAGTATTCTATATGCCCAGCTGGTGATAATAACAGAGAGAGATGAAAGAGAAAACAGAAACTCAAGAAAGAACAATTAAGGTTTCCAGATTTTCACTGTTACTTTCATTGCTACTTCTTGTTTAACATTGGTCCTATAACTAACAAGTCTATGAAAAAGCAAGTCATTTGGACCATGTGTTTTGGGCTTTTATGGTTCTTTTTTTTTTTTTAATTTCTATTTCATTTTGGGTGACAGTTTACAGAGCAAATTCATTTTCCATACAGCAGTTTACATGCATTTTGTTTCATGATACTGATTCCCCACAATGTAACCGCCCTCTTCCTACCGCCCATAGTTACCTCTTCCCTGTGTTCTTTCCTACACATTCCTGCCCCCTGAGTATGGTTATTTTCTAAAGCAGAGGTCAGCAAACTATGACCTACAGGCCAGATATGGTGACCTCCTGTTTTTGTATGGCTCACAAGCTAAGAACGCTATTTACATTGTTAAATGGTTGAAAACACTAAAAAGAAGAATATTTTGTGGCATGTGAAAATTGTCTATAATTAAATTCTTATTGGAACACAGTCATACCCATTCATTTATACACTATCTACAGCAGTTTCGTGCTCCAACAGTAGTGTTGTGCAGTTGAGTCTAAAATGTTTACTGCCTAGCCCTTTACAGAAAAAGTTTCCCCAACTCTATTTAAAGCATCTCTTTGCCACAGATATTTATTGATATATCAATGCTGTTAAGAATATTGTTAGCTTTTCCCTTTCTCCTGCTATAAAACATATGGTAGACTTTCCTTACTATACCAATTACCAATTTATGAGGAGTGGGGGTGGGAAACATAGAGTTTATACTTATCTTGTATTAAAAAAAAAAAAAGCTTGGAACCAACAATTCTCTTTGTTAAATAGAAAAAAGACTTAGAGATCATCTTATACTAGCTCCCAACACAGACTCCCTTATTCCTAGGGAACATGAAAGAAGTAATGGGTTTCATGAGCTATTTTCAGAATTTCAAAATATCTCTGCACAAACTCTCTAAGACATCCAGGTTTTGGCCAGGATTGTTAATAAATTAGAATAATAAAGGATCCTTGAGCTAGTGAAAAATTTGGCAATCATTGTTCTAGTAGTATACTGTTTGACAAAGATTACTTAACAAGTTAGTGGCAGATAGAGGTAATTTAGCTTCTTGGTGTTGAGTTCATCCCGCTTACTATATCTGCATATGTGAAGAATGAATCGTGGTATAACATATTCTGAAAAGAGGTGGAGTATAGTTGAACATAGTAAGGTAACAGATTTTTCTACTGTGTTTATAACTGGTCACTACACTCAGCCCATTGGGCAGTCCCAAAAGCAGGTCTTTGTATGACTGTATCTTCCCTCCCTCTGTGACAGCAGATCCTGTCGTCAGTATGGTGGAAATAACCAAGATGTCACCCTAGCCACCAGATGCAGTCCAAAGGTCACTCAGAAGCTGTACTTGAAAAAACATTTTACTTCCTAAGTCACTTGAATCATGAATGAACCAAAAGCCTCTGCCTCCTCTCTTTACCTCCACTGAGAGCACACAAGCTCCCCGTACTTACTTAGTTCTGTTAACTGTGTACCATGTGTCATGGGCCTCCTTTTCTGGATTCCAAGTGCAAGTTAAGTTTTTCTTATAGTAGAAGACACAGGAAATGTTCTCAGGCTTATGTGGCAAAGCTAAAAAGAAAAAAAAAAAATGATCACACAAACAATTTCAGTACATGATAAATATTGCCACCACAGAATATTTATTTTTATGAAAGCAGGTGAATCAAAAGCCAGATTTATTGGTTAGTTATTAGGTATAATTTATTATTGCTTTTGGGTGCCATCAAGTAGATTCTGGCTCATAGTCACCCTACAGGACAGAGTAGAACTGCCATGTGGGGTTTCCCATGTTGTTATTTTTACAGAAGCAGATCACTAGGTGTTTTCTCCTGCAGAGCCACAAGTGGGTTCAAACTGCTAACCTTTCGGTTAGTGGCCAAACTCTCTTCCCTATTTAGGTCTATGGAAGGTATCTAACTCAATTTCTTCAGTTATCCCCTTTGAAGAATTAGACTTCTACTTAAAAATAAACTTTCCATACTCTTACTCAAAAGCAACATTTGAGAAGCTGAAATTAAAGCTCCAGGCAATATAAAGTCTTAGTGAAATACTAAGTAAAGCATCAAATTGTAGAACAACTCTGGATAATTGGGTAGTGAATGATGTGAGAAAATGAGGAAAATACAATATACTGAACTATGCTATATGTAAACCTTACAAATCATTCGTTTCCAGAAAGGTGTACAATATAAGAAATTTCTGAAATATCTTTAGCTGCATTTTCCTATCTTGTAAATCTTGTTCATTCTGGTTCCCCACCCAATAGTATCAATTCCACCATTTTACAGAACAGAAATCTACAACTTTAAGGGGCCCATAGATGGAATTCAAGGGTCTATAAACTTACCAACTCCTGCAGTGTGAAAATGACCAAACATGCAAGCAAGATTATTGATAATTACTGGTTATTGGAATATGAAAGTTGGAAACAAAGAAGGAGGTAACTAGAAAGTATGACCTTGATAATAGAAACAATGTGGGAGATCACATGATAGAATCTTGCAAGACTAATGACTTATTCATTGCAAATACCCTTTTTCAACAACATAAATGGTGACTATACAAGTGAACCTCATCAGATGGAAAACATAGGAATCAAATCAAATACATTTGTGAAAAGAGACCATGGAAAGTTCAATATCATCAGTCAGAAAAAGGCCAGAGGCAAAACAGACCATCAATTGCTCTTATGAAAATTCAAGTTGAAGCTGAAGAAAATTAAAACAAATCCACAAGGGCCAAAATACAACATTGATAGTCTCCCACCTGAATTTAGAGACCTTCTGAAGAGTAGATTTGACACATTGAACACCGATGATCAAAGACCAGATGAGTTGTGGGATGACATCAAGAACAGCATTCATGAAGAAAGCAAAAGTTCATTAAAAAGACAGGAAATAAAGAAAAGACCAAAACTGATGTCAGAAGAGATTCTGAAACTTGCTCATGAATAGAGAGTAGCTAAAATGGATGGCTAAAATGGATGGAAGGAGCTCTGGTAGCATAGTGCCTAAGGCACTTGACTGCTAACCAGAAGGCTGGCGGTTCATACCCGCCAGCCACTCCTCGGTAGGAAGGTTGGGCATTCCTACTTCCATAGTGATACTGCCTCGGAAACCCAAGGAGGGGTCGCTATGAGTCGGGGCCGACTCGATGGCAAATAACAACAACAACAACAAATGGATGGAAGAAATGCTGAAGTAAAAGAGCTGAACAGAAGATTTCAAAGGGTGATTCAAGAAGACAAAGTATTATAATGAAATGTGTAAAGATTTAGAGTTAGAAAACCAAAAGAGAAGAACACTCTTGGCATGTCTCAAGCTGAAAGAACTGAAGAACATTCAAGCCTCGAATTGCAATATTGAAGGATTCTAATGGCAAAGTATTGAATAATGCAGGAAGCATCGAATGAAGATGGAAAGAATACAGAGTTACCTTAACAAAAAGAAATGGTTGATGTTTAACCATTTCAGGAGGTGGCACATGATCAAGAAATGATGGTATTAAAGGAAGAAGTTCAAGCTGCTCTGAAGGAATTAATGAAAAACAAGGCTCCAGAAATTGATGGAATGAATACCCATTGAAATATTTCAACAAAGGGATGCAGCATTGGAGGCACTCACGTATTCATGCCAACAAATTTGGAAAACAGCTATGTGGCCAACCACTGGAAAAGATCCATATTTGTTCCTATTCAAAAGAAAAGTGACCCAACAGGATGTGAAGATTATCAAACCATACCGCTAATATCACATGCAAGTAAAATTTTGCTGAAAATAATTCAAAACAGTTGCAGCAGTACATCCACAGGGAACTGCCAGAAATTCAAGCTGGATTAAGAAAAGGGCATGGAATAAGGAATATCATTGTTAATGTCAAATGAGTCTTGGCTGAAAGCAAAGAATACCAGAAAGATGTATGTTGCTTGTTGTTGTTAGGTGCTGTCGAGTTGCCTCCGACTCATAGTGACCCTATGCACAGCAGAACGAAACACTGTCCGGTCCCATGCCAGCTCCATGATCCTTGCTATACTTGAGCCCATCACTGCAGCCACTGTGTCATTCCATCTTGTTGAGGGCCTTCCCCTCTTTCATCGACTCTCCACTTTACCAAGCATGACACCCTTCTCCAGTGAATGGTCCCTTCTGACAACATGACCAAAGTAGAGAGACAAAGTCTGGCCATTCTCGCTTCCAAGGAGAATTCTGGCTGCACTTCCTCCAGGACAGATTTGTTAGTTCTTTTAGCAGTCCATGGTACTTTCAGCACTCTTCACCAGCACAACAACTCAAAAGCATCAACTTTCTTTGGTCTTCCTCATTCATTGTCCAGCTCTCACATGCATATGAGGTGATTGAAAATACCATGGCTTGGGTCAGGTGCACCTTAGTCCTCAAGAAGACATCTTTGCTCTTCAGCACTTGAGAGGTCCTTTGCAGCCAATATGCCCAGTGCTATACGTCGTCTGATGTCCTGACTGTTGCTTCCATTGGCATTGATTGTAGAACCAAGCAATGTGAAGTCTCTGACAACTTCAATCTTTTCTCCACTTATTGTGATGCTGCTTATAGGTCCAGTTGTGAGGATTTTTGTTTTCTTTATATTGAGCTGTAATCCATACTGTAGACTGTATTCTTCAATCTTCATCAGTAAGTGCCTCAAGTCATCCTCACTTTCAGCAAGCAAAGATGTGTGGTCAATGTATCACAGGTTGTTAGTGATTTTTCCTCCAATCCTGATGCCATGATCTTCTTCACATAGTCCACCTTCTCGGATTATCTGCTCAGCACACAGATTGAACAAGTATGGTGAAAGGATACAACACTGACACATTTCCTTCTTGATTCTAAACCATGCAGTGTCCTCTTTTTCTGTCAAATGACAACCTTCTGGTCTATGTACGGGTTCCTCATGAGTACAATCAAGTGTTCTGGAATTCCCATTCTTCTCAATGTTATACATAATTTGTTATGATCCACACAATCAAATGCTTTTGCATAGTCAGTATGAGCAGTTGATGGTCTATTCCACAATCAGCAACTGGCCTTATTTTGGCTAAAGATATTGAGCTTTTCCATCACCTCTTGCCACAGATGTAGTCAATCTGACTCCTGTGTACTCCATCTGGTGAAGTTCACTTGTATAGCCACCATTTGTGTTGTTGAAAAAAGGTATTTGCAATGAATAAGTCGTTGGTCTTGCAAAATTCTATCATGCAATCTCCAGTGTTATTTCTATCACCAAAGCCAAATTTTCCAACTATGGGTGCTTCTTCTTTGTTTCCAACTTTTGCATTCCAGTCACCTTTGATAATCAACACAATTGGCAGTTGTTTGAACAGAACAAGGGGATACTGCATGGTTTAAAATCAGAAAAGGTGTGTGTCAGCATTGTATCCTTTCACCATACTTATTCAATCTACATGCTGAGCTAATAATCCAAGAAGCTGGCCTGTATGAAGAAGAATGCAGAATCAGGATTAGAGGAAGACTCATTAACAGCCTGTGACATGCAGATGACACAACTTTGTTTGCTAAAAGTGAAGAAGACTTGAAGAAATTATTGATGAAGATCAAAGACTACAGCCTTCAGTATGATTACAGTTCAACATAAAGAAAACAAAAATCCTCACAACTGACCATAAGTAACATCATGATAAATGGAGACAAGAACGAAGTTATCAAGGATTTCATTTAGTTAGATCCATAATCAATGCCCATAGAAGCAGCAGGTAAGAAATCAAAAGATGTGTGTGTTGGGCAAATCTGTGTTAAAAAGCAAAGATGTCACTTTGAAGAGTAATGTGTGCCCAACCATACCATGGTATTTTCAGTAGCCTCATGTACATGTGAAACCTGGACAATGAATAAGAAAGACCACAGAAGAATTGATGCTTTGAATTGTGGTTGCAAAGAATGCTGAAAATATCATGGACTTCCAGAAGAATAAATAAATCTGTCTTGGAAGAAGTACAGCCAGCATGTTCCTTGGAAGCCGGAATGACCAGGCTTCGTCTTTTGTGTTTTGGTCATGTTGTTAGACGGGACCAGTCCCTGGAAAGGGATGTCATGCTTGGTAAAGTAGAGGGTCAGGGAAAAATGGGAAGAACTTCAATCAGATGGATTGACACAGTGGCTGTGACAGTGGGCTCCAGCATGGTAATGATTATGAGAATGGCACAGGACCAGGCAGTATTTTGTTTTGTTGTACCATAGTCTATAAGTCAGAACCAATTCAACAGCACCTAGCAACAGCAACATAAACTTAAATGGGAACTTACGTGATTGAAATTTAAATTTTCCTTGCATCAGGAACGTGGGCAACAAACTATAACGTTATCAGTACTTACAACTTTGTCACCGTTAAAAATCACAAATGTTTTCATACTACATTACAGCTGTTACAGATATGTTGAAATAGCAAGTACTAGTGTTACTATTTTTCAGTTAAGGTAATTATTAGAACTAATTATTATTAGACCTAATCTAAGGTCATTTTTAGGTCTTGTTATCTAATGTGTTAACAAAGAAGCACATATATTACTATGTCACAAAATTGTTAACTCCTAACAGATAAGTAGTAGTAAAGCATTTCAGATCGGGTGCCATTCATTATTTTGTTTATGTTTGGAGATTTTCTGATTTTCACCCAACCAAAAACAAAAAAACCTCACTGCTGTCACTACTCGTAGTGACCTCTCCTGGGGTTTTCAAGGTGGTATCTCTATGGAAGTAGATTGCCTAATCTTCCTTCTGAGGAGTGGTTGGTGGGTTTGAACCATCAGCCTTCTGCTTAGCAGTCAAATGCCTTAGTTCAAAAGGATTCTAAATGTGTGTATTTGTGTATACATTTATATATTTTGGTCAATGAAATGACATTGTTCATGAGTAAAGGAGCCACTTTGAATGACAACAAGAGTGAGGGAGAGCTAGTTGCCTCCACTGTCATGTCAACCTTTCTGGCTCTTTCCAGAGAAGCTGTCTTCCTCTGAGTCCTGCACATCAGCTGGACACCTGCAGCACCCACTCATCAGCAGCAGTCACACAAACATTCTATGTTTGCTATTTGCATACAAACAAAGGTGGTGATCTCCAATCTAAGTGTTTAAAAAGACCAAAAGTTAACTGGACTTGAACCAAATAATACAGCACATTACATGGAGATCAGAAGCTGGACTATTATACATTGTTTAAAGAAAACACACAGCTTGAAACCCTTTCTGTGGCTTCCTTGGGTCAGCAAACAGGATATTAACAAATTTTACACTTCACCACTGCCAGTGGGATGTGCAAAATCCTGCAAGAGGGTGAACCAAGGATCAGCCAGCAATGGCCCCAGAGGAGTGACTCTCAGTAATTGACTCAGGTCCTATCTCCATGGCTCACAGGTAACACAGATTGTATGTTTGTATGCACACACACATTTGTGTTTCCTAAGTTCTTCAGTCAAGTTTCTAAAAAATATCCATATATTGTAGCCTTCCCTCCAATCTTCATGTCACTAATACCCAACCATGACACTAACTCTTAGCAAGATTTCCTTTCCTTAAGAACAGAGAGAAAAGAAGTCTCTCCCTGTCTCCTCTGAATATTCTTTGGTCTTGTGCTATTCTCATTATAGTCTCCTTAGGAAACCAATTTTATATCCTTCTTCATTCTCACTCTACCTTGCATTAGCTGAATCCAAAGTGAGCCAGCTGAAAAAATCAATCTAGCCACTCAGGGATCCCAGTATCCTGCCTACCTCCATGAATCCTTGTCTTTCTTGCTCTTCCCTGAATACCATTCCTTAGCTCCTTCAAAAGCTGTTAATAACAGATATTATACATCATAAACCAGAAAAGGTTCAAATATCTGGATTCCAGAATCATAAGTGTGACCAGGTATCAGGAGAAGAGAAAGGGATTCTATAAACGATTTTCACTCAACCAGGGCTGTTTTTATAGGACAACATTTGTTTTGCCATTAAGTGTCTTTAAGCTTGGCATATGGCATAAGAGAGTGGTATTCTTGAAGAAGCCACTTGATACTGGTATTACAGAGATTTATGGTATTTACAAAACAACTTGTTGTTGTTATTGTTAGGTGCTGTGGAGTCAGCTCTGACTCATAGCGAGCCTATGCAACAGAACAGAACACTGCCCAGTCCTGCACCAACCTCACAAAACTTGCTATACCTGAGCCCATCATTGCAGCCACTATGTCAATCAATCTCACTGAGGTCCTTCCCCTTTTTTGCTGACCCTCCACTTTACCAAGCATGGCATCCTTCTCCAGGGAATGGTCCCTTCTGATAACCAAAGTTGTTGTCGTTGTGTTGTTATGTGCCATCAAGTTAGCCCCGACTCATAGCGACCCTACTTGGGTTGCCAAGGCAGTATCACTATGGAAGTAGATTGCCCAGTCTTCCTTCCAAGGAGTGGCTGGTGGGTTTGAACCACCAGCCTTCTGGTTAGCAGTCAAGTGCCTTAGGTACTATGCTACCAAAGCTCACCAAAGTAGGTCAGAGGAAGTCTGGCCATTCTCACTTCCAAGGAGCATTCTGGCTGCACTTCTTCCAGATTTGTTAGTTCTTCTGGCAATCCATGGTACTTTCAGTATTCTTGGCCAACACCACCACCACTCAAAAGCATCAATTCTTCTATGGTCTTCCTTATTCATTGTCCAGCTTTCACATGCATATGAGGCAATTAAAAACACTATGGCTTAGGTTGGGAGCTCTGGTAGCATAGTGGATAAGACACTTGCCTGCTAACCAGAGGGCTGGTGGTTCAAACCCACCAGCCACTCCTCGGAAGGAAGGTTGGGCAATCCTACTTCCGTAGTGATACTGCCCCGGAAACCCAAGGAGGGGTCGCTATGAGTCAGGTTTGACTCGACGGCACATAACAACAACAACAACAACAACATGGCTTAGGTTAGGTGCATCTTAGTCTTCAAAGAGACATCTTTGGTCTTCAGCACTTTAAAGAGGTCTTTTGCAGCAGATTTTCCAAGTACAATACCAAAAACAAACAGAACTCACTGCTGTCGAGTCATATCCAACTCATAACGACTCCTCCTTGGGTTTCCGAGGTGGTATCACTATGGAAGTAGATTGCCCAATCTTCATTCTGAGGAGTGGCTGGTGGGTATGTCATCTGATTTCTTGACTGCTTCTTCTATTGGTGTTGATTGTGGAACCAAATAATATGAAATCTTTCACAACTTCAGTATTTTCTTCATTTATCATGATGTTGTTTATTGGTCTACTTGTGAGGATTTTTGTTTTCTTTATGTTGAGATGTCATCCATACTGCAGTCTGCTGTCCTTAATCTTCATCACTAAGTGCTTCAAGTCATCTTCACTTTCAGCAAGCAAGGCTGTATCACCTACATATCACAGGTTGTTAATGACTCTTCCTCCAATCCTGATGCCACACTCTTCTTCATATAGTCCAGATTCTTGGGTTATTTGCTCAGCATACAGATTGAATAAGTATGGTGAAAGGACACAACTCTAATGTACTCCCTTCCTGATTTTAAACTATGTAGTATCCCCTTGTTCTGTTTGAACGACAGCCTCCTGGTCTATGTACAGGTTCCTCATGAGCACAATTAAGTATTCTAGAATTCCCATTCTTCTCAATGTTATCCATAATTTGTTATGATCCACACAGTCAAATGCCTTTACCTAGTCAATAAAACTAGAAGATTTTATGGAGAGAAGATTGAGGTTGTCAAAGAATTCACGTTGCTTGGTTCTATAATCGATGCCAATGGAAGTAGCAGTCAGGACATTAGACAACATGTAGCATTGGGAAGGTCAACCGCAAAGGAACTGTTTCAATTGCTGAGGAGCAAGGATGTCTCCTTGAGGACTAAGGTGTGCTTGACACAAGCCATGATATTTCCAATCACCTCATATGCATGTGAATAAGGAAGACCAAAGAAGCATTGATGCTTTTGAGTTGTGGTGCTGGCGAAGAATGCTGAAAGTACCATGGACTGCTAAAAGAACTAACAGATCTGTCCTAGAGGAAGTGCACCCAAAATGCTCCTTGGAAGCGAGAATGGCCAGACTTCATCTCACCTACTTTGGTCATGTTGTCAGAAGGGACAATTCCTTGGAGAAGGATGTCATGCTTGGTAGGGTGGAGGGTCGACGAAAGAGGGGGAGGCCTTCAATGAGATGGATTGACACAGTGGCTGCGATGATGGGCTCAAGTATAGCAGGGATCATGGAGCTGGTGCAGAATCGGGCAGTGTTTTGTTCTGCTGTGCATAGGGTCGCTATGAGTTGGAAACGACTCAATGGCACCTAACAACAACAACAACAGTCAATAAAACACAAGTAGACACCTTTCTGGTATTCTTTGCTTTCAGCCAAGATCCATTCTCTTCTGAATCCAGCCTGTATTTCTGGAAGTTCCCTGTCAGTATATTGCTGAAACCATTTTTGAATTATCTTCAGTAAAATTATATTTTACTTACACATGATATTGAATTATTAGTTCAATAATTTCCACATTCTGTGGGATCACCTTTTTTTGGAATGGGTACAAATATGGATCTCTTACAATCAGTTGGCCAAGTAGCTATCTTCCAAATTTCTTGGCATAGATGAGTTAGTACCTCTAGCGCAGCATTTGTTTGTTGAAACATCTCAATGGGTATCCTGTCAATTCCTGAAGCCTTATTTTTCACCAATTCCTTCAGTGAGTCTTTGACTTCTTCTTTCAATACCATTGGTTCTTTTTTTTAATACATTTTATTGAAATATAATTTATGTACAGTGAAATACACAAAACTAAAGTGACATGGGTCAATGCATGTTTTTTCAGTGTTCCTTTCCCTCCCCTCCCACCCCTGGCAACCAACAAAGAAAGTTTCCCTCCATATATAAACCTTTCCTTGATCCTCCACAACAAGGAACTAATACTATACTTGTCCTGTGATTGACTTATTTCACTCAGCTTAGTATCCTCCAAGTTCATCCATATTATGTGGTGTTTTGCAGACTCTGCATTATTCTTTAGTGCTGCATAGCATTCCAGTGTGTGTATGTACCATAGTTTGATCATCCACTCTTCCGCTGATGGGCACATAGATTGTTTCCATCTTTTTGCTATTGTAAATAGTGCTGTGATGAACATGAGTGTGCATGTATCTGTTCCTATCCTGGCACTCACCTTTTTAGGATATATATCTAATAATGGGATTCCTGAGTCAAATGGTATCTCCAATTCCAACTTTCTAAGGAATCACCATATTGCTTTCCACAGAGGTTGTGTCCCTTCACAGCTACACAAGCAGTGTATGAGAGTCCCAATCTCTCCATATCCCCACCAGCATTTGTTATTTTCTGTCTCATTGAACCTTGCCATCAGTGCTGGGGTGAGACAGCATATCTCATGGTTGTTTTGATTTACATCTCTCTGATGGCCAATGATTGTGAGCATCTTTTCATGTATTAGCTGACCACCTGAATATCCTCCTTGGCGAAGTGTCTATTCATGTCTTCTGCCCATTTTTCAATTGGATTGTTGATTCCTTTGGTGTTGAGGCGTTGGAGTTTTCCATCGATCTTAGAGATAAGTCCCTTGCCAGATATGTAATTATCAGCAAATAAGAATTTGTTGCTGTCATTTTTGTCATATGCTTTTTCATTGTGTCGATTTTTTTGTTCTATGTAATTTTCTATGCTGAGCTCGTTTTGTTTATGAATCATGTTATCACTTCCTTCATTGGTGTTGTTTTGGTATTTGCTGAATATTTATGCTGGTCGTCTTTTTTATTCTGATGTGAATAAATTTTTCTTTGAGGTTTATCATTTTTCTTTGAGGTTACCCTGTGATTTATAATTTTCTTCCCAAGTGTAGAACAGTCCGTTCTATCTTGTAGTTGTCTTGAGATCCTTACCATCTAGAAGTTCTGTAATGACACAGATTTTTTCCCTCTTTTTGGTTTGTAGTTGTCCTCATATGTCAGTTGGTGTCTCTGCTTCCCTGTTTACAATTTTGTAGGCTTATTTACTTTGGATACTTCCATAGCTGGGTTGGTTTCTGGGTTATATCATCATGTGTGTTAATGGTCAGTTGTTGTTGGCTGTTGTTGCTTCTCTGTCCAAAGGGCTTCCTTTAGCATCTCTTGTAAAGTTGGTCTGGTTTTAACAAATTCCCTTAATTTCTGCTTCTCTGGAAATGTTCTAATTTCACCATTATATTTGAGGAACAATTTTGCTGGGTACATAATTCTTGGTTGGAAATTTTTCTCTTTCAGGGTTTTGTATATACCATCCCATTGTCTTCTCTCCTGCATGGTTTCTGTTGAGAAATCTGAGCTTAGTCTTATTGGTTGCCCCTTTTCGTTTTTCCCATGCTGCTCTCATGATTCTTTCTTTGTCTTTGGTTTTGGTGAGTTTGGTGATGATATGTCTTGGTGTTTTTCTTTTGGAGTCTATCCTGTTTGGGGTTCATTGGACTTCTGGAATGGATATAGTCTCATCTTTCATCATATCAGGGAAGTTCTCCTCCAGCAAATCTTGGACAATTTTCTCAGTGGTTTTGTTTTTCTCTTCCTGTTCTGGAATTCCAATGACATGTAGGTTATTCCTTTTGATGGTATCCCACATGATCCTTAGGCTTTCTTCATTTTGTTTTGATCTTTTTTCTGATTGATCCCTTTCCAAAGAAGTATTCAGGTATGTCTTCAATCTCATTAATTCTGCCTTCCATTGCATCAATTCTGCTCCTTTGCCCTTTCAATGTGTTTCTTGTTTCTGACAATTTAGTATTAATCTTCTGGATTTCTATCTGTAGATTTAGAATCATTTCTAATTTTTCATTGATTTTGTCTTTTGTTCTTGTATTTTCTTCCAAAATTATTCTAGGGTTTTGCCTGTGTGTTCCTTGGTCTGTCTCTCAATCCTTTGAAGACCCCTAAATATACTTCTTTCGAATTCCTTATCAGGGAGTTCCAATGCTGCATCTTCCTCAGGGATGTGTTTTGGGTCTATACCCTTGTCTCTTGTTTCTCCTGCTTTATCTTGCTTCTTTGTGTGGACTATGATTCTCTGTTGTCTCCGAGGCATTGTGACGTTTTTGTGTTTATATTTAATTGGTGATTATGTGTTGGAGTGACTTTCCCATGATTTTCATTTTCTTTGTTTTGTTTGTATGTTGTCTATACAAGCAGGGTGCTGGGCTGTGCTCCTCTCTTCAATAGTTAACAGCACTTATACACTCACCACCTGTCTCCTTTCCTTTGTCAGCCTCTCATATGTCCTTGCCGACCCTGGCAAACAGAGCCTATTCTTAGGTAGGTCCCTTGAATCCAAATGAGAATGCTATCACTTTAAAATCCAAAATGGTTGCCACTTGTAAACATTAAAAATGGCCACACCCTCTGTCACTTTAAATATCCAAAATGGCTTCCACGTGTAAACAATCAAAATGGCCATGCCCTCTCGACAGCAGAAAGTCCACAGCTCAGGTTGTCTCCTTCCTTGCTGTTTCCCTTCCTAGTCATAGGCCACCAGAGCAGTTGTCCCTGTAGCCCTTGGTGACCAGGACTGATCTTTAAGTCAGTTCTTAGGTCCCAACACCACTTGGAAATATTCAGGCTGTTGGTCTCATCAGAGTAGCTGACAGTCCCAGCTCCGCCCATCACTGTACTCATTGTTTTTATTCAGGTTTTTTCACTAGTTGGTGCCTAATCCACTTCTGTATAGTTCCTTTCAAAGCCCAGGGTTCCAGGATTATCTTCTGTATCTCTGTCAATTGGTTTTTCTTTTCTTTGTTGGAGAGGGTCTTTGTCGCTTGTCTGCCTATTCCTCCATCTTACTGGAAGTCCCCACCATTGGTTCTTGATCATATGCCACTTCCTGAAATGGATGAACATTGACCAATTCTTTTTGGTAGAGTGACTCTGTGTATTCCTTCCATCTTCTTTCAATGTTTCCTGCATCATTCAATATTTTGCTCATAGAATCTTTCAATATTGCAACTTGAGGCTTGAATATTTTTCTTCAGTTCTTTCAGCTTAAGAAATGCTAAGTGTGTTATTCCCTCTGGTTTTCTAACTCCAAGTCTTTGCACATTTTATTATAATAACTGACTTTGTCTTCTTGAGCTGCTCTTTGAAATCTTCTGTTCAGCTCTTTAATTTTGTCATTTCTTCCATGTGCTTTAGCTATTCTCCATTCAATGGCAAGTTTCAGAGTCTCTTCTGACATCCATTATGGTCTTTTGTTCCTTTCCTGTCTTTTTAATGACCTCTTGCTTTCTTCATGCTGATGTTCTTTATGTCATCCCACAATTCATCTGGTTTTCAAGCATTGGTGTTCAATGCATCAAATCTATTGTTTAGATGGTTACTAAATTCAGGTGGGATATAATCAAGGTCATATGTTGGCTCTTGTGGACTGGTTTCAATTGTCTTCAGCTTCAACTTGAACTTGCATATGAGCATTTGATGGTCTGTTCCACAGTCATCTCCTGGCCTTGTTTTGGCTGAAGATATTGAGTCTCTCCATTGCCTCCTTGCACAGATGTAGTCAATTGCATTCCTGCATATTCCATCTGGTGAAGTCCATGTGTATGTTGTTGTTGTTATGTGCCATCGAGTTGGACCCGACTAATAGAGACCCTTCCTCAGGTTTCCTTGGCAGTATCACTACAGAAGTAGATTGCCCAACCTACTTTCCAAGCTGCTGCTTATGTTGTTGAAAAAGGAATTTGCAATGAATAAGTTGTTGGTCTGGCAAAATTCTATCTTGTGATCCTCAGCATCATTTCTATCACCAAGGCCATATTTTCCCACTACTAGAGATGCTTCTTTGTTTCTGATTTTTGCATTCCAATCACCAGTAATAATCAACATATCTTGGTTGCATATTTGATCAATTTCAGGCTCCAGAAGTTGGTAAAAATCTTCAGTTTCTTCTTCTTTGGCTTTGGTAGTTGGTGTATAAATTTGAATAATAGTAGTAATAACTAGTCTTCCTTGTAGGCATATGAATATTATCCTATCACTGACAGCATTGTAGTTCAGAATACATCTTGAAACAGTCTTTGATGATAAATGCTACACCATTCCTATTCAATTTGTCATTCCTGGCATAGTAGATCATATGATTGTCTGATTCAAAATGGCCAAAACCAGTCCATCTCACCTCATTAATGTGAAGGATAACAATCTTTATGCATTCCATTTCATGTCTGACAACTTCCGATTTTCCTAGATTCATACTTCATACATTTCATGTTCTGATTATTAATGGATGTTTGCAGCTGTTTCTTCCCATTTTGAGTCATGTTCCCTCAGCAAATGGAGGTCCCAAAAGCTTTACTCCATCCATGTCATTAAGGTCAGCTCTACTCTGAGGGAGCAGCTCTTCCCCAGTTGTATTTTGAGTGCCTTCCAACCTGAGGGGCCCATCTTCTGGCACTATATCACACAAAGTTTCAGGGCTATTCATAAAGTTTTCTAGTAATATATCAGACAATGTTTCACTGCTATTCATAAGGTTTTCCCTGGCCAATTCTTTGAGAAGTTGATAGTCCCTTTCTTCTTCCAAATCTATCTTTGTCTGGACTCTCCACTGAATCCTGTCCACCATGAGTGTACCTGCTGGTATTTGAAATACCAGTGGCATAGCCTCCAGCCTCACAGTAACATGCAAGCTACCATAGTATGACAAACTGACAGACGAGTGGTGGCAAAACAAGTTGTTGTTATTGTTATGTGCCATCAAGTCGGCCCTGACTCATAGCAGCCCTTCCTTGGGTTGCTGTGGCAGTATCACTATGGAAGTAGATTGCCCAGTCTTCCTTCTGTGGGCAAAACAAGTACTCATCATTATTCTCAGTGATCATCAGTATCCCTTTTTCCTGGACATACTAGAAGATTTTATCTTCTTTTCTGCTTGAAAGTAGGTATGGCCATGTGATTTGCCTTGGTCACTGATGTGTGAGAGGAAGGATTTGAATACTGTTGCACACACTGAAACACATGTTGAGATGGTTGTGTCATAGGATGGTATGACCACTATGTCAATACATCTTGTTGAGGGATGTCCTCTCTTCCATCAACCCTTCACCTTACCAAGCATGACATCCTTCTCCAGGGAATGGTCCCTTCTGACAACATGACCAAAGTAGGTGAGATGAAGTCTGGTCATTCTCTTTTTCAAGGAGCATTCTGGCTGTACTTCCTCCAGTACAGATTTGTTAGTTCTTTCAACAGTCCATGGTACTCACAGTGCCCAACTTCCACTTACATCTTTTTCTCTGATCTTATTATTATTTTTTTAAATATATGTACAAGATGTGATCAAGCTAATGGATCTTAGATCTGCAGGATACTGTAAAGATAGCAGGCCCATAGTCTTCAGTTGCAACTTATAAAACTGTGTTGTTTCATCATTTCCTTTTACATCTTTGAAATTTATGACAACTAGTATGAAAACTGTATAGGTTTGTATTTATGCAGGTATTTATATGAAGTATTTACTATTGCTCTAAAATCTTTTGGGGGTCAAGACAAGTATTGATTTGGGTGAAGGGAAGGCCAATGTACTAAAAGTGAGTGATCAACATGGTGGCACTGAGAAAGAGGAAGACACAGAGAGGTAATACAAGAGGTACTTATTTTAGAAGTTATACATACATAAAAAAAAAAAAAAGTCTTTTGGGTGTCACATCTTCCTCTGAAAATATGATAAGCCATATTGCCAAATATGCACAGCCATGGGTATACACACACACAAGCACACACACAAATTCAGGAGGTTCATAAATTCCCACTGCTATCTATGGATATCCAATCTTCAGATGTCTTTTTGTTCCAAAGTTAACAATTCTTGTTCAAAGAAGGTAATAAGAATCATATGACTCATAAAAGGACCCAAGCCATCTTACCTGCCAGGCTGAATCGGCAGAGTAGAGGGAACACCCACAGTGCCAAGATCCACATCATCCCTGAATCACCTCAGGCAGGCTGTGGAGAGGGTGAAACAGTCATCAGTAAAGAATTAGTTTGCTTCCTGTCTCTTTCAATAACTCTATTTCCAGTTACATTAAAGAGATTCTGGGATCTAGGGGAGGGAAAGAGCTCGTTTTTTTTGTTTTTGTCTGTTTGGCTATGGTCACATAAATCCCTTTACTATCACTCCTTCAATCCCAGTCAACATTTTAAAAACATACTATTACAATGAATTTTCCTTTTATCCATAATCTGCTCTAGTATGTAATATGAAGGTTGGACAATCCTACTGCCTCGGAAACCCAAGGAGGGGTCACTATGAGTCGGGGCTGACTCGACGGCAAATAGCAACAACAGCATGTAATATGAAAAGTATACCAGCTGCCAAGAATATGCTCCAGGAAAAATAGCACTTTGAGTCTGTAGAGTTGAGACCATCCTCTGGCCTCCACCTCGGTTCTCAAGCTAGTCACACAAATGGAATAACTCATAGTTTCACAAAAGAACCACGATATTTCACATCTTATCTTTGTACAGGGAGTTCCCTCTGCCAAGAATGCCCTTTTTTCCCTATTCCTGGCAAATGAATCCATCCTTCTTGATTCATCTCAGGGCTGGCCTTATCTGAGAGGATGGAGTCAACCAATCAGTCAGTTCCTTCTTTGTGCCCCTCACAACTACTTGTCAGCTGTGTTTCCACTGTAGTGCGTGTCACACAGGATGGTAAGCCTCTGTTACTTCTTTTTGAAGTCTTAGCATTTAAGGTAGTACCTGGTACATGGTGGTTATTTTCATGTGCCATCATGTTGATTTCAACCCATAGTGACCCTAAAGGACAGAAGAGAACAGTTCCATAGGTTTTCCTAGGCTGTAATCTTGACAGAAGGAGATTGCCAGATCTTTTCTCCCATGCGTGGCTGATAGGTTCAAACTTCTAACCTTTTGTGCTGCCAAGTATTTAATCGTTGTACCACCAGGGCTCCTTGGTGGATGGTAGATACTCAAGATAGTTTATAGAATGTAATTATTAATACACATATATATTTTTTTAAAAAAAGACTACTGGCTCCTCATCTCATCCCAGATGAGACTGAGGGAAAGGAGATATATTTATATAAAGTAAATTTAAAAGCAATAATTCATTTCAGGAAGAAATAAATGTTTTAACATTTTTTTAAATGCATTTTATTGAAATATAATTTATATACAGTGAAATACACAAAACTAAAGTGATATGGGTAAATGCTTTTTTTTTTTCCCAGTGTTCCCTCCCCTCCCCTCCCACCCCTGGTAACCAACAAAGAAAGTATCCTTCCATATATAAACCTTTCCTTGACTTTTTACAATAATAAACTAATACTGTATTTGTGATTGACTTCTGTGATTGACTTATTTCACTCAGTATAATGTCTTCCAAGTTCATCCTTGTTATGCAGTGTTTTGCAGATTTTATACTATTCTTTACTGTTGCATAGTATTCCATCATGTGTATGTACCATAATTTGGTTATCCATTCTTCTGTTGATGGGCACCTAGGTTGTTTCCATCTTTTGGCTATTGTAAATAGTTCTGCGATGAACATGTGTGTGCATATATCTGTTCTTATCCTGGCTCTCACTTCTTTAGGATGTTGTTGTTGTTGTTATATGCCATGAAGTCGGCCCCGACTCATAGCAACGCCTCCTTGGGTTGCCGATGCAGTATCACTATGGAAGTAGATTGCCCCATTTTCCTTCTGAGGATATATACCTAATAATGGGATTGTTGGGTCAAATGGTATTTCTAATTCTAGCTTTTTAAGGACTCGCCATACTGCTTTCCAAAGTGGATGTATCATTTGACAGTCCCACCAGCAGTGTATGAGAGTCCCAAGCTCTCCATATCCTCGCCAGCATTTGTTCTTTTCTGTCTTGAACTTTGCCATTAGTGCTGGGGTGAGATGGTATGTCACTGCTGTTTTGATTTGCATCTCTCTGATGGTTAATTATCATGAGTATTTCTTCATGTATTTGCTGGCCCCCTGAATATCCTCTTTGGTGAAGTGTCTATTCATGTCTTCTGCCCATTTTTCTATTGGACTGTTAATCTTTTTGTTGTTTAGGTGTTGGAGTTTTCTGTAAATTTTAGAGATAAGTCCCTTATCAGACATATAATTATCAACAAGTATTAATTTGTTGCTGTCATTTTGTTATGTGCTTTTTCATGGTGTTGATTTCCTTGCTCCATATAATTTTCTGTGCTGAGCTCGTTTTGTTTATGAATTGTGTTATCACTTCCTTCGTTGTTACTGTTTTAGTATTTGTTATATATATGTGCTGGTTCTCTTTTTTATTTTGATGTGGTTTAACATTTTTCTTTGAGGTTACCCTGTGATTTGTCATTTTCTTCCCAAGTTTAGAATAGCCCATTCTATCTTGCAGTTGTCTTGACTCCCCTACCATTTAGAAGTTCTATAATTACACAATTTTTTCCCTCTTTTTGGTTTGCAGTTGTCCTCATTTGTCAATTGATGTCTCAGGTTCCCTGTTTACAATCTTATAGGCTTTTTTACCTTGGATACTTCTATAACTGGGTTGGTTTCTGGGTTATGTCATCATGTGTGTTAATGGTCAGTTGTTTGCTGTTGTTGCTTCTCTGCAAAGGACTCCCTTTAGCAACTCTTGTAAGGTTGGTCTGCTCTTAAAAAATTCAATTAATTTCTGCTTATCTGGAAATGTCCTAATTTCACCATCATCTTTGAGGAACAATTTTGCTGGGTATGTAATTCTTGGTTAGAAGTTTTTCTCTTTCAGAGTTTTATATATACCATCCCATTGTCTTCTCACCTCCATGGTTTCTGCCAAGAAATCTGAGCTTAGTCTTATTGGTTGCTCCTTGTAGGTAACTTTTCATTTTTCCTATGCTGCTTTCAGGATTCTTTGTCTTTGGTTTTGGTGAATTTGATGATAATATGTCTTGGCGATTTTCTTCTGTGGTATGCTGTCTGGTGGTTAGTTCAACTTCTGGAATGGATATATTATCATCTTTCATCATATCAGGAAAATTTTCTTCCAACAAATCTTTGACAATTTTTCTTTGGTTTTATTTGACTCTTCCTGTTCTGGAATTTTGATTACATGTAGATTATTCCTTTTAGTGGTATCCCACATGAACCTTAGGCTGTCTTCATTTTGTTTTGATCTTTTTTTCTGATTGATCCCTTTCCAAAGAAGTATTGAGGTATTTGCCTTCAGTTTCATGAATTCTATCTTCCATTGAGTCAATTCTACTCCTTTGCCCATTCAGTGTGTTATCTATTTCTGAAAATTAAGCATTAATCTTCTGGATTTCTGTCTAATTTTTCATTTATTTTGTCATTTTGTTCTTGTACTGTCTTTTTAAATTGTTCTAGGATTTTCTCTGTGTTTGGCTCAATTTTGTCAGTGTTTTCCTTGATCTGTTTCTCAATTCATTGAAGGTATCTAAATATAATTCTTTTGAATTCCTTATCAGGGAGTTACAATACCATGTCTTCCTCAGGGTTGTGTTTTGTGTCTGTATCCTGGTCCCTTGTTTTTCCCGCTTTATCTAGCTTCTTTGTACGGACTGTGATGCTTTGTTGTCTCTGAGGCATTGTGATGTTTTTGTGTTTATATTTAATTGGTGATTGTATGTTGGAGTGTCTTGCATGATTTTCATTTTCTTTTTTTTTTTTTTTTTTTTTTTTTTTTTTTTTTTTGTATGGTATCTACATAAGCAGCATACCGTGCTGTGCTCCTCTCTTCACTAGTCGGCAGCACTCATACATTCACCACCTGTCTCCTTTCCCATTGTCAGCCTCCTGTGTGTCCCTGCCATTCGTGGCAAAAGGACCCTATTCTTAGGTCCCTGGGATCCAAATGATAATGCTGTTACTTCAAAATCCAAAATAGCTGTTGCTTGTAAACATTCAAAATGGTTGCAACTTTGGTCACTTTAAATATCCAAAATGGCCACTGCTTGTAAACAATCAAAATGGCTGTGCCCTCCAGACAGGCAAAAGTGCACAACTCAGGTTGTCTCTCTCCTTGCTGTTTCCCTTTCTAGTCATAGGCCACCAGCACAGTCATCCCTACAGCTCTTTGTGACCAGGCCTGATCTTTACATCAATTCTCAGGTCCCAACACCACTTGGAAATATTCAGGCTGTTGGTCCCATCAGAGTAGCTGATTGTCCACTGCTCCAACCATCTCTGTACTCACTGTTTTCATTCAGGTTTTTTGGCTAGTTGGTGCCTAATCCACTTCTGTACAGTTTCTTTCAAAGCTCAGGGCTCCAGGATTATCTTCTGTATCTCTGTCAATTGGTTTCTCTTTTCTCTGTTGAAGAGGGTCTGTGTAGCTTCTCTGCCTATTCCTCCATCTTACTGGAAGTCCTCCCTGATTCTGTATTTTTATCTGACTTCTCACAGAAAAACAAAAATAAAAGAATTCTCAACAAAATAAATCATTCTAGAAAAGCTCACATGCATAATTTCTGAGAAAAACCACAGGGGTAAAATTTTCTCATATACAAACCAATTGAAATATCTAACTAATTGAAAATGCCTCAGGTAATAAAGCAGAATGAGGACTTGGATCTACAACAAGAAAAATATCATGAAACAGTAAGAGGTTTTTTACAGAATACATAGGCCTAGAAAGTGAACAACACCAGGGAGGAATTCACTCCCTAGAACAATCAACCATATGAAAGCAAAATGGCAGCATTAGTCCGAAAACAAAGTTCAGAAGGCAGAAAGAGGCAGGACAGAAGGACAAATGGGAAAAAGAAACACTGGGAGGAAGTGGGAAGAGTGCTGTTACATTGTAGGGATTGCAATCAATGTCACAAAGCAAAATATGTATAAATTGTTGAACAGAAGACTAATTTGCTCTATAATCTTTTACCCAAACCACAATAAAAATTAAAAAAAAAAAGTTAGTTACATGATTGATAGTTACTAATGGAAGGCTGGGCAATCCTACTTCCGTAGTGATACTGCCTTGGAAACCCAAGGAGGGGTCGCTATGAGTTGGGTCCGACTTGACGGCACATAACAACAACAACAACAATGTAAATTAAGAGTAGTACTTATTCTCTCAAGAAACAATTGTTTTGTTTCACCCATATCACAATAAAAAATTTAAAAAAAAAAACAAAGAAAGAAAAAGAAATTACTCTTGATTTAAATAAGTACAAAAATGAAGGAGAAATTTTAATTTTTCAATGAAGAATGAATTTTTTCTTAAAAAAATAGTAAATATTGCTTGACTCCTTTACAACGAATACCCAACTATTATTTGTGAAATTAAAAATAAAAACTTGTTTAAAAGATCAATGTATTATACCCAGAGACAAAGCTGGAAAAGCTGCCATAGCTGAAGATGGTTGCAGTTATGATGCCTTCATTCTAACACTTGCTTGTCCTTCATCATCTCTTCCACTCCCCCTCACAGACCACAAAAATTATTGCTTGTTGGTGATGACTGGTGAAAAATTATATCTTGTTGGCAAACAAATGTGAAGTGCCTTCTTGGAACTTAGTAATAAATTCCACTGAGAGTTCAACCTTAAATCTGTGCACAAAGGCTATCCTTGTTATCTGTAGTAGTAAACCAGGAATGTATGGGCAAACATGCAATTGAAGAGCTTGAGTTCACTCAAAACTCCAGGGGAGGAAACCTACATGTAATCTCAGAGTTGGACCTGGAGTCATCACTGTCATTGAGTTGCAGGAACCTACTCAACTGATTGTATCCTAAATGGAAGAAGACATTGGGAACAGAAGAAAGAGATCCTCTTAGAGTGTACAATAATATTGAAGGTTAAAAAGACAGAAGCTAACTTTGATGATTAAAAAAATCAAAATTGCCAGTGTTTATCCAGTACTATCTATAGGAGGAAATTATGAAATTTCCTGTCACTGGTGTGATATACTCTATGATAGGGTAGCCACAGACCTCACTACAGCCTTGATGAAAGATAGCTCAAAACAAAAACTTTCCTGACAGTTGTGATTCTGTGAAGTCTTCTTTGATTACTAATTTAGTGGAAGGAGAGGCCCTGAGCAAGGAATGTGAGTTTTCCAGTCATTAGAAAGGCTACCTCTCATTTGTTTAAATATATCATCAGCTTCTTGCATGCTTAAATTGTATGAATTGGCCTCCCAAAATCTGACCAATTCTGAGTCCAGGAAGACTAGAAATTCAGATTCTACCATGCGCTTCAGCAGAACTATCAGTGATTCCCTGCATTCTGAGTCATCAGCTCTAATTGAAACACAGCAACTTCAAATAATTGGTCTTCAACAACAAGTTGCTTCCTAGAAATAAAAGTTTGACATTGTCCTGTCATGTTACCTGCCATGGAATTAGCCCCTGACTCATGGCAACCCCATGTATGAAGGAACGAAACTTGGCCGAGTCTGGTGTCATCCCCAGAATTGGTTGTGAATTGGACCATTGTGATCCATAGAGTTTTCAAATGTAGATGACCAGATCTTTCTTCCTAGTCTGTCTTAGTCTGGAAGCTCTGCTGAAACCTGTTCAGCCTCACAGCAATGTGTATACTTCCACTGACAGACAAGTGGTGGAATCTTATTTGAGTACAGTATTTACTGGAGTCCTTGTTGTTTGTTTTAGGGTGGGTTCTCTAGAGAAGTAAAACCAGTGAAGCTTAGAGAGAGAGAGAGAGAGAAAGAAATTTATCTCAGGGAAATGGGTCACATAGTTGTAGAGGCTGGCAAGCCCCAACTTTGTGGGTCAAAATCAAGCTGGAGTCCTCTCCTGACTCATGCAGCTGCAGGGGCTGATGAACCCAAGATCGGCAGACAGCACAGCAGCTGCTGCCTCAGAAGATGACTAATCCAAGATCAGCTGGTAAAATGGCAGATTGTTGTCTCACAGGCTGTGAAGGCAACAATCCCAAGATCAGCGGGCAATGTGGGAGACCACTGGTCAGTTCCAGGAACTGGATGATGATGAGCTAGATGGAGAATCCAGATCCAGCAGAAAGCCAGAAAACTTTGCCAGGATGCATACATACTGGAAGCAGGCCACACCCCTGAGGAAACTCCCTCTCAACTGATTGAGTGCTCATAGCATGCCTCATCCTAGAAGTAGTTACACTACATCAGATCTGATCATGGGGGATGACTATATAACAACTGCTTAGGCCACTGAGAATCATGGTCCAGTGAAGTTGACACACAACCTTAATGATCACATTATTCTTGTTAGTTGCAGTTGAGTCAATTCTGACTCGTGGCAACCCCATGTGCACAGAGTAGAACTGATCCATGGGTTTTCAAGGCTGTGACCTTCAGAAACAGATCACAAGATTTGTTTTCTGAGATGTCTCTGGATGGGTTCAAATTGCCAACCTTTCGGCTGATTGTTGAGTCCTTAACTGTTTGTGCCACCCATGGAGTCCTAGAATTTTTATAGAACATTATGAATATGCCATGCTGGATGAAAGGACTCTTAGAATGTACAGTAATGCTACTTAAAGTAAATTATGATGTTCTTTGTGATATACCTGTAAATGTATAAATCAGGTAGTAGTTACTGTCAGGAGCAGAAAAACTGAAAACAAATCTAAGCAGATATTGCTGGCTACAGAGTAGTGCCTAAGGCACTTGACTGCTAACCAGAAGGCTGGCAGTTCAAACCCATCAGCCACTTCTCAGAAGGAAGATGAGGCAATCTACTTCCGTAGTGATGCTGCCTCGGAAACCCAAGGAGGGTTCACTATGAGTCAGGTCTGACTCGACAGCACATAACAACAACAACACAGGCAGAGGCTTAGGACAAGGCAGGGAGAAAAAGCAAAGAGGGACAGTACTGTTTCTGCCAGTAGACACTAAAAATGTTAGCATGTTAAATTATGGCTGTCTCATAGCTCCAAGGCAAAAGAAATGGAGTGGCTTTTATACTTCACAACAATCCTTCATTATGAGTGCACACACACACACACACACTACAGGCTTCCTCTCACAATTCAGATCCCAGTGAAGGTGGCACCCTGGATGCTAAGTTTCATCTATTTCACATGTACAGAAATGCTGGCAAAAGAAGCGTTCTATGTGATTTCCTGGGAGCTCTGATGGCATAGTGCCTAAGGCATTTGACTGCTAACCGGAAGGCTGGTGGTTCATATCCACCAGCCACTCCTCAGAAGGAAGATTGGGCAATCTACTTCTGTAGAGATACTGCCTCGGAAATGGAAGGAGGAGTCGCTATGAGTCAAATTGACTCAACGGCAGTGAAGTTGGTTTTTTGTAATTTCCCAGGGCTAACCCTACTTTCATTCATTCAATCATACTTTCATTCAAGTAATATTTGCTGTGTTGGATTGTGTTCTCTAGAGAAACACAAAAACCAGCAAAGTATATATATATATATATTTATAGAGAGAGAAAGAGAGAGAGAGAGAAATTTATCTTAGATAAATGGCTCACAAGTGTGTAGAAGCTGACAAGTTCAAGCTGAAAAGTTCGTCTCTGGAGGGGGATGGGGCCCAAAGCCGTCTGGCTTTCGCACGCACGGCAGAGGAGTTCAAGTCACAAAGTTCATCTCTGGAGAGAGATGGGGCCTGGAGTCGTCTGGTTCCCATAAGCACAACAGAGCCGAGAGAATCAAGCTGACACGCAGTGCGCTGGTCGCTGTTCCCAACAAAGAATGAATCCGAAAACCTCCAGGGCGAGCAGCGAGCTGCTCGCTCCAGGAAGTATATAGTCCGGAATGCCGTTCTTCCAGCTTGTCCCTGGGATAGCATTGCAGGTAGGCCACACCCCTGGGGAAACTCCCCTTAGGCAGACCGGCCGCTTAGAACTCAGTTATGTGATCCATCATGGGAACCACCACTCACAACTGGAGTCCAGCCAAGTTGACACATCTTCAACTATCACATTTGCTGATACCCATTCTGTGCCAAGCACTGTGTATATAGTATAAGATTGGGTTTTCACAGGATTGGCAAAGAAGGAGGAGTTAAATTCTAGGGCCAGCACTCTGGTAATAAGCTCAAGTAACTGTAGATTCTAAAGCTGGAAGGGAGAAGTCCTTCTGAATTCCTCACAGACTTGTAGGACTTGGTTTGTTTTACTTTTATTCATTAATTAGAAGGATTCCCTGTTCCTATTCTCTTTTCAACATACATTGATTTGGAGCTTACAGTGATAATAATGGCCTTATACTTTCACATATATTGTCTCATTTTATCCTTGTCAAATTTGAGGTAAATGGAACAGATATTTTAGGTTGAATTATATGAAACTGCTACTTTCATAAGTGAAAACAGACTAATAGTCAATTTCAGCCTAGTAAACTAATAAGATCCATAATTTTTTGGATGAGAAAATTGATTCAATACCTTGGCCAAGATGAAATGAAGAGCTGTCAGATAATTACAGTCACTTTCATAGTCTATGAATTCTTTTGGGGTGTGGGCTGCTTTCATACAAAGAACATTCTGAGATGGTAAGCAACGAGTTTGGCAAAAACACCATCATGACTTAATTGTGAGAATGAATAGTCTGTTGCCACTGAGTCAATTCCAACTCACAGCAACCCTGTAAGACAGAGTAGAAGTGCCCCATACATATTGTTTTCAAGGCTGTAATCTTTACCAAAGCAAACTGCCACATCTTTCTCCTCCAAAGTGGCTGGTGTTTTTGAATCACTAACCTTTTGGTTAGCAGCCAAGCCCTCAACCACTACATCACCCGGGTTCCTGACAGCTAAAAGTGAGTGTTAATTACATTACAAACATTATATCCTATCATTCCAAATATCTATCTCCACAGGGTTGGTATCATTATCTCCAATTTACATATATGGAAATTGACACTCAGAGATATTAAATAATCAGCCCAAAAAATCATATGGTTTGTAAGTGGCATAGCTGGAATTTGAACCCTTGACAGTCTTGTTTCAAAGACTCTTTCCTCTAAAATCCTGTGGTAACTATTAGTGATTTATACTCCTCAGCCCTCTTGCCATGCAACAGCAATACACACAAGGCTTTTCCTGTGAGTTTCCCAGGTCTAATTTTCTCTAGCCTAGAGTTTCCTGAAAGATAAATCTACTATATTCAGATATTTTCTCCAACGCTTGAATTCTGAGCCCCATAATTCTCACCCCCAGCATTTTTTACTAGTACCAGCCAGATTAGATTCAATCTGTCAACCCCAGTCTAAAAAAGGAATAATTCATGTGACAGAATCTGACCCATAATTTCATTGAATGAACAGAAAAAGACCCTAACATAGTAGAAAAAGAGGCTGAATTTGCAATTGTTTCAGTTATCAGATACTTCCAAATGAATGCCACACTCACCTCCACGGATGTGCCCCACAGGTGCCCTGCTGGCTTAGAGGAGCCTCTTCCAAGGCATTCCTCCCTCTACAGCAGAAGTTAAAATGGGGAGGATGGTCTGGGACTTCGATTTATCCACATAAAGATGTGTGAATATTTCATTGCTGGTTATTTGGGGGCTTTTCCTATGCTTTTAAGACCAGCCCAAGCCAGAGTGGCATTTCTAATTTATGCTGGGAAGTGGAGTGCATTATTGTGATTTTAAAAAAGTCACAACAACCATCTGCTTCTGTTAGACCATTTGACTTTACAGGAATCTGAAAGGGCCATAATAAACTTAAAGAAATTATTAAATTTTTAATTGGCATTTTCTATCAAGGACATCCTTACAAATGTGATAATGGGTACAATGTGGAGAGTACCTTTAGCCTGAAAGGATAAATATGCAATTGTGCAATTATCTTTCAATGAAGAAAGAGGTGAAGGAGTGAAAGTAGTGGTAGCTAACTTTAAGAAGAACTTTGTAATTCTTATTTATATATAAAGAAAAGCACAGTGAACTAGGAATAAAAAGCTCTGGCTCAGCCACTAATAATAATAATGAGCATTATATACATGAGGCTTTTACTATGTGTCAGGCATAGTACTAAGCACATTACATGACTTACCTCCTTTAATCTTCACAACAACCCTATCACAGATTTCCCCCCATTTTGCAGTTGTTGTTAGGTGCTGTTGAGTCTACTCTGACCCATAGCAACCCTATGTACAACAGAATGAAACACTGCTCAGTCCTGCATCATCCTCACAATCTTTGCTATCTCTGCTTGAGCCCATGGTCACAGCCACTATGTCAATCCATCTCATTAAGGACCTTCCTTTTTCTCACTGACCCTCTATTTTACCAAGCATGGTATCCTTCTCCAGGGACTGGTCCCTTCTGACAATTCCCATTTTACATATGAGAATACTGAGGTCAAAACAATTGAGAAACTTGCCCAAAGTGGTAGAGCCAGGAATTGAACCAAGGCACCCTGACTCTCAGTTTCTTATGAATCAAAGTATTAAATCAGATGACCTCTGAGATTCCTTATAGCACTATGACTTTATCATTTTACAACTTTTGCAACTGACTGACAAAATCATAAAGAAATAAACAAAGTAGGGAAGAGATCATGATGCAAAACGTAAGAAACCCAATCTAAGCTTTAAAACAAGATATGCTTCCCAGCCTCGTGTTTTTTTGTTTGTTCTTCTTTCTTTTTTAAAAAAATGGTAAATCTATTCCTCATCTTCCTCAGGCAATGCTCCACTAGGCAGGTGAATTTAGCAGAAATAAGGAGACAAAAGAAAGGTAGTCTTCTATCTACTAGGTTATGAGATATTAAAAATCTCATTATACTATATTATGTAGGATAGCTGAACTTTGGCATTTGTTTATCAGAAAAGTGTGCAATGATAAAAACAGCATTTTTAAAGTTTATTAAACAATACTCATTAAACACCTATTATATTTATAACTTCTGACTAAAACATGTTGCTTATGAGATATAATTCTGGTTAAGACATAGCTGACTAAGCATATGCATTTATCTTTACTACCCCATGAAACACCACAAAATTATAGGAAAGGTATAGAGGCACAAAGGCAAAAAGAATGGGAGAAAAGACGATAGTAAATAAGAGATGTCAGCAAACATTTGGAAAATGGAAAGTGGATCACATGGTAACTGAATTGATAAGGAAGAGAAAGCTGAAACTTAAAAATGCTTGCAAAAGATACGCTAACAAGAAGCAAGCCTAACTGTGCCATGGACTCTCATAAAGGCTCAGGAATTTGAGACACCAGGTAGGTAACTCTGGGTACCTAGCAGAAAATAGGAAGAGTGGTTGAAAATAAACAACCCCCTCAACCTCTTCCAAGCCCACAAAACCAAATTGACTAAACTTCTTCCACCCCAACATTTAGGAAGAAAAAATTTGGAGTAAACAGGGACAATACAGGGAACAGGGGGGAAAAAAAATGAAGAAATTGTAAATTAAATCCTAAAAGAAAATATTGTGACCACAAAATATGAATAAGATGCTACAAAAAAGGGAACCAAAGAATAAGAAATAACTCTTAAAAATTAAAAATATGAGAGCTGAAATGTAAATGTTAGAAAATAAAACTGAAGAAACCTCTCAGAAGACAGGAAAGGAAGACAAAGCGATGAAGAGTAGTCAATACCTGACTACTAGCTGTTCTAGAAAAAGAGGATAGAGAAATGGAGGGGAAGAAATCATGAAAAAGTGACACAATAAAATTTCCCAGAAGGAAAGAATATAAGTTTTTAGATTGAAAGAGCCCACTATAAACAGCATAATATGTGAAAATCAATCCACATCAAAGGGAAAAATTGTGAAATTTCAGAATATCAAGGATAAAGAGAAAGTATTTCTGGGTTGAAGGGGAAGAAAAGGTCACACTCAAAAGATCAAAGACAAGAATGTTTGTAGACTTCTCCACAGCAAAACCAGAAGCCAAAAGGTAATTTATAACTCTAATGAAAAATCATTGCTAGTCTAGTAAGCTGGGTTCTCTAAAGAAGCTAAACCAGTGAAGGTTATATAGGTATATAAAAAAAGTAAAAACCAAACTCACAGCGACCCCTTCTTGGGTTTCCGAGGTGGTTATCACTGCAGAAGTAGATTGCCCAAGGAGTGGCTGGTGGGTTTGAACCACTAGCCTTCTGGCTAGCAGTAAAATGCCTTAGGCACTATGCCACCAGAGTTCATATATGTACATACAGCAACCAAAACTCATTGCCATCGAGTCAGATCCAACTCATAGCAACCCCTCCTTGGGTTTCCAAGGTGGTATCACTACAGAAGTAGATTGCCAACCTTCCTTCCGAGGAGTGGCTGATGGGTTTCAAGCTCCAGCCTTCTGGTTAGCAGTCAACTGCCTTAGGCACTATGCTACCAGAGCTCCTATGTATATATATAGGGAGATTTATATCAAGGAAATGCCTGACGCAGTTATAAAGGCTGGTGAGTTCCAACTCTGAGGAGGCTTTTCCTGACTCATGTAGCTGCAGGGACTGATGAATTCAAGATCTGCCGGTACGACTTGCTCAAGTCCCAAGAACCGGAGGTCAAATGATGAGAGCCAGATGCAGGATCCAGAGTGAATAAAAAGCTACAGAGCTTTACTAGAACATCCACATATATCCATGAAGGCCATGTCCCCAAAAAAAATTCCCTTTCAAGTGATTGGGTGCTCATAGGAGATCTCATCATGTAGGTGATTACATTATATGGGAGCTCATCATAGGGAATAAGCACATTATAATGGCCAAACTAGAGAATCAGCCCAGCCAAGTGGACATCCAACCTTAACCATTACACAACCAAGTAATCAACCAAGTGAGGAGGGTAGAATGAAAGCCATTTTAGGCATGCAAAAATCTCAAAAAAATTATTTCCAGACACCCTCTTTGAACACATCATTGAAGAATGCACATTATCAAAACAAGAGAATACAAAACAAAAGGAAAACACAGGCTTCTGAAAAAAGAAGATTTGAAATAGGAGAGAGGAGATTCCAAGAATGACAACCAAAGGAGATCCCAGGATGACAACAGTGCAGCGAGCTGAAAGAGTAAGTAGCCCAGATGGAGAGGCAGACATAGGGCTTCAAAAGGAATGTTTCAAATGAAGGGGGGAAAAATGTCAGATTTTGACATTTGAAAAGTTTTGCAATTCTCTTGGAAAATTTTGAGATTACTAATGGATACATAGCAAATTAATGAAACAGAAAATGGCACAATTATAATTTCAGGAAAAATAAAAAGTTGTGTAAGAAGGTAAATATATTTACAGTATATGACATGGTACATTTATAAATAACTATATATTGGTAGTTAGAAAATTTGGCCTTGGTGACAGAAATAATGCTGGAACTCATATGGTAGAATTTTGCAAGACCAACAACTTGTTCATTGCAAACATCTTTTTTTCAACAACACAAATGGAGGCTGTACACGTGTATTTCACCAGATGGAACACACAGGAATCAGATTGACTACATCTGTGGCAAAAGGTGGTGGAAAAGCTCAATATCTTCAGCCAAAACCAGGCCAGGAGCTGATTGTGGAACAGACCATCAA
>NW_006921709.1:7241017-7261755 GCF_000298275.1 Orycteropus afer afer
ATGCTTGGTAGGGTGGAGGGTCGACGAAAGAGGGGAAGGCCTTCAATGAGATGGATTGACACGGTGGCTGCGATGATGGACTCAAGTATAGCAGGGATTGTGGCGCTGGCGCGGGATCGGGCAGTGTTTCGTTCTGCTGTGCATGGGGTCACTATGAGTTGGAAATGACTCGAAGGCACTTAACAACAACAACAACATATATTGATAACAATGTAAACATTAATAAATTTAACAAAAAATTGTAATATGATTAAACTGGGGCAATGTTGTTGTTAGGTACCATCCAGTCAGCTCTGATTCATAGCAATCCTATGTACAATAGAATGAAATAATGCCCACTCTTGAGCCATTCTCACATCCATTGCTGTGCTTGAGTCCATCGCTCCAAGCACTGTGTCAACCCATCTCGCTAAGGGTTTTTCCCCTTTGTGCTGATCCTCTTACTTTATCCAGCATGATATCCTTCTCCAAGCACTACTCCTTTCTATGAACATGACCAAAGTATGAGAGACAAAGGCTGGCCATTCACTTCTAAAGAACATTCTGGCTGTATTTTCTCCAAGACGGACTTTTTGTTCTAGCAGTCTATATATCCTACATTCAATGTTCTTTGCCAACAGTACAATTCAAATGTATCAATTCTTCTTTGGTCTTCCTTATTCATTGTCCAGCTCTCACATCCATATGAAGCTATTGAAAAGACATGGCTTCAGTTAGGCACACCTTAGTCTTCAAAATGACATCTTTGCTCTTAAATATTTTAAAGAGGTCTTCTGCAGCAGATTTGCGCAATGCATTTATTTCATCCTTTCATTTTTGACTGCTGCCTTCCTAGTCATTGATTATGGATCCAAGTAAAATGAAATCCCTGACAATTTCAATCTTTCTTCCATTTGTCATGATGTTGCTTATTGGTTCCATGGTGAGGATTTTTTATTTCTCTATGTTGAGGTGTAATCGATAATGAAGGCTGTATAGTCTTTGATGGTCATCAATAAGTTCTTCAAGTCTTCTTCACTTTCAGCAAGCAAGGTTGTGTCATCAGCATATTGCAGGTTGTTAATGAGTGTGTCTTCCTCCTATTCTGATGCCATATTCTTCTTCATATACTCCAACTGCTTGGATTATTACCTCAGCATACAGATTGAATAAATAGTGAAAGGATACAACCCCAACACATTACTGTCCTCATTTTAAACCATATAGTATCCCCTTGTTCTGTTCAAACAACAGCCTCTTGGTCTATGTACAGGTTCCTCATGAGCACAATTAAGTATTCAGGAATTCCCATTCTTCACAGTGTTATCCTTAATTTCTTATGATCCACAGAGTCAAATGTCTTTGCATAGTCAGTAAAACATAGGTAAACATCTTTCTGGTATTTGTTACTTTCAGCCAAAATCCATCTGACATCAGCAACAATATCCCTCATTCCACATCTTCTTCTGAATCCAGCTTGAATTTCTGGCAGTTCCCTTTTAATGTAATGCTGCAACCATGTTTGAATTACCTTGAGCAAAATTTTACTTGTGTGTGATATTAATGATATTGTTGTTGCTGTTGTTAGATGCCATCAAGTTGGCTCTGACTCACAGCGACTCTATGTGCAACAGAATGAAACACTGCTGGGTCCTGCATCAGCTTCACAATACTTGCTAGACCTGAGTACATCATTGCAGCCACTGTGTCAATCCATCTTGTTAAGGGCCTTCCCCTTTTTTGTTGATACCCCACTTTACCAAGCATGATATCCTTCTCCAGAGTATGGTCCCTTCTGACAACATGACCAAAGTAGGTGACACAAAGTCTGGCCATTCTTGCTTCCAAGGAACATTCTGACTGCACTTCTTCCAGGACAGATTTGTTCATTCTTTTGGCAGTCCATGGTACGTTCAGTACTCTTTGCCAAGACCACAACTCAAAAGCATCAACTCTTCTTCAGTCTTCCTCATTTATTGTCCAGCTCTTACATGCACATAAGGTGATTGAAAATACCATGGCTTGGGTTAGGCGCACCTTAGTCTTCAAGGAGAAATCTTTGCTCTTCAGCACTTGAAAGAAGTCTTTTGCAGCAGATTTGCCTGGTACAATATGTCATCTGATGTCTTAACTACTGCTTCTATTGCTGTAGATTGTGGAACCAAGTAATATGAAATCTTTAACAACTTCAATCTTTTCTCCATTTATTGTGATGCTGCTAATTGGTCCAGTTATTGCCTATTCTCCATTTATTGTGATGCTGCTTATTGGTACAGTTAATTATGTTTGAGATGTAATCCATACTGCATACTGACATCGTTAATCTTCATCAGTAAGTGATTGATATTGTTCGATAATTTCCATATTCAGTTGGATCACCTTACTTTAGAATGGGAATATGGATCTCTCCCAGTCAGTTGGCCAGGTAACTCTCATCCAAATTTCTTGGCACAAACAAATGAGTGCTTTTAGCACAGCATCCATTTGTTGAAACATCACACTGAGTATCCAATCAATTCCTGGATCCTTGTTTTTTGCCAGTTCCTTCAGTGCAGCTTGGACTTCTTCCTTTAATATCATTGGTTCTTGACCATATGCTACCTCCTGAAATGGCTGAATGTCAACCAATTCTTTTTGGTACAGTGACTCTGTGTATTCCATCCATCTTCTTTTGGCAGGAGCTCTGGTAGCATAGTGTCTAAGGCACTTGACTTCTAACCAGAAGGTTGGTGGTTCAAACTCACCAGCCATTCGTTGGAAGTAAGGTTGGGCAATCTACTTCCATAGTGATACCACCTTGGAAACCCAAGGAGGGGTCACTATGAATCGGGTCTGACTTGACAGCACATAACAACACAACAGCAACACTCTTTTGATGCTTCCTGCATGGGTCAATATTTTGTCATTAGAATCCTTCAATATTGTACCTTGAGACTTGAACTTCTTCAGTTCTTTCAGCTTGAATAATGCCAACTGTATTCTTCCCCTTTGATTTTCCCTCTTCACATTTTTACCCATTTCATTATAATACTTTACTTTGTCCTTTCAAGCTGCCCTTTGAAATCTTTTGTTCAGATATTTTACTTCATCATTTCTTCCATTCACTTTAGCTACTCCTTTCAAGAATAAGTTTCAGAGTCTCTTCTCACATCCATTTTGGTTTTCTCTTCCTTTTTTGTCTTTTTAAGGGCTTTTTCATTTTTCATGTATGATGTTCTTAACATCATTCCACAACTTGTCTTGTTACTCATGTTCAATGCATCAAATCTATTCTTCAGGTGGTCTCTAAATTTAGGTGGGATATACTCAGTGTCATATTTTGGCTTTTATAGAATTGTTTTCATTTTCTTCAGCTTAAACTTAAACTTGCATATGAGCAATTGATTGGCTGATCCATAGTCAATGCCTGGCCTTGTCCTGACTAATGCTTTGAGCTTCTCCATCATCTCTTTCACAGATATGGTCCCTTTGATTCCTGTGTATTCCATCTGGTGAGGTCCATGTATATAGTTTCCATTTATGTTTTTTAAAAAAGATATTTGCAATGAATATACTATTGGAAGGATGTTGTTGTTGCTGTTGTTATGTGCCATCGAGTCGGACCCAACTCATAGCAACCCCTCCTTGGATTTCTGAGGCAGTATCACTACAGAAGTGGATTGCCCCATCTTCCTTCTGAGGAGTGGCTGGTGGGTTTGAACCACCAGCCTTCTGGTTAGCAGCCAAGTGCCTTAGGCACTATGCTACCAGAGCTCCTATTGGAAGGATAGGGCTGAGGAATTGTGTTCATGTATATGTGTTGGTGGGTGGGGAATTGGTAAAAGAGCTAAGGCCTTATCTTCCATTTAAAAATTTCAATATAAGTATGTTCTTTGTAGAAGTAAACCCTGTGGGATTGGCGGGAGGAGAACTATAAGAATTCAAAGTGATTATTTCTTGGAAGGAGGTTTGGAGATGGGAAGGGGTGGAGCAGTGGATTGCTGTTATTCATTATAACCCTTGTAGTACCATTTCAATTTTTAAACTTTGTACATGAATTACTTTGATAAATTTTTAAATTACATTTTAAAAGTGAATTACTAAATGAATTAACAAGTGTTCTTCCTATTAAAAGGAATATGAAATGTCATTCTCAATCTGTTGCTTCAACCATGTTCATCCATGGGCTTCAGGAGCTTTGAACAGTTTTCAGTGTGTGGGTGGTTAGAAAGTTAGCTGAGGTCTTTTGCTTTATATTTTTGTTTCTTTTCCTTATTTTTCTCGTTATTTGTTTGTTGTTTGTTTTGAAGGAAAGGCACATAGTTAGAAAACAGATAAATAGACAACTTGACAGTCTTCCTGTTTGAAAACGTCCTTGGTTTCCAGCCCCTGAGGTAGCTGCTTCTTATGAATAAGGCAATGGGCATCTCATGCTTTGCTAGTGTTATTACAAATTGCCATAGACTTTTGGGTACATATTCAAAATATTCTATATACCATCTCAGACAGGTATTCCATATTTAGGAATTTATCTAAAAGAAATAATCATAGAGTTTTCCAGAGATTTACTCAGAAAGATAGTCATCATAGCAATGTTTATAAAAAAAAAAAAAAAAATCATACAAATAGTACTTTGGAAAAAAAAACAAAAACAAAAACCTAGAGCTCCTTGAAGAAATAGCTAATTCTAAGCAGAGAAAACCACCACTCATCTGTCACTATGCTGTACTATGGTGGCTTGTGTGTTGCTGTGAGGCCGGAGGCTATACTACTGGTATTTCAAATACAACTAGGGTCATCCATGGTGCACAGGTGTCAGTGGAACTTCCAGACTAAGACAGACTGGGAAGAAGGAATGGGCTATCCACTTCTTATACTCTTATGAATAGCAGTGAAACACTGTCTGATATATTACCAGAAAATTTCATGAATAGCCCTGAAACATAGTCTGATATAGTGCTGGAAAGTGATCTGCTTAGAACACACTCCAAAAGTGACTGGAGAAGAGCTGCCTCCTCAAAATAGAGTTGACCTTAATGATGAGGATGGAGAAAAGCCTTCAGGACCTACATTTGCTAATGTGGCATGACTCAAAATGGGAAGAAACAGCTACAAATGTCCATTAACAATTGGAATGTGGAATGTACAAAATATGAACCTAGGAAAATTGGAAGTTGTAAAAAAATGAAATGGAATACATGAAGATTGGTATCCTAGGCATTACTGAGCTGAAACGGACTGGTATTGTTGGCCATTTTGAATAAGACAACCATATGACTCATATGCCAGGAATGACAAACTGAAGAGGAACAGCATGGTACTCATCACTACAAAAAATGTTTCAAGATCTATCCTGAAGTACAATGCTGTCAGTGATAGGATAATATCCATATGCCCACAAGGAAGACCAGTTAATATGACTATTATTCAAATTTACCCATCAACCACCAAAGTAAAAGATGAGGAAATTGAAGATTTTTACCAGCTCCTGCAGTCTAAAATTAACCAAACATGCAATCAAGATGTATTGCTGATTACCAGTGAATGGAATGAGAAAGTTGAAAACAAAGAAGAATCACCAGTAGTTGGAAAATATGGCCTTGGTAATAGAAATGACACTGGAGATCATATGATAGAATTTTGCAAGACCAACAACTTATTCATTGCAACCTTTTTCCAACAACAAAAGTGGTGGCTATACATGTGGCCTCATCAGATGGAATACACAGGAATCAGATAGACTACATCTGTTGAAAGAGGAGATGGAAAAGCTCAATATCTTCAGCAAAAGAAGGACAGGAGTTGACTGTGGAACAAATTAGTTGCTCATGTACGAGTTCAAGCTGAAACTGAAGACAATTGAAACAAGTCCATGAGAGCAAAAATATGACCTAGATTATATCTCTCTTGAATTTAGAGACCATCTGAAAAACAGATTTGATGCATTGAACACCAATGACCGAAAACCAGAAGAATTGTGGGATGACATCAAGAACATCATCTATGAAGAAAGCAAAAGGTCATTAAAAAGACAGGAAAGGAAGAAAAGACCAAAATGGATGTCAGAAGAGACTCTGAAACTTGCCCTTGAGCAGAGAGTAGCTAATGGAAGAAATGACAAGATAAAAGAGCTGAACAGAAGATTTCAAAGAGCAGCTCAAGAAGACACAGTCAGTTATTATAATAAAATGTGCAAAGACCTGGAGCTAGAAAACCAAAAGGGAAGTACACACTTGGCATTTCTCAAGGTGAAATAACTGAAATGGAAAGTTAAGCCTTGAGTTGCAATATTGAAAGATTCTATGGGCAAAAGAAGATGGAAGGAATACGCAAAGTCACTGTACCAAAAAGAATTGGTCAATGTTCATCTATTTTAGGAGGTGGCCTAAAATCAAGAACCAATGGTATTGAGGGAAGAAGTTGAAGCTCCACTGAAGGAATTGGCAAAAAACAAGGCTCCAGGAATGGAACAAGGTTCCATCTGCATTGAGATGTTTCAATAAATGGATGCCACACTGGAAGCACTCACTTGTCTATGCCAAGAAATTTGGAAGACAACTACTTGGCCAACTGACTGGAAAAGATACATATTTGTGCCTGTTCTAAAGGTAGGTGATCCAACAGAATATGGAAATTATTGAAGAATATCATTAATACTACATGAAAGTAAAATATTGCTGAAGATAATTAAAAAATGGTTGCAGTAATATATCAATAGGAAACTTCCAGAAATGCAAGCTGAATCCAGAAGAGGATGTGGAACAAGGGATATCATTGCTGATGTCAGATGGATCTTGGCTGAAAACAAAGAATACCAGAAAGATGTTTACTTGTGTTTTATTGACCATGCAAAAGCATTCGACTGTGGATCATACAAATTATGGCTAACACTGAGAAGAATTCCAGAACACTTAATCGTGCTCATGAAGAACCTGTATATAAACCAGGAGACTGTCATTTGAATAGAACAGGGAGATACTGCATGGTTTAAAATCAGGAAGGGAGTGCATCAGGATTGTATCCTTTCCCCATACTTATTCAATCTGTATGCTGAGCAAATAATCCAAGAAGCTGGACTATATGAAGAAGAACGTGTCATCAGGTTTAGAGGAAGACTCATTAATAACTTGTGACATGCAGATGGCACAACCCTGCTTGCTGAAAGTAAAGATGACTTGAAATACTTACTGATGAAGATTAAAGACAGAAGTCTGCAGTATGGATGACACTTCAACATAAAGAAAATGAAAATCCTCGCAATTGGACCAATAGGCAGCATCACAATAAATAGAGAAAATATTGAAGTTGTCAAAGATCTCATATTACTTAGTTCCACAATCAACACCAATGGAAGAAGTAGTCAAGAAATCAGATGAGTTACTGTACTGGGTAATGCTGCAAAAGAACTCTCTGAAGCGCTGAAGAGCAAAGATTTCTCTAAGATCAAGGTGCACCTAACCCAAGCCAAGGTATTTTTCAGTAGTCTCATATGCATGTGAAAGCTGGTAAAGGAATAAGAAGACTGAAGAAAAGTTGATGCTTTTGAGTTGTGGTGTTGGTGAAGAATACTGAAAGTACCACAGACTGCCAGAAGAACTAACAAATATGACCTGGAAGAAGTGCAGCCAGAATGTTCCTTGGAAGTAAGAATGGCCAGACTTCACCTCATCTACTTTGGTCACGTTGTCGGAAGACATCATTCCCTGGAGAAGAACATCATGCTTGGTAAAGTGGAGGGTCCTTGAAAAAGGGGAAGGCCCTCAATGAGCCACAGTGGCTGCAACTATGGGCTCAGGTATAGCAAGGATTGTGAGGATGGTGCAAGACCGGGCAATGTTTCATTCTGTTGTACAGAGGGTCACTATGACTTGTAGCTGACTCAACGGCACCTGACAACAACAAGCAGAGAAAATGTAACATATGGCTAGTACATCTTGTAGTACCAGAAAGTATAGAAATGCTCAAAAACTAAAGAATGAGGGCACGTCAAAGGGCCACAGAAATCAACCTGAAAGAAATCCCAATGGCCAAAGCAAATGCAGTAATGATTTATAATTCAATTACTAAAATAAATATACCCGACTTAACACTAATGTAAATAAGTGATTGAATATAAATGAGTGGAGGTGGAGAGAAGACAACTTTTTCTCACTGAATACTGAATAATAGATGTAGATACTTCGCCCCTCAGGAAGTGAGCCCCTCAGGAAGTGAAGATTCATTCCCTCCCACCTGCCTCTTTAACAGTGGGCTAGGCTTAAAGAACAGTGTTGTTGTTAGGTGCCTTGGAGTCAGTTCTGACTCAAAATGACCCAATCCTAAGCCATCTTCACAATGTTTGCTATGTTTGAGCCCATTGTAACAGTCATTGTGTCAGTCTATCTCAGTGAGTGTCCTTTTTCATTGACCTTCTATTTCACCAAGCATGAAACTCTTCTCCAGGGACTGGTCTCTCCTGACAACATGACCAAAATATGTGAGATGAAGTCTTGCCATCCTTGCTTCTAAGGAGCATTTTTTCCAAGACTGATTTGTTTCTTCCTCTGGCAGTCCATGGTATATTCAGCATTCTTCACAAACACCATAATTCTAAGGCATCAGTTCTTCTTCAGTCTTCCTTGTTTACTAGCCAGCTTTCATATGCAAATGAGGCCATTGAAATACCATGGCTTGGATCAGGGGCACCCTAGTCCTCAAAGTGAAATCTTTATTTTTTTAACACTTCAAGAGGATTTTTGCAGCAGATTTACCCAATGTAATACATTGTTGGATTTCTTTATTGCTACTTCCCTGGCCATTGATAGTAGAATGAAGTATAATAAAATCCTTGATCACTTCAAAATTTTCTCAGTTTATCGTAATATTGTTTATCATCCAGTTGTGAGTATTTTTGTTTTATGTTGAGATTTAACCCATACTGTAGGTTGTGTTTTGAAAGCAGCAGACAAGAAATCAGACATTGTAATGCACTGCAAAAATCTGCTGCAAAAGACCTCTTACAGTGTTGAAAATCAAAGATGTCACTTTGATGTCTAAGATGCGCCTGATCCAAGCCATGGTATTTTCAATCCCCTCATATGAATGTTAAAGCTGGACAATGAATAAGGAAGACCACAGAAGAGTTGATGCCTTTGAATTGTGGTGTTTGCAGAGAATACTGAAAATGTCATGGATTGCCAGAAGAACAAATAAATTTGTCCTGCAAGAAGTACCGCCAGAATGCTCCTTAGAAGTGAGAATGGCCAGACTTCATCTCATCTACTTTGGTCATGTTGTAAGAAGAGACTACTCCTTGGAGAATGATATTATTCTTGGTAAAGTAGAGGGTCAGCAAAAAAGAGAACGCCCTCAGTGAAATGGACTAACACAGTGGCTTCAAGGATAGGGTCAAGCATAGGAAGGATTGTGAGGAGAGCACAGGTCCAGGCAGTGTTTTGTTCTTTTGTGCATAGGGTTGCTATGAGTCAGATCCTACTCAATGGCACCTAACAACAATAACTATGGTCATGTAAGATGTTAACAATGAAGGAAACTGGTTGGGGCCTACAGGAATGCCCTGTAGTATCTTTGCAACTCTTCTAAATAAAATAATATAAAATTATTCCAAAGTAAAAAGTTTATTTAAAAGAAAAAAAACAGAAAGTATATTAGAGCATCTACTTGAATGAACAGGTTTATTCATGGTAAACTACCACAGAAATGATGCAATAAATGAACATTTAATAAGACAACAAATGTTCACAATATGTTGTCAAGTAGAAAACAGTGGACTACATGATCCCCTTTTGGTTAAAATATAAAACTATTAACACAGTATCTCTTAAAGGTATGATGTCCAATGACCTGTATTTTCTTATATGTGTAGCTAGGATTCAGATATTCTATAACTGGAATGAGTGGGTATAGCAATAAGCAAAGCCCAAAGACCAGTTGCTCTCTCTGGTGGGCAAGGGTAAGGAAGGTTATGCATAACCATTTCTAAATTCAGAGTTCAAATGTTAGGTGTTATGTTGTCAATGAAGGTTAACATGGGTATATGGGTGGATAGATGGGTGGACAGGTTGAACGATTAGGTAAGTCTATGAAATGGGGAGCGTATCCAAGAACATATATAGGGTTGGCAGACAATGGTCCTATAAGTTTATGTGAAGGATCAGAATTCCCAGGTGTATAGTAGAGCTGACAAGGGGCAAGGTTGTGGTCACAGCTTGGTCACAGCCAGCTACCCAGAGGGACCGAGTAGTTGAACCTGTGGGCTTGGGACCATAGTCGCATGGGACATCAAGCTCAATTGCCATAACATACTATACAAAACATTGTTCCACCTCCTACTTTGGCGAGTAGTGATTGGGATCTTAAAAGCTAGCAAGCTGCCATCTAGATGCAATGATGGGTCTCTCCTCATCCAGAGCAAAGAAGAATGAAGAAAACAAAAAATTCATGGAAACAATTAGTCCTAGCAACTGGTACACCATCCAATCTGCAGCCTATACCACTATGAGACCAGAAGAGCTAGATGGTGCCTGGCTACCATTGTCATCCTCTTGGAAGGGGATCTATGTAGTATATCCTTGATAGAGAGGGAGAACAATGTGGAACAAAAGTCAAAATCATTTGGAGAAAAAAAAAAAATAGGGGGGACCAAGTTTGCTGGTCTGATAGAGCCTGGTGGAACCACTGAGACTATGGCCCCTAGCTGCCCTTCAGATCTGGAATTGAACCCACACCTGCGGTTTCCAGCCAAACAAAAGACAGGCATATGAGTTGAACATTTACCTCAAGTAGATACACTCCTTGGAGAGAACAATCATGGGAGAAAGAAGGGCTGCTTATGCACAGGGAGACAGCTCAGGGGGCAACAGTGCATGGAGGGATGGACACAGGGAAGAGGTAACTATGGGGAAGAAGTGGGAGGGGAGCTATTGCATTGTGGTAAACTGTGGTCAATGTCATGAGACAAAGTATATGTGAACTGCTGTATGGAAAGTAAATTTGCTCTGTAAACCTTCACCCAAATCACAATAAAAAAATTTTTTTAAAAAAAGTCAGGTGTTAAAAAATCAAGTAGTACAAGTCTTTCAAAATCAGGGACTATTTTTAACATCATAATATACAGAACTTTAAACATGTGTAAAGCAGACCCCATGATCAGTCCATGTGATAAGGAAGGTTGATGTGGACTGAGGGGTGGGGGTGACTTGAACCTGGACCCATTGAGGCTAGGGCAGTAGGAGCATGTTGATGACAGGTAAACCATGTGGTGGTGGCAGGAAAAGGAATAGATGGGGCAGATCTAGGCACGTAACAGAAAATGACAGCACAGTATCAGATAGACCTGGTTGGAATGGAAGATTAACTGAATTAACCAAATTGCCCAAGCCTTCCACAATGCCAGGTCCTGTGGCGACATTGTAGATAGAAACAAAACTCAGTAAGGTGGAGTCTTTCCCTAGAAAAAGTTCACAGTGTAAGTGGACAAACAGACCTGTAAACAAAGTGCTATAAAACAGAGTGGCAAGGGCTACCAAAGACATGTGTATAAAGTGCTAAGGAAATGGGAAAGGGAGCCATAAATTTCTCTCTGAAGGAAACAGAAAAAGTCATTAAGAGAAAGGGACATTTTAGCAGAAGATGTTACTTGGAAATAGATGTACAAAATGACAAAATAACAAACATTCCTGGTAAAGGTGCGTGATAGGCAGAAATTATTGGAACCTAGGATGGGCCTAGAGGCCATGCTGGAGCCCTTGACACTCCTGGACAGATTGGATTCTAGGTTATATCTGACTCATAAGCCAGGCTTGATCCTGCCTTATGAGTCAGATATAAGGTAGGATCCCATCAGAACTGATTCATCAATTCCCCCAGCAAGGAATGTGAGGCCCAGTCAGCTTGATGGTCATGGACAAAGAGGCTATCAGATAATGGGTGTTGACAGTCATGTTTTAGATATGCAAGAAAAGCATGAAAGTTAAGAAGAGAGAAAAGAAAAAACGAGAGTCCATGTGATGACAGATGGTTCAACAGATGACTTCCCAGTTGCTCATGGGAAATGCATGAGATGCTGTTGTATTAATTTCCTACTGGCAAATGTCCATGACATTGCCTGTTATATCACTGAAATTATCTGCTGCCTGATGGAGCGACACGGTGGCTGCAACAACGGACTCAAGCATGCAAGGATTCTGAGGATGGCACAGGACCAGGCAGTGTCTCCTTCTGCTGTACGTGGGATCACTATGAGTCAGAGTCGACTCAACCACACCCTGACAATAACATTTAAATTATAGTGAGCCAGATTGTGTCCCCTGTCCCCATATGATCCCTGATTAACAATGATGCTTGGGAGTAATTTGGTTTTTAGAAAAGAAGGATACGGAAATAAAGTAGAAATCACTAAGCAAATGAATAATTTCAAACTGTAAATTGATCAGGAAAAATGGCACAAGTGGGAAATTTTAGTAATAAAGATCTCTGAATAGGAAACAAACAGTTTACTTTTATAATAAAGTATGTCAACTGTTTCTGGACAAGTGAGAAATTTTAGTAATAAAGATCTCTGAATAGAAAACAAACATGTTTACTTTTATAATAAAGTATGTCAACTGTTTCTGGACAAGTGGGAAATTTTAGTAATAAAGATCTCTGAACAGGAAACAAACATGTTTTCTTTTATAATCAAGTATGTCAACAGTTTCTGGACTCAGACTAGATGTTCAAACCAAGGGAGAGGATGAAAGGGGAAAGAGGGTGTCAAATGATCCAGAGATAAACACAGCTCTACTGACCACAGTTTACCATCTCTCCATGGGGGTCGGTCTAGGGTAACTCTGCTTTGGAGTAGGTCTTACATGCCAGATTAATTACTTGATTCCTTCAGTCTTTAAATATGCATTAGCACCTTGTTCTTGTTGGGTGTTGTGGAGTTGATTTTCAACTCATAGCAACCCCATATGACAGAGTAGAACTGCCCCATAGGGTTTTCTAAGCTGTAATCTTTACAGGAAGGAGCTTTGATTTTGTGTTGGTTAAAGCAATCAGCTGCTAACCAAAGGTCAGCAGCTGGAACCCACCAGCTGCTGCATGGGAGAAAGATGAGGCAGTTTGCTTCCCTGAAGATTTTAGCCTTGGAAACCCTATGGGGGTCACTATGATTTGGAATCAACTTGATGGCAGTGGTTTGGTTTGGTTTGGGTAATCTTACATGAACAGAATCCCAGATCTGTTTCCCAGGGAGCTGCAGGGTGGGTTCAAAGCAGCTGAGCACTTAACCATCCTGCCATAAGGGTTCCTTTTTTTTTTTTTTTTAATTAGCATCTATTCTGTGCCAAGGATTGTGATAGAAATATAAAAAGATCCTAGTCTTTGATAGGCATGAGTTCATAGTATGGTAGAAGTAGAAAAGGGCAATGACTACAGCAATAAGGAAAATACAGGAATGAGAAAAACACAAGCTGTTCGGGGCAAGCATTTAACTTTGCCTAGGAAATTCAGGAAAGGCTGCATAAAGAAGGAAACATTAGAGCTGAACTCTGAAGAATGAGTAGACAGGTGCACAGAAGCAGGATAAGGAAGCGAAGGACATTATAAATACAGAGAATGCACAAAGCCTGGAAGGTGGGAAGAATGTAGCCTATGCCAAGAGCAGAAAGTGGTTTAACATCTCCACTGTGTTAGGAAAGGATCATGCCAAGAAGGCAGGGATTTTTTTTTTTTTCCTATTTATCACTAAATCTTATTGCTAAATTCAACATTGATGAGAATGTCAGTTCCACAAAAGCAGTGCCTTGCCTCTTTTTTTTTTCAATCACTGTTAAATCCACATGGTGACTTCCAAAAATCAATTCCTAGACCTCTTACTAACCTCTTACTAACAAGTGATACTACTGATCATTCTCCTGAATACTCTGTCTTCTCTAGACTTTCCGAGTAGTGACATGCTGGTAAATGTTTAATAACAGGCTCTCCAAAAAAAAAAAAAAAATTGAAAAGCCCTTATTTGTAGCATTTGCTGATTTCTATAGTGTAAATATTTTCACTATAGGCAATTTCAAGCTACTAATAAGATGTCAGTCAATGAGGAGTTGGGAAGATACGCATAGTAGCCTACCATCATAAAGTATTTCCACCATGCAGGCACAATAGGTGTAAATAACCCCAAGATCATAGATATTAGAAATAATATCTATTATTATTTTATTAGAAATAATGAGGATGTAATGAGTTTTGCTAGTTATTATAGTTGACTTTAGCACAAATTATTTAATTGTGAGTTTATATATTCAATTTTTAATAATGATCATGCTTGATAACAAGCTTTCTAAATTCCTGGAAATTGAACAATCAGCCTTCATGAGTTGATACAAGCTGGGTCCAGCCCACCACCTCTTCCAGCACAGCAATTTTCCTGGTTTTCCTCCTGCCCCACCTAGTGCTTCTTTTAGTCACCTCTACTTGGGCCTCTTCTTCTCCATGACCTCTACATGTGAAAGTGTCCCAAGGCTTAGATGAAATGGGATGAGGGAACAAGGAGGGAATGGAGAGAGAGAAAAAAAATCAGAAAATCTAAGAATAAACTATATTTAACATATTTTTAAACTTTGTATTTTGAAAATTAAAGTTTCATTTTATTTATTATGAATTCCATAACCCTTTTAATAGCTATAACAGCTAGAGCTATGCTATCCAGTGTGGTAGCCACTACTTAGATGTAGCTATTGAGCAATTAAAGTGTGGCTGATCCAAACTGAAAGCCGCTGAAGTATACAATAACACTGGAATTTTATTTCTTAGTACTAAGAAAGAGTGTAAAATTCTCATTAACAATCTGTATTGATTACATATTGAAATGATACCATTTTGACATATTATGTTAAAAATATATGGTTGTTGTTGTTAGTTGCTGTTGAGTTGGTTAGAACATATAGCAAGTCTATGTACAATAGAACAAAACACTGCCTGGTCCTGTGCCATCCTCACAATTTCTGCTATTCTTAAGCCCACTGTTGCAGCCACTATGTCAGTCCACCTCATTGAGGGTCTTCCTCTTTTTTACTGACCCTCTACTTTACCAAGAATGATGTCCTTCTCCAAGGACTGGTCCCTCCTTATGACATGTCCAAAGTACAAGAGATGAAGTCTGGCCATCTTGCTTCTAAGGAGCATTCCTGCTATACTTCTTCCAAGACAGATTTATTTGTTCTTCTGGCAGTCCATGATATAATCAATATTCTTTGCCAACACCAAAATTCAAGTGAGGTCTTCCTTATTTGAACTCTTAGTACAAAGAAAGTAGTTAGTATACTGCCTAGCTTTTACATGCCTGTGAAGCTATTGAAAACACCATGGCTTGGGTCAGATACACCTTAATAGTCAATAACAATTTCACTTAAAAAAATATATATATATAATAATGTGGCTCTCATTGTATTTCTCTTGGAGTGTGCTAATCTCAAGTTGGGAGCTCTGGTGGTGTAGTGACTGAGGCATTTGACTGCTAACCAGAAGGGTTGCAGTTCAAACCCACCAGCCACTCCTCAAGAGGAAGACTGGGCAATCTACTTCCATAGAAATACTGCCTTGGAAACCCAAGGAGGAGTCACTATGAGTCAGAATTGACTTAACGGCAGTGAGTTAATCTAGAGCTTTAATCCAATCTCTTCTCTCTACTATGCTGCCTGTGAAAATCTCCAGCTATCCTATCACTTTTATATGTTCAATATTTGTAAGTTTTAAATTATGAATCCCTTGCTTTGTCTACATCTTGATTCTAAAACTTAAGCATCAATATATGGTATTCATATAATGATTATATAATCAATAATCACAGCAAAATCATTTTATATCTCCAGAAAAAGAAATGATATCCATGCCCCTGTAACTGCAATGCTTGATTATGTATCAAGAATCAAAGCCAATTGGATTCGTTTTTCTTAAACTCTAGCAACTTCCAAAAATCATGCCACATTTTATTTTGCTTCCTATTTAAACAATGACTTTTGGTTTTTCCTATTGACTATAGAAGCATATACCTTTGTATAAGTGGGAAGTGAGGGAAAGGAAGCATCAGGTATCCTGAAAGAAGCTGAACTCTGAAATGAAGGCTAAGAAAAATGGTATGATGGTGGCATATATCATGAAGAGAATATATTTGCTTGTCCCTAGAAACATGGCAGAGGAACAGGAAGTGAGGAGGGGACATATGAGAGCAGATGTGAGAGGTGAGTAGAGCAATTTCTCAAGAGATCCAGGATAAATGGACTCATCACTGGAGAGGAAGAGAGGAGTCTTGTCCTCTCAGAATTAAAAATGGGTTTGAATGTAGATTCCTTTGTAGACTGGAGTCCTTTCCACCTGACTGGCTCTGTCTCCCCACTAAAATAGGAAAAATGGTCATCTTTTAAGAGGAAGGGCTTGAGACATGTAAGGATAGTGATAAAGTTTTGGAACAGCTACTACAACAAACAGACTACCAGATACAGATGGTTGTATGGTATCTCCTCTTATTCCCAGATGCGTGCTGCTGTGAAACATCCAATTTCTTGTGGAACTTATCTGAAAACTTCAGCTCTTTGATATTATTTCAAAAGGATACAAGAAATATGGTATTGAATCAAGGAATATATTCCTGGCACAGCTCAAATGGAGGTTATATCCAAATTGTTTCTTTAAACTCTGACTCTCTCCCTCTTTCTGCTTTAATAATTTTACTGGAAGTTAATTACACAGAAATTTGCAAATTAACAACTACAGTTCTATCAAAACTATAAGAATCACTGATACCTTTTCTCATCAGGGTTTCTCATCTGAACCACAAAACACAGACAATAATTTGACTGTTCAATTTTACCAAGAGTGGAACATAATTAGTAGCATTCTAGATGCAAAGAAAAGAAGTTAATTCATATTATCTACAATATAAAACTATAGAAAATATATGCCATTAGGACATTAGACTTAATTGTCTAACAGACCCTCAATTGAGAAAGGTCAGTTGAGGAGGTAATGAACATATGAGACAGACATCCAAAATTGTAGGTGGAAGTTATGAATTTTGAGCTATTAAAATATCCTTCAAATATATCTGTGAGGTCATAAATGGACATCTTGAGGGACACGTCTCCTTTAGATTAATAAACTCTGATTCCTTTTCAAAAAACAAGTCTCTAGTGGCTTAATCTGAGCCAAATAAGGCCTACAAGTAGAACAACTATACCAGAGAGACATACTCCTTAGAACAATCAACCATGGGAGATCAGAAGGGCAGCATTTGCATGGGCAGAAAGCTAAGGAGGCAGGAAAGTATCATAGGCAATAAGGAACAAAAAAAAAGGGTAACCACAGGGAGGAAGTGGGAAGACAGCTTTTACATTGTAGGGATTGTAATCAGTGTCATGAAACAAACTGTTTCATGAACGGTTGAATGAAGAATGAAGCTGCTTTGTAAAATTTTACCCAATCACAATAAAAAGTTTAAAAAAAAAAAATCTCTAAACTGTGTAATTGTGCTTTCTCTAATTCTTATCCCAACATTAAACCTGCAAGAAGAAACAATCTCAGTTCCAGAGCTTGGGATCTTAATAAGCTAATCAGGAATTGTGGTTATGGTTCCACTAACTAAGAAAGGTAAATTGCTATGAAGTGCCAAAACCTCTGTGTATACAATCCCAGTTCACAAGAACAATGATATGAATGAGGCACTTTAAAATGAGGTTTTTGAAAGTATCTTTTATGAAACATAACAGATCCAAATAACTACTTTCCAAGGAAAGTCTGAAGAGTAAACTCCATCTTATTATCATGTCAAGCCTTAATGTGGTATCATGGTTTTTGGGAAGGCTGTCAAGTATTCACCTCAATAATTAATCTTCAAAAATGCTTCTTCAAGACTCATGAATGGAAAATATGATTCACATTTTCACATAAGTAAGAATAGTTAACAAATATGAATGGCTTTCCCACAGCATCATGACTAAAAAGAAACCATTAAGAACTTATGCACACAGCAATTACTCATTTCTTCCTTCATTGTTTCATTAACAGCTGAGAACCAGTCAGTTTGCTTGAGAACTTTGTTACTCAAAGTGTAATCCATGTCAGCAAAATTCCCACCAAAATTACAAAAGTCTTCTTTGCAGAAATTAGAAAGCCAACCCTCAAATTTATTTGGAACCACAAGAACCTTGAATAGTCAAAGCAATTGTCTTATCTAGTGTTGCTCTAACAGAAACACCACAAACGGATGGCTTTAACAAACAGAAATTTATTTTCTCACAGTTTAGGAGGCTTTCAGTCTAAATTTGGGGTGCTGGCTCTAGGGGAAGGCTTTTCTTTGTGTTAGCTCTGAGCTTCTGCTCCTGGGCCATTTTCATATGGGTTGGCATTTTCCTTCCCCCATTCCTGCTGTCCTCTTGCTTGTTTAATCTCTTTCATATCTCAAAAGACATTGGCACAAGATATCCCCTACACTAATCCTATCTCATTAACAAAACAAAGACAATCCATTACAAAATGAAATTATAACCACAGGCATAGAAGTTAGAATTTGAAACAAATATTTTTTTGAGGGACAGAATTTAATCTCAAATGACAATCTTGAAAAAGAACAAAATAGGAGGACTCATACATCTCAATTCCAAAGCAAATTATAAAGTTACAGTAATCAAAACAGTCTGGTACTGGTAAATGATAGACATATAAACCAGCAGAATAGAATTGAGAGTCCAGAAGTGAACTGCCAATGAGTAAAAACAAGTATCTGGAGTTCTGGCAAGATGGTGGACTAGGCAGAAAGACTGCACAGACCCTCTTCAACAAAGAAAAGGGAAAACAATTAACACAGACACAGAAGATAGTCTTGGACCCCTGAACCTTGAAGGGAAGGTAATAGAAGTGGACTAAACAACAACTGGCAGAAGAATTTACATGAAAATACCAAAAAAAGGATACATGTGGAGCTGTGGTCTGGCAGTGATCCTGAGTGACCCTGAGAGCACAGACAGCTTAGAGATTCATGAGTGGTGGTAAGACATAAGAATTAACTTAAAATCACCTGGCTAGTCAGAGACTGCACGGAGGACTGCTCCGGTAATGGGGGAAAAAACGGAGAAGGTGAGGAGAAAGATGGGCTGAGCTTTGGACTTCTCCCGGTCCAGAGGGTGCCACCATTTTGAAGGTTTAAAAAATGGCTTGACTATTTTGGATATTTAAAGAGACAGCACTCTCTCAGATTCCTGGGGCTTAAGAATATGTGCTGCTTTCCAGCAACCCCAAGGACACTCGAGAACTGCAAGACTGAAAAGTTAACAGATATCTAAATACAACAACACCACGATGACTCAGAAACCACAGACCATCACAGTCCACACAATGAAGGAGGATAAAGTGGTAGAAACAAGGGAGCAGGATACAGACCCAGAACACATCCCTGAGGAAGAAACAGCATTGTAACTCTCTGATAAGGAATTCAAAAGAATTATATTTAGGTATCTGCAAAGGATTGAGAGACAGACCAAAGAAAACACAAAAAAAAATCCTGGAGGAATTTTGGAAGAAAATACAAGAACAAAATGACAAAATAAATGAAAAATTAGAAATGATTCTAAATCTACAGATGGAAATCCAGAAGATTAATACTCAATTGTCAGAAATAGATAACACATTGGAAGGGCAAAGGAGAAGAATTGATGTGATGGAAGACAGGATTAAAGAGATTGAAGACACATACCCGAATACTTCTTTGGAAAGGGGTCAATCAGAAAAAAAAAATAAAAACAAAATGAAGAAAGTCTAAGGTCCATGTGGGATACCATCAAAAGGAATAACTTATGTGTCACTGGAATTCCAGAACAGGAAGAGAAAAACAAAACTACTGAGAAAATTGTCCAAGATTTGCTTGAAGAGAACTTCCCTGAAATGATGAAAGATGAGAATATATCCATCCAGGAAGTCCAACAAACGCCAAACAGGACAGACCCCAAAAGAAAATCACCAAGACACATCATTATCAAGCTCATCAAAACCAAAGACAAAGACAGAATTCGGAAAGCCACACAGGAAAAACAAAAAGTTACCTACAAAGAACAGCCAGTAAGAATAAGCTCTGATTTCTCAGCAGAAACCATGCAAGCGAGAAGGCAATGGGATGGTATATATAAAACCCTGAAAGAGAAAAATATTCAACCAAGAATTATATACCTGGCAAAATTGTCCCTCAAATATGATGGTGAAATTAGGAGATTACCAGATAAGCAGAAGCTAAGGGAATTTGTTAAAACCAGACCAAACTTATAAGAGATGCTAAAGGGAGTCCTTTGAACAGAGAACCAAAAATAGCAAATAACAACAGACCGTTAATACACAAGATGACACAACCCAGAAACTATGGACATATCCAAAATAAAATGAGCTTACAATATTGTAAACAGGGAACCAGAAACATCAATTGGCAAGTGAGGACAACTACAAACAAAAGGAGGGAAAAGAATGTGTAGTTACAGAACTTCTACATGGTGAGGAAGTTAAGAGAGTTGCAAGATAGAATGGACTGTTCTAAACTCGGGGAGAAAATTATATATCAAAGGCTAACCTCAAAAAAAAAAAAAAAGATAAACCTTCACATCACAATAAAAAAGAGGACAAGCACAAATATCAAGCATATACGATAACAACAGCAACAAAGGAAATGATAACACGATTCATAAACATAATGAGCTCAGCACAGAAAATAATATGGAACAAAGAAACCAGGACACCATGAAAAAACACATAACAAAATGACA